>NC_091632.1:52577241-52880271 GCF_027580195.1 Bos mutus | reverse complement strand
TGCTCAATGCTCTCCGTTCCCAGAACATAAACAGAAAATGTAAACGAATTTGGTGTGTCCCATATCCCATGCTGAGATACTCACTCTGGCACCACACATGATCTGAAACATAATTTCAAGAGTCCACAGGTAAGGATTTGTTCTGGCTTTGGAAGAGAGAAAAGTGTCAGTTGCTCAGTCATATCTGACTCTTTGTGATCCCATGGACTATAGCCTGCTAGGCTCCCATGTCCATGAAATTCTCTAGGTAAGAATACGGGAGGGGAAGAGGGAGGTAATGTTTATTGAGTGCCTTCTATGTGCTAGACATTTTCACAGGTCTTATTTCATTGATTATGCTCACAATAGCTCTGAAAATGACTATTATTAACCTCATCTTGTGGATGAGAAAACTGAACAAAGAGAGGTTCAGTAACTTGCCAGCAGTCGTGCAGCCAACAAGTGACAGAGCCAGGATTTAAATCCAGGGTGGCCTCTTCCTGGGGTCCAAGTCCTTTCCGCTCTGCCGTGCTGCCTCTCTGAGTTAGCGCAGGTCCAGTGGGACGAGCGAGGCCATCAGGCATCATTTGGATGCAGCAAAGGAGAAAGCCAAGGGGACCCTGTTCAGACAGTCATAAATGCTCTCCTCTCTCCCCTGAACATAATGCAGGGGCACTTGCAGGAAGAAGCAAGCCTCCCTTCCATCACACCCCTTAGGGGCTTGCTGAGAACAGCAGGATCACAGCACACTGTTTCCATCATGTTTCTCAGTCATCATAATGTACCGTCAGCCTTCAGTTACTCCTTAGTATCTGACTCTGGCTTTCCTGTTTCCAGAGACAAGAGGGCTGTAAAAATCCTCCCTACCCAAAACCAAGATCACAGATTGAAGAGCTTCAGAGCTCTCAGTCTCCACAGGCAGTGGAGCCAGCCTGTCCAAGTTCAACTATGCCTCTGCCACTTACTAGCTGATTAACTGGGGGCAAACTATTTCCCTTCTCTGTGTCTTGGTCTCCTCATATGTAAAACTGAAAATAATAACAGCACATATTTCACAGGGTCGTGGTGCAGATTTAACGAGGTAATAGACACACAGCCTTTAGATGATACCTGACCCTTAGAAAGGGCTTCTAGCTGCTGCTGCCATGTAGGCAGATTTTTGCTTTGCCTGTGACAATGATCCTGGGAGAGATTTCCTTGCTTCCCCTAGAACCACAGCGTGGCTGACCAGGAGCCCTGATAAGAACCTAGGAGATGCAGTTCTTATTTTCTCTTTGATACACCTTGGAAGGAGGCCTGGGTTCCTTCTTTTGTACCCATAGATTTATTCCTCATTTCAGACTTCTGCTTGTTGGGAAAGGCAAGGGGCAATGCTAGATGCCTTATGCCGGTAATGATCTTTAGTTTGAGAATGTAACCTACTTCACTTCTGACCGTTTATGATTAACGGTGTCGGATTCGTTATCTCCGAAGATTTAGCTTTGGGACCAGGGACCAGGCTTGATCACTCAAGAGCTTTTGTATAGCAGAGTTTGTTTGTTTGTTTTTTAAATTAATTTATTTAATTGGAGGCTAATTACTTTACAATATTGTGGTGGTTTTTGCCATACATCTGCATGAATCAGCCATGAGTATACACGTGTTCCCCATCCTGAACCCCCCTCCCACCTCCCTCCCATCCCATCCCTCAGGGTCCTCCCAGTGCTCCAGCCCTGAGCACCTTGTCTCATGCATAGCAGAGTTTTATTAAAGTGAAAAAGGGGCAGAGAAAGCTTCTGACACAGACATCAGAAGGGGGACAGAAAGTGCCCCCGTTGCTAGTCTGAGCAAGGGAGTTAAATACTTTTTTAATTGGTTATTACAATAAATCAAAAGAATGTCTCAAGGTTGTAAAGATCTTACTAGACCTACTCCCATAATTTACATTTTAAGATAACAGGATTAGCCAGAAGGTTTTCAGGAAGGAGAAACTGTCCTCAAGCAAGATAAATTGTTATATAATCCTCACTGGCTCGCTCAGTCGCAGAGTCCTCAGTCGCTCAGTCGTGTCCAACTCTACGACCACATGGACTGTAGCCTACCAGGCTTCTCCATTCATGGGATTTTCCAGGCAAGAGTATTAGAGTGGGTTGCCATTTCCTTCTCTAAGGAGTTCTCCATATAATCCTTAGTACAGAGTTTAAACTGAGTTGTTTATTGTGTAATCATCAGTTCTAGGCTTAAAGAAAAAAACGTTTTATGTGACTAAGACTAAGGAATGTAGAGGAAAAAAAAAAAAAGTTTGTCCTTTCCTCCTCCTTGAGAATTCCAGACCCCTATCTCCTCCTTGAGAACCCCAGACCCCTTTCTGCTCCTCCGGGGCCCCGGACTTCTTATCAACCTGCCTAGGGATGGACTCTCTCACTTCCTTTGCACTGGCCTTTTCCTGGCATCTATCATAACATTCCATTTTATTTCAGCCCATTTCAGGCTGTGGTTGTGTCCTATGTCCCACAATAGTTTCAGAGGATCCAAAAGAATCACTGAAATGAAGGAGCTTGACCTCAAGAACCTTTCGGCCTGATCCTTTCATCAGTCTTCCAGTTTCCTTTACATCTACAAGAATGCCTTTCTGATGGTGGTACCCTAGCATCTGTGTATATATTAGAAGAGTTTGCTGATGTTGGCAACATTTATTATATCCTGATAGCTGTAGTTAAGAAGCATGCCTGAGCATATGTTAAGACAATCATTTTTAATGTTTCTTTTTTTCTCCATTTATACCAGTGAAAAGATTTGAAAATATGTAATGAAATATTTCTGTAATATCTTGCCCAATATTTAAGAAATATTGACCCACCCTGATGGGCCAAGTGTTGTTCTCAGCACCAGAGAAAATACAAGTCCTCTGTTCTCATGGAACATGCTTTCTAGGGGAGTAAACAGCCAATAAACAGGCACTAAACAATCGGGGCAATGTCGGTGAAGTACTATGAAGAAAAAGGAAGAAGGGGCAGAGGAGGAGGAGGGAGAGGGGCAAAGAGGACCAGGTAATACAACAGAGAGTAAGTTACTCTGTTAAGAATCCACCTGCCAATGCAGGAGATGTGGGTCAATCCTTGGGTCAGGAAGATCCCCTGGAAAAGGAAATGGCAATCCACTCCAGTATTCTTGCCTGGGAAATCCCATGGACAGAGGAGCCTGGTGGGCTACAGACCCTGGGATCGCAGAGTCAGACACGACTTAGGGCTGAACAGCAACAGCAAGTTGTAGAAAAGGTGACCACACCAGGGCTATCTGAGGTTGAGGATGAGAGAAAGTCCTTTCTAAAGTGGTGACACTTAAGTTGAGACCTAAAAGAGGAGAGAGCTAGCCACTTAGACTCAGAGGAAGGGTCTTCTAAGAAGAAGGAACGGCAAGTACAAAGTCCCCATGGCAGAAAAGAACATGCTATTCAAGCCACAGAAAGCATGCCATAAAGCAGTAAGAGAGCAGGTCAGCGTAAGACTGCAGGTGTAGACAGGAACCAGATCCAGCAGGGCCTTGGGGACCATGATAAAGAGTTTGCATTTGATGGTGAAAATACATCTGCCATGTTAGGGGCTCTACCACACACTAGGCCCCACACAGAGATCTTTCTTTCCTTTGATCTGGCATACTCTTCCTCCAACTTTAACAACCATTTGTTACACCAAATTTTTCAGCAGTGCTAAAATAAAGAAGAAAAAGCATAGGAAGGAAGCAAGTTTTAGAGAAACTTTGCCAAATCTGGCATGGAAAGGGAAGAAAATAAATCTTTAGTCTGGGTGTGCCTGTGTTTAAAGCTGCAGTGGCTCTCATCTGGTCTGTTGCAAAGACTGGCTGGTGAACAGCAATTTAAGTTCCATTAGGTAACAGTTTCAATTGTTTTAAAGTAAATCACTGGTATCAGAAAGGCAACGTTTATGTTATAGACCCATTCAAAATCCCAGACGTAAGTCATCAATTAAATCAGATAAATAACATAGCTTTCTCCTGGTTCCTGAATCTGAATTTAAAATGAGATAAGGCTTGGAGAAGGCAATAGCAACCCACTCCAGTACTCTTGCCTGGAAAATTCCATGGATGGAGGAGCCTGGTAGGCTGCAGTCCATGGGGTCGCTAAGAGTCAGACACGACTGAGCAACTTCACTTTCACTTTTCACTTTCATGCACTGGAGGAGGAAATGGCAACCCACTCCAGTGTTCTTGCCTGGAGAATCCCAGGGACAGGGGGAGCCTGGTGGGCTGCCGTCTATGGGGTCGCACAGAGTCGGACACGACTGAAGCGACTTAGCAGCAGCAGCCGCAAGGCAAGGGCAGCTAAATTCTTAGTTATGACCCAAAAACTCAGAATTCAGTGTTCAGGAAGAAAACCTAGCATGAAAGTGTAATGTAAATCCCTCAGATAAACTACATATTAAATGATGCTTCAGATAATTGCTCTGTATAATTTGTTAGTTTAAGCATTAAAAGTTATTGCACCATTAAGACAATATCTATTTCTTATAGAATGTTGTTCAAACTCTTATTTTAAAGAGCTAACCAAACAATATTTATAAAATTAATGTCATTTACTTTTAAGGCCTTTACTTGCATTGTTTGCTTTAATTTATCTAAAGCTCTGCTCTGCTCTCTGTAACAGTCAACATACAAAGAATAAGAAAACCTTTTATAGCAAGGCCACATGAGAACTAGCACTCTCCTCACTGCAGTGAACAGAAGGGAAACCCCTTGATTTAGGAATAAGAACTTCCTCTTAAATGGCAGATTTAATTAAATAGCTAAATGGTAATAAAGCATTTGTCAGTGGACTATGTGATTACTTTGAAAGCAATATACTCCCCACATTCATTTTCTGGATGAGAATGTTAAGACTTACAACAGTTTAGGAAATAATATCCAGAACCATGCACTTTACAATCTCTAGCCAAGAGGAAGTCATCACACCTTCTTCTCTTTTTTGTAAAACGAATGCTATTCATTGTCCTACCATGTATTTGAAGCCAGGAAGCAAAGATCTCCCCAGATTTAGAGAATAAAATCTCTTTTCTAACAGTTCCTCTTAGAATGGGCTCCAAAGTGCAAAATAAAAAATACAGCATACATCTCTTCTCCATATTTATATCTTCTGTATTTACATCAGAAGTGAATTTTAATTTAGGAAGCACAGTAACTTGTATTTAAAGAACAAATTAGCCTCATTAGCTAGTACAAAATGCTGCTCCTCCAGCAATCATTTTGAGATTTTTTTTAAAAAATCAGATTAATCTCTCCTTTGCCTTCAGAATCCAATCTTCAGATGAAGGGACAACCTCCAGCCTTACATACAGAATATGGCAGATCAATTGTCGATTTCAGTCACTGGCTTTGCAGATACTGCTGCTGCTGCTGTTAAGTCACTTCAGTTGTGTCCAACTCTGTGCAACCCCATAGACGGCAGCCCACCAGGCTTCACCGTCCCTGGGATTCTCCAGGCAAGAACACTGGAGTGGGTTGCCATTTCCTTCAATGCAGGAAAGTGAAAAGTGAAAGTGAAGTCGTTCAGTCGTGTCTTGCAGATACTAGGAGCACCCAAAAGGATGGGAAAGATAAGCCATCTGCCATAAGCACTTACATAGGGAGTACACTAAAAGCAGATTTAAAAACGATCACCTCTGAGTGGAACTTGGCAGAAGAACAGACATCCAGGGAACTTTCTAGGTTCTGACAGATGAGCAGGTCCACTCAAGTCTTCAGTATTGAAGGGTCATGGCCAGGGTAAATCTAACTGCTTTGGAATGAAAAGTATGATCACAATGTAACTCATATTTTCCCAGCCATGCCCTCCTTTTACTCTCCTAAAAAGTTACTTAAATAATCTCATAGCTGTTCTTCCCAAGAAATGTTCCTTCTTGTAAATGGCAGTCCTCCATTTTGAACTATAGTGTATACTTTTATGCTAATTACACTGTAATAATTCTTGACTCATAGGTAAAAGGTCCAGGAAAATACCCTTACAGTAATTTAAATGCTCCCCTGTTGCTACTCTTTTAAGCCAAATCACACAGCCCGTTTTTCTCATAAATCAGCATTTCACTTGTGAATCACTGTTGTTGCTCTATGCTGATTTCCCTCTAGTTCCTCTATAGCTGTCTGCTCCCAGGATACACAGACCTGAACACAATATTCCAGGTGTGTTTCTGCCAAACGCACTAAATTACACCACCTCTCCCTCGTGATGTGACGTCTCCACACACACAGCCCCAAATCACATTACCTTTCATGGCATATTGCAAACATATCTCATTTGTTGTCCACTCTCTCTTGATCTCTCTGGAATTACTGTCTTCTGGATTTTTCCCCTCTTGCTGCTTACTTCTATAGCTTGTTTTTTTTTTCCCTCCAAAGCACTGGGGTTATACCTGTCTGCCTTAATTCTCATTTTATGTGATCCTTTTTCATACTTTAACCTCTGAAACCTTGAGGAGCATTTCACTTTATTCACTTGAGTGTTTCCAGGGCTTCTTGATTTAATTTCAACTGTAAATATAATTAGCATGCTGTTTACATTTTTTCTGGCTTATGAATGGACCTGCTTAGGAAAAAAAACAGAAAAAGTGATAGTAGATTCCCAGGGCCCTTCCCAGCACCTCTCCTACTGGGACAGCCCCAGAAAGAGCAGCTAACTTTCTCCAGCTCAGGGCACGGCTGCTTCAGTCACTCTGCACCATTTTGATGGACTGCTGGGTCCCCCCACTCATCAGCCAATTTGGAGCTAGAACAATTACAAAAGATAACAATTACCGAATGCAGCCTGTCATTGTGAAGATGGAGGTTGAGAGAAGGAAAAAGAAGAAATGGCCCAAATCTAGAGTCAGATGATAAAAAAAAAAAAAAAGACCTCTGCCCTACTGTGGGAGTGGGCATATTCAGGGGGACTCTGAAAAGCAAAGAGACTCCTAGGTTTGAGGAGGCAAAAATGCAGACCTGCTTTTTCAGCAAGCATCCAGTTCATTTTGTGGTCTAGTAACCAGATTCATGATTGCTGAATATCATGATTGCTTTCTGTTTTTGTTCTTAACAGATTATAAGAGTTCCTTACAATGATGCTCTGATATTTAAACAATTACTCTTAAGTTACTTCCTTATGTCTTTAACTATTTTTTTTTTATCATTTAAATATATTTCACTTGGATTTTTAAAGTGAATACAATGACTGACTGGATCTTTTTTGCAATGATCACAAACATGTAGAACACCATGGTCCATCATGGTGTCTTCTTTGGGCTCAGTAATTCTAAGTTCTTGAAATTTCCCTAATATAACTTTAGCAATTATCTCAAAAGCACCACATACCTTCTCCATTTCCAGTGAAAAGACCTAAAAATGAGACACTAATCAATGAGTGAGTACTGTGTCTCAACTTGAATGGTTACAGTGCTATCATAAAAACATCATAAGAAAAATAATATGTATTTCTATTTAAATTTAAATTTAATTAGATTGATATACAATTTAATGTATTTTTTACTACAGGAGCCAGAGAACAAGAAAGGCAATTTTTTAAAACATGGGTCGATGGAAGAAATCATGTCAAAAACTAGAGGAGCTTAATAAAGAAATTCTTCCTGGTGCAGGTTGGACATTCATCAGAAAGGAGGGAAAAAAATGACCTAAAAGAATGGCTGCCAGGGAAAACTTTTTCATATTTGGGGGCAGAAGAGAGAAAAATCTCATTAGAGGATCTGATGAATATTTGACAAAAGTCTTATACCTTATTCCTCTTCAACTTTTTTTCTGTCCTTGTAAAAGAAGGAAAAGGAAGGGGGAACCACAAAAAAGTCCAGCTGTCTCTGAGCAAATACAAAAAGGAGGAAAAGGTTTTCAGATGGGAGATGTCCAAGAGAGATGAGAATTAGGAAGGCAGTCAAACGTCCTCTGTCAGGTGAACAGAAAATAGATTGTGAAGCTCTTGAAACCAAATCTTACTGGACCCCTGAAGGAGCATGCCCAAGCTGGAAGCTTCCATAACACCTTGCACAGGGCTGCAATTCCACAGGCAGAAGGAAGTTAAATATTTTCTGTCTAAAACAGAATGCAATAACTCTAAATTGGAGGCAGAGGGATCCTGATTGCTGGCTTTGTCCTTTTCTGGTTGTGCAGCCCTGCTTAAGACATTTGATCTCTCCCTGAAGGAGATCAGCCCTGGGATTTCTTTGGAAAGAATGATGCTAAAGCTGAAACTCCAGTACTTTGGCCACCTCATGCGAAGAGTTGATTCATTGGAAAAGACCCTGATGCTGGGAGGGATTGGGGGCAGGAGGGGAAGGGGACAACAGAGGATGAGATGGCTGGATGGCATCACTGACTCGATGGACGTGAGTCTCAGTGAACTCCGGGAGCTGGTGATGGACAGGGAGGCCTGGCGTGCTGCGATTCATGGGGTCGCAAAGAGTCAGACACGACTGAGCGACTGATCTGATCTGATCTGTATCAGCTTTCTCCTCTGTTCAAATATCCTCCCCCACAGGGTTGTAGTAATGATCAAATGAAATCATGGAAGTGAAACATCAAACTTTACACAGAAATTAGATGTTTTTCTTAAGGTTTCACAAAAATTGGAATGTTTTATTGTTACTAAGAGTGTTTAGAGTTACTGTTAACTGCCACTGGAAAATTTTCCGTTTTACATTCACTAGTCTTACACTGGTGATATCAACACTTTTGTTTTCAAGCAGACCAAAAAAAAAAATAGAAAGAATTTAAAATTTTATGGGCTTCACGGGTGGCTCAGTGGTAAAGAATCTGCCTGCCAATGCTGGAAATCCAGGAGATGTGGGTTTAATCCCTGGGTTGGGAAGATACACTGGAGGAGGGCATGGCAATCCACTCCAGTATTTTTGCCTGGAGAATCTCATGAACAGAGGAGCTTGATGGGCTACAGTCCTCGGGGTCACAAAGAGTTGGATGCAACTGAAGGAACTGAGCATGCACAATAAATGAATATCAAAGAATTTTCGCTAACAATTAAAGGACTCTCTGGAGATTGTACAAAGATAAAGATATATTGATACATGAAAAGAAGCTTGAGAATAGATGAATACAGTCTTAGGATCAAGAGTATATACACTATCTTCATTGCAGCACTATTTACAATAGCTATGACTTGAAAGCAACCTAGATGTCCATTGACAAATGAATGGATAAAGAAGTTGTGGTATACATACACAATGGAATATTACTCAGCCATAAAAAGGAATGCATTTGAGTCAGTTCTAGTGAGGTGGATGAACCTAGAGCCTGTTATACAAAGTGGAGTCAGAGAAAAATAAATACCTTATATTAATATATATATAACATATATTCCATATCAGTTCAGTTCAGTCACTCAGTGATGTCTGACTCTTTGTGAACCCATGGACTGCAGCACTCCAGGGTTCCCAGTCCATCACCAACTGCGGGAGCTTACTCAAACTCATGTCCATTGAGTCAGTGATGCCATCCAACCATCTCATTGACTGTCAACCCCTTCTCTTCCCACTTTCAATCTTTCCCAGCATCAGGGTTTTTCCAATGAGTCAGTTCTTCACATCAGGTGGCCAAAGTACTGGAGTTTCAGATTCACATGAGTCCTTCCAATGAATATTCAGGACTGATTTCCTTTAGGATGGACTGGTTGGATCTCCTTGCAGTCCAAGGGACTCTCAAGAGTTTTCTCCAACACCACAGTTCGAAAGCATCAAGTCTTCAGCACTCAGCTTTTCTTTATAGTCCAACTCTCACATCCATACATGACTACTGGAAAAACCATAGCTTTGACTAGGTGGATCTTTGTTGGCAAAGTAATGTCTCTGCTTTTTAGCATGTTATTTAGGCTGGTCATAGCTTTTTTTCCAAGGAGCAAACATCTTTTAATTTCATGGCTGCAGTCACCATCTGCAGTGATTTTGGAGCCCAAAATAATAGAATCTGTCACTGTTTCCATTGTTTCCCCATCTATTTGCCATGAAGTGATGGGACCGGATGCCATGATCTTAGTTTTCTGAATGTTGAGCTTTAAGCCAACTTTTCTACTCTCCTCTTTCACTTTCATCAAGAGGCTTATTAGTTCTTCTTTGCTTTCTGCCATAAGGGTGGTGTTATCTGCATATCTGAGGTTATTGATATTTCTCCTGGCAATCTTGATCCCAGCTTGTGGTTCATCCAACCCAGTGTATCTCATGATGTACTCTGCATATAAGTTAAATAAGCAGGGTGACAATATATAGCCTTGATGTACTCCTTTCCCGATTTGGAACCAGTCTGTTGTTCCATACCCAGTTCTAACTGTTGCTTCTTGACCTGCATACAGATTTCTCAAGAGGCAGGTAAGATGGTTTGGTATTCCCATCTCCTGAAGAATTTTCCACAGTTTGTTGTGATCTACACAGTCAAAGGCTTTGGCATGGTCAATAAAGCAGAAGTAGATGTTTTGCTGGCACTCTCTTGCTTTTTCGATGATCCCAAAGATTTTGGCAATTTGATCTCTGGTTCCTCTGCCTTTTCTAAATCCACCTTGAACATCTGGAAGTTTACAGTTCATGTATGGTTAAAGCCTGGCTTGGAGAATTTTGAGCATCACTTTGCTAGTATGTGAGATGAGTCCAATTGTGCAGTAGTTTTAACATTATTTGGCATGGCCTTTCTTTGGGATTGGGATGAAAAGTGACCTTTTCCAGTCCTGTGGCCACTGTTGAGTTTTCCAGATTTGCTGGCATATTGAGTGCAGCACTTTTACAGCATCATCTTTCAGGGTTTGGAAGAGCTCAACTGAAATTCCATCACCTCCACCAGCTTTGTTCATATTGATGCTTTCTAAGGTCCACTTGACTTCACATTCCAAGATGTCTGGCTCTAGGTCAGTGATCACACCATCGTGATTATCTGGGTCATAAAGATCTTTTTTGTACAGTTCTTCTGTGTATTCTTGCCACCTCTTCTTAATATCTTCTACTTTTGTTAGGTCCATACCATTTCTGTCCTTTATTGAGCCCATCTTTGCATGAAATTTTCCCTTGGTATCTCTGATTTTCTTGAAGAGATCTCTAGACTTTCCCATTCTATTGTTTCCCTCTATTTCTTTGCATTGATTGCTGAGGAAGGCTTTCTTATCTCTCCTTGCTATTCTTTGGAATTCTACATTCAAATGGGTATATCTTTCCTTTACTCCTTTGCCTTTAGCTTCTCTTCTTTTCTCCACTATTTGTAAGGCCTCCTCAGACAACCATTTTGCCATTTTGCACTTCTTTTTTCTTGGGGATGGTCTTGATCACTGCCTCCTGTACAATGTCATGAAACTTCATCCTTAGTTCTTCAGGCACTCTGTCTATCAGATCTAATCCCTTGAATCTGTTTGTCACTTCCACTGTACAATCGTAAGGGATTTGATTTAGGTCATACTTGAATGGCGCAGTGGTTTTCCCTACTTTCTTCAATTTAAGTCTGAATTTGGCAATAAGGAGTTCATGATCTCAGCCACAGTCACTCCTGGTCTTGTTTCTGTTGACTGTATAGAGCTTCTCCATCTTTGGCTGCAAAGAATATAATCAATCTGATTTCGGTATTGACCATCTGGTGATATCCATGTGTAGAGTCATCTCTTGTGTTGTTGGAAGAGGGTGTTTGCTATGACCAGTGTGTTCTCTTGGCAAAACTCCATTAGCCTTTGCCCTGCTTCCTTTTGTACTCCAGGGCTAAACTTGCCTGTTACTCCAGGTATCTCTTGACTTCCTACTTTTGCATTCCAGTCCCCTATAATGAAAAGGACATCTTTTTTTGGGTGTTAGCTCTAGAAAGTCTTGTAGGTTTTCATAGAACTGTTCAACTTCATCTTCTTCAGCACTACCGGTTGGGGCAGCTCTCTCTCTTTAGTTGCTAAGCGGTGTCTGACTCTTGTGACCCCATGGACTGTAGCCTGCCAGGCTCCTCTGTCCATGGGATTCTCCAGGCAAGAATACTGGCGTGGGTTGCCATTTCCTTCACAGACTTAGATAACTGTGGTTAAATGGTTTGCCTTGGAAACAAACACAGATCATTCTGTGATTTTTGAGATTGCACTCAAGTACAATTGGGTGCACTGCATTTCAGACTCTTTTGTTGACTATAAGGCCTACTCCATTTCTTCTAAGGGATTCTTTCCCACTGTAGTAGATACAATGGTCATCTGAATTAAACTCACTCATTCCAGTCCATTTTAGTTCACTGATTCCTAAAATGTCGATGTTCACTCTTGCCGTCTGTTGTTTGACCACTTTCAATTTACCTTGATTCATGGACCTAGCATTCCAGGTTCCTGTGCAATATTGTTCTTTACAGCATTGAACTTTACTTCCATCACCAGTCACATACACAACTGGGTGTTGTTCTTGCTTTGGCTCCATCCCTTCATTCTTTCTGGAGTTATTTCTCCACTCTTCTCCAGTAGCATATTGGGCACTTACAGACCTGGGGAGTTCATCTTTCAGTGTCCTATCTTTTTGCCTTTTCATACTGTTCATGGGGTTCTCAAGGCAAGAATACTAAAGTGGTTTGCCATTCCCTTCTCCAGTGGACCACATTCTGTCAGACCTCTCCACCATGACCCGTCCGTTTTGGGTGGCCCTACACGGCATGGCTCATAGTTTCATTGAGTTAGGCAAGGCTATGGACCATGTGATCAGATTGGTTAGTTTCCTGTGATTGTGGTTTTCAATCTGTCTGCCCTCTGACAGATAAGGATAAGAGGCTTATGGAAGCTTCTTGATGGGAGAGACTGTGGGGGAAACACAAATTATGAAATGTTCCAAAAACTCGAACCTGAGCCCAATCAAGCTTAGAGCTCTAAACACTGGTTTACAGGAAATACAAAGATAGAGGATACAAATTCAGGTTCAGAACATTCTAAAGACAATTGATCTCATTTATCTCACTAATCGATGAAATGAAAAGGAGAGAATAAAACAAACTTGAGAGACATAAGCAGAACCTTGTTTGGATCCTTATTGGAACGAACTAACTGCATAAACATACCCTTGACATAAGCAGGGGACCTTAAAGAGAGTAGAAATTAGACGATACTGAAGAAATAGTTATTACATGAGGGTCATTGGGTTAAAATTGACAAAATATTAGTAATTGTTAAGTCTGATTAATGGGTACCTGAGATCTCAGTATTCTGGACTATTTACTTCTTTTGTATGGTGGGTTATGTTTCTCATATTAAAACATTTTTTTAAAGGAGGTGATCCATACTTCAGTGAATTATCAATCCATGTAACACAATGATAGATACCAGCACAATAGTTTTGGGGACTAGACTGTAGCTTCTTGGCTGATCTGAAAGTTCTAGATCACAAATCACCAAAAATAAGCTCATTTCTAAACTGCAATGAAAAAATAGCCCAACAATCTCTATACAGACCTACTCTTCTGTTCCCCCCCCAAAAAAATTCCACTTAATTTTTAGCTGTCTGTCCTTCTCTCCTTTCCCACTTCCAACAGACTGAGCAGAGTGGGTCATTATACAGTCGTGTCATTGCATCTTGATCAGTAGAACACAACCTTCTGTGATGGGGCTAGGGAGAGAAAACACTGTCTTCTCACAAAAAAACCTTGGTACTTAGTGCAGCAACTGATGCTCATGACCCCAAGGAGGAGCTGGGGCTGAGGTCTGGTTAGGGACATGTAGTTGATGCATGAGCAAAATGAATGCAGGGAAAGTGGAAGAAGATGGTGGTTGAATATAAAAATCTCTCAATTCTTGACATTAATATATAATTTTCTCTTGAATTTCTGTTTAACATTCTAAATGGTCTTATTTTAGATGATTTGCTTTATTTTTATTCACCACCTCTCCAACATAATGGATATTGTTTTAAGCCTAGGAAAAAATATATATCCCAGGTTGCCATGTGCAGAGACAAGAAGCTGCCCCAGGGACAGAGGAGAGGCATAATGTAGAGCAACTGTTTGAAGGCTGGAATGAAAGCACGTGCTGATGTCTTGGAGTTAGAGAAGGAAAGGGATATTTACATAAGAGGAGACGCCAGTGAATCGGAAAGTTCAATGTGCTTAGAAATAGATAGTGGCTGGGACAATGATAGAGGAATCACATTGCTGCAGCAGATTGCATTTTTCATGTTTCATTTTCATTTAATTCCTGGGAAAGGCAGAGGCTCAAAGGAATGACTCATCGTCATCTTCATCTTTCAGAAAAACTTTTGCCGACCCCTCAAATGCCAAAGCCTGGAAATACCCAGGCTTTTGAATTCAAAAATAAGTTGATCACTTTTCATAAAGCCTTTACTGACTAAAAACAATGTTCATCTGAGTTTCAGCCACAAAAACCATCATTTTTGTGTTTTGAAAGAAGAGTAAGCCCTCTTACCTCCTCTTCTATCTCTTCGTTGTGCTGTCACAAAAGCGCAGTTAACAAATTAAGGTACTTCATCAGTTTTAATCAGAAACATTTTTTGTCATCTCAGTTAAAAAAATGAACTAAAGGTAAGTGATAGAATTAAAGTTCTGAATAATAAGAATAGTTGAGTTGGGTTCAAAATGAGGTTATAACGAAGTAGAAGTAAAGGAGAAATGGAAATCAAACATTTAAATAAGTTTAAACAGTTTCTTTATTAAATATATGTGCAATGTGCAGAACCATCTGGAAACAACGACAGTATGTTTTAATGGTCAAGAACTTGACATCCAATGAGAAGTAAATAACCCTTGTAGTTTTTAAGTCTCAAAGCACATATAAAGCATTCACTGCATTATATTGATTATCAATAGAAGCTGATGATACTGATTTTTAGTTCAAGGTAAACTGGGAAACCTAAAGGATTCTGGATGTACTTGAGGACACAGAGTGGATGCCATCCAACTGAACTTTTTCATCTACGGTTCACTTTGTGGGGAGGAAGTTGACTAAAACCTATGTGTCAAGTTTGAGGCTTTAGGGAGAACTGAGACCTCATGCTCTTTGTTTCTTCCTAGTAGAAAATTAGTGGTTAATATGGAAGGCAATCATTGATTTTTAAAAAAATTCTGAACATTGTTATTTCATTTATTCAACAAGGATTTATAGAATGTCCTTGTTGAGAACATTCTATAAGAACTTATACTATGTTCAATAAACTGTTCACATAGACTTAAGAACCCATTTCTTAACCGTTTGTTATGTTATTATTTTATAAATAGGTAACAGTTTGTGGCTTTCCCATAATATGAACAGACCTTTGTTACAATAAAAATATTAAAAGAGAACAGTGATTTCTAGCTACCAACAAACAAGTTGCTTTGTTCTCTCAACTTTTTAGCTGATATTAAATGTCATTACCCAAAAGATTCGACTATATTGTATTTTTAATTTGAGCCCAAATTATAGCATTTTAGATGAGATTAGAGCCAAGTCCCATTGGTATTTGAAAGTGGCAATATCATGATTTCTCCATATTATGTATTCCAGCATTTTTTTTTCTCCTTTCCCAACCTGTTCTGTAGACAGGTTTCCAATTCTGTACCATGTCTTCAAGTGTGATTCTGCAGGAAATTTCATATCATTGGGAAATAGTCATTATATTTCAGAAACAAATAACCCTCCAATTTGATAAAAAATTTTGGTTTAAATACAAAGTGCATTTTTATCTCCAAGAATTTGACCTTTATTTCTCACAAAGCTCCTATGAAGAAATTCCATTCATAAATTTTATCTATATCAGAACAACATTTTCTAATTGGCTCTTCTTTCAAATCTGTATTTATCAATTATGGCTTTCTCAGGGAAATTCTAATTTGAAAAAAAAGCTGCACATTCCACGCTTTAACAGTTGGAGGCGGATGTCCTTAAGGATGGGGGGGAAAAGTTCTTTTTTAAATGGCACATTTACTAATTATAAAATGCTCTTATCTCTCTGCAGCCAAAGCCAAAATGAACATGTGCCTTGTACTAAGAAATCCCAGGATTGTCACAACTTGTGCCAGCTGTTGAGGTTATGACACCTGTGCCAGCATCGCCAGCTCTGCCCACTGTCATCTGTTCCAACTGTTCCATCTGCACTATTTGTACCAATTCTCCCATTTCTGCATCTGTACCTTCTGCAGAAACGTTTCCAACAATGCCAGCTGTGTCATTGGTGCCAAATATGCCAGATGTTCTATTTGTCCACCCTGGGCCAAATCAATGCACTTTTGTGCTCATTAGTTTTAGCTGGTAGATTCTATTTTACAATTTTTTGATATGTATTTAGATTTAATCCAGGCAAAAATCCCCCTTACAACAATTTTTACATCTATCTATCCATCCTTTGCTGCCACGACTCTTTTATCTAACAACATTCAAGTTGGTCCATGCCGTCTTGATCCTATTAAACCAGTTTGTGATAACCATTTCAACATTAATTGTGGTAGGGCCTTTCCCACACAAGGTAAAACCATGTAGAAGAAAATATTGCAAAAGCCATGGAACACAACGATAAATTGGCAAAGTCATTAAAAAAGAATCAACTTTGTTCTGATAAACAAACTGAGAATGCTCAAAAACCAATATGTTGTGCCGATTAGAGTAATCTATGGCATAATGTTCTATCAGGCTGCCTTTAGTGGTGTTGTAATTGACAGAGTTACACGTGCGAATCAATGTGTATGTCATACACTCCCAGTTTGTGGGTTCTGCTCTACAGAGTACTAACCAAGGGTACACATGGGCGATAGGGCCAGAACCACTGCATTTACTCCTTCCTGGTAGAACTAAGCAAGCTCAGGAGCTTGTCCCCTGACCAGAAGCTAGTTTCTCCTTCCTCTCTCAAAGGTCAATTCTACCAGTACCAACAGAAACCATTCAATGAATAAGAATGCTATTTTAGCTTTAAATTTGAAAACAGAAGTATCTTCAAACTCACAAAATCATTATTCTGTACCACCACAAATCAAAAAGTAATGTGTTTCTCTTTTCCCATTCAGGAAAGCCTTTTTTAAGGAGCACAAACACTCCATCTCACGTTCATGCCTCTCAAATCATTTTCAAGTGAGAAGGATGAGCCTAGATGTTGTCATTTGGAAACTGATGCTTTACCAGAAATGTGAGGTCCAAATAACACAATGCTACCTCCTCTTTTTTCAGCCTGGATTATTTAACTCACACTTTGCAATGATGAAAGTTCCATCTATGCACTAATGCTTGAAAGTATTAATGATGATGTTCTTGACAACGGAGATGTCAGCTCATGATTACATCCAAATATGTGTACTCAGTCTATACACATGATGAGGTACAGTGAGGAAATGTCCCAACAGCCTTATTTGGTTTTCAGAATCCTTGCAGAAAATACTAAGCTTTCACGGTGAATCACCAAATCATCCTAAAATAGAAGAATTTATCTAGGTCATAGGCTGAACATCCTGGTGACATCATTTCTTCCCAAAGGTCTGGATGCTAAGGCTCTTGGACATACATGGACAATGGTGTCAGAGTAGGCCAGTGGGCCCATAGTGGGAGACACCCTCCATTCCATAACATTTCTCCCTCCTAAGGTCACTGACTATTTCTTAGTATCTCAAGCCCTTCACTCTTCTACCCAGATTTTACCTGTTTCTGACCTTTTCACTCTCTACCTTTCCCTAATCATCTCTGAACATGGAAAGAAGGTTGAATAAACATCAATTAATAAGATAGTGGCTTTCTATCAAAATATGCCCTGTTCCTAGCTTGAGGGGATTCAGCTTGAATCCGCTGACTCTACTTCTAGATATGCTGCATACTTTTTAATTCTAATTTCCCATGATACTAGATGCCAGGAGGGAACATCCTTAATTAGGATTAAAATAGTTTCATGACTTGTTGGGAGTGTACCCTGTACCTTCTCAGAACATCTTAATTAGTATAACTTCTGCTCCCTGCTGACAAAGATGTTTCCGATGTTTTGGTCCAACATTTTTACCACCTTCGTTGATGTGAGTCATGGGAATACTTGGAGGAATCCATAAACTTCATAGTTTCATGGAGAAGAGAATGTTAGAAGTGTCAGGTAGACATACACAGCTGAGAATATTTTCCACCACCTATCTGTCCTCTTTTTCATAAATTTTCAATACATGGCCATGAGAACACCCAGATTTGCAGATAGAGAATAGAAAATCATACATTTCAAGGTTCCAGTGGTAAAGTAGAAAAAAAGACCTGAATGATTTTAAAATTGGCTTTCATTGCATATAGCCTCCCCTTTAGGACTTTGTTTCTCTGGAATGAGTAAGTCACCCCAGAGAAGAACACTGCCCATTAATCCTCTAGCCATTTGGAGTAAAAGAGTATACTTCAGTCCTCTTAAGTTTCTTGGGTATTTTAACCACCTACATCTCAATCTCACTGTCCACACTTTCGAGTTTGAAAGGAGAATGGCAAGTCTTAACTATGTAGCTGCATCATTGTCAGATGTATAAGTATCATTCTTTGAATCATAAGTATCCTAGCAGTTGTTTGATCAGTATTTATGAAATATTACAAAAGATAGCAACTACTTACCCTGAGGTGCCATGGCTCAACTGATACTACTACCATCATTTTCATCATTTTCTCACTCATTTCTACACTATGCAAGGATAGAAAGAATAAATGACTGCACCAAATTAGGAATTTATAACTCACGAAGTTACTGAACCATCAAGCAGAAAGGAGCCTTAGAGACTCACTAATCCAATCAGAAAACAGAACCTCAAACTCACACAGCTAATTAGTGGTGAAATCAAGTCTAGAACGAACCTATTCTCAGGTTCCTCATCTGTAAAATGGAGATGTAAATGATAGTGTCTAACCCGTAGAGGTGCTGCGAAGGTTAGATGAGTTAATGGGTAAAAAGCACTTAGAACAGGGTCTGAGAGATGGTAAACATCATTATCTTCACTAGAATGTTTGAGCCTGTGTGATTTTCACTTCTCTAGGATACTAGCCAATCTTGCAAATCTCAGCAAGTCACACTTTTATCCTTGGCTATAAATCATATTATTTCCATGTTTTTATTGGCTAACAAGTTTGTCTTAAGAAATAAACAGTTGTAAATGAGTCTGGAATTAAACAATGGCCCAACTACTTGATTTTCTGTATCTACCTTGCGCTCAGTGCAGACATTCAGTCAATGCAAAGAAGTCTGAGATGCCCATGTTAATGGAAGGAACAAAATCTATGATTAAGCGAGACCAATAAATGACACAAAACAACACTATTTGGCTTTTGAGAGAAAGCACACTTTTAATCAGTAGCACGCTCACATATACTCATGGTGTTACTCTCGCATTACCTCTTTGGTGCCAACCAAGGGCATGTGGGTCTTTGCCAGGCACTAGAAAGAATAAGGCCACAGGGATTCCAGAAAAAAACCAGAACAACTCTATTCCGAATACACTGAGTTAACCGTGTTGGGAAATTGGGAGAAGACAGAAAGGAAAGTATTGTAGTTACATAATAAAGCTAATGTCTCATATTTGTAAAACACTTCACCTTTCTCAGTATTTTGTTGTTGTTGTTCAGTGGCTAAGTCATGTCCAACTCTTTGCAACTCTGTGGACTATAGCCCACCAGGCTCCTCTGTCCATGGGATTTCCCAGACAAGAATACTGGAGTGGGTTGCCATTTCCTTCTCCAGGGGATCTTCCCAACCCAGGGATCAAACCCATGTCTCCTGAATTCGCAGGCAGATTCTTTACCACTGAGCCACCAGGGAAGCCCTCTCAATTTTTTTTACCGTCATCTTGATTCTAGGCATCAGTATTTGGTGCCACATTAAAGTCACCTGGGTGAAAAGGGTTTGAAAAATAGGCTGCCAGACCAATCGAAATAGAATCTCTTGAGGATGAAGACCACGCATCTTTTTCTGAGTCATCAGGCACCAGGATGGTGAAGAGACTAGTCTTATAAAGTTAGTAACTACACATCCCCCTTCATTAAAGCAGCCACCTAATATAGAAATTTAATTTTAAATTAGTTATTTAGAACTTCGGAATTTTGAGCTTTAAACACAAAATATTACTTCATTAGCAAGGTTTGAATTAAGCTGGGTTAACTTTTCCTTTCTAGGCTTCTGTTTTCAGATTCATTTCTTGCCTATCTCAATCCATGTAAGCTGGACTGAATCACGAAGCCAGAGACAGAACATTAGCTCCTGAGTTTGCTCCATATGCTCCTGTAGGAGTTTGCCTCGTTGTTAACCTTGTTACAACTCAAGATCCATCATAACAAGTGTTGCAATGAGTGATGATACAGATGGAAGCGTGTTAGAGAGATAGGTCACAGCGCTGGTATTTAGTGCTATCACAAACATGCAGCGATACCTCAACCTCATTCATAGTATCATAAGTATGAATCCACAGTGTGTGGGACATACACTAGCCAGCGTTTATCAAGCAAACCTTTCAAGTCATGTCTCAAACAGTCCGTAGAACTTTTGTGCATCAAAGCAGAGTTTCCCAATCTGTGAGCAATGGTACACTTGTGTGCCCAGATGGCTCATGGCTGTGCCAAGACAGTGGCCCCTTCATCCTGGGGGTAGCCAGAGTTTCTACACTTGTCTTCAGACATTGGCAGCCTCATCCCATTGGGCATGTGAATATTACCATTTTCTGCATACATACATGAAGAATGCTGGAGACCTCTGAATGGCACAAACCATACACTGGGGCACTCTCTAGACAATTTTTTTTTTTTTACTTTGTTTAATATCCCAATTCTTTATTTTGGAAATTAATACAAAGCAGCTATCACCTGTGACTATCATTTTGTAAAGGAAGGGGATTGTTGAGCTGCGTGTTTCTAACATACTTTCATATTAAAGTATTTACATCATGCAAAGGAGTACAGTCCAAACTTATGATACCAATAACATATTTTATTAAGAAAAATTAAACCTTACTTTCCGATTTTTGGTTCGAAATATTTCAGTCCTATTGAAAAACTGAAATGATATCACAGTGAATATCCATATTCCCTTTACCCATTTTCACACATTGTTTACATTTGGCCACATTTGCTTGATTTCTGGGCTTCCCAGTTGGTGCTGGTGATAAAGAACCCATCTCCCAATGCAGGAGACAAAAGAGACACAGGTCCAATCCCTGGGTCGGAAAGACCCCTGGAGGAGGGCATGACAACCTTCTCCAGTATTCTTGCCTGGAGTATCCCATGGACAGAGAAACCTGGCGGGTTATGGTCCACAGGTTTGCAAAGAGTTGGACATGACTGAAGTGACTTGGCATGCATGCTAACTTTTCTTTCTGTGGAGCCATTTGAAAGTTGCAGATGCCATGACTCTTTATCCCTAAATACTCTGTCATGCTCCTCTAAGAAAAAATTTCCCAAAACAACCACACTTTCTCCACCACCTCAGCTTAAGAACTATGGAACCTTCACACTTGAAGCAGACCAGATGGTGCATGCCTTTTTGGTAGATATGGTAGGTAGGCTTGGTACCATTGTTCCACCTAAGAAAATTAGCCTGAGTTCAATGTCATCTGATAAGCAATTCATATTCAAATTTCCCCAGTTGTTTCCAAAATCTCCTTTATATTAAAAGACTTTTTTCCCCCCTATCCAAGATTCAATCCTATCCCATATATTGCATTTAGTGGTTACATCTCTCTGGTATTTTTTAAATCTAGAACAATCCCCCCCACCATGTGTTTTCAAAAAGTTATTTGTTTTTCACTATGTTGACTCTTGAAAAATCCAGGAGGTTGTCTTATAGAACATTCCACATTCTGGATTTGTCTGTTTACTCACACTTAGATTCAGTTAGAAAGGGCATTTTCAAACTCCTGAACATATACGAAAGACTAAGTGAATACATTGACCTTAAAGGAGAAACCCTCTTCACAGTCTCTATTTTAGTCCCCATGGAGTATCAGTAACTTAGTTGCAGGATGGGACTTTCCACAGGCCAGCATTAGGTAACCATTATCCTACAGAATAAAAATGATTCCACTATAGGCCATCTGCCAACATATGGTACCATTGGGAAAAGATGCCAGGTCTTCAAAAGAGTGGCTTAAGGTTCCACTGAGGTTCACTTATAGGCTTTAGAGCAGTTGCTCATTCCAATAAGGGTGTTAGGCTGAAATGGTCTTATCTCAGCCTAATATTCTCTGCGAAATGTGCTACAGCCCAAGGTCTACTGAACAGTTGATAAAAAGAGATGAATTCAGCACCTACTGACCTGCGGAGGCACCCCACGCAGTACTGATGTTCCAGATCACCTAAGGTAGGGTTGGAGCCAGGCTGGCATCACCCATCTGCCTGCTCCCTGAACTAGCTTGGTGAACTCGCTTGGTGCCAGAAATATCCCAAGTCTGCTGTGCCCCATTTGTTGCAGAACTTTTCAGTCATGGATGATACAATAGAAACTCACTCAAGCTTGAGCATCACCAACTCAATGGACATGAGTTTGAGCAAACTCCTGGAGATGGTGAAGGACAGGGAAGCCTGGGTACTGCAGTCCATGGGGTCACAAAGAGTTGGACACAGCTTAGTGATGGAACAACAACAAACAAGCTTGAGCAAAAAGTGCTACAGTGGGTACCTCGACTTTTATCAAGGCTTTCCCTGGTTATGCTGACTAGGATTATACTGTGTGACCACAGAGTCCAGGCCAGACCCCAGGCAGGGCCACTGTTTCCTCCTGGGGGCAGAGAATGCCTCCACTTACCAGGCTTTGTGGGGCTCTCCTCGCAGGGGAGCCATCTTTCACTCCATTGGGTATTCCCCCTCCACCATACAAGGTGCATTGAGCACGGGAAGGGGGAACTGCAGTTGCTTCTCTCTTTGTGGCTGGATGGTCCACTCCCCTCCTGAGTCCTCCAAGTCTAGCCCTCCCCTCCACCTGGGGCCAGGGGTATAGAACAGACACAAGAGCACTGTGCACACAAGTGTCACAATGCAGATGCCAACTTGCTTTATTTTTTTTTTCTGCTTTCTGTAGTTACTTTAATTAACTTATTTTCAAGTAGTCACATGTACAACATCCAAATTTAAAAGGTTAAAAAATAGTTGTTGTTGTTGTTTAGTCACTAAGTCATATCTGACTCTTCTGTGACCCCATGAACTATAGTCCATCAGGCTCCTCTGTCCATGGGATTTCCCAGACAAGAATACTGGAGTGGGTTGCCATTTCCTTCTCCAGGGGATCTTTCCAACCCAGGGATTGAACCCATGTCTCCTGCATTGGCATGCGGGTTCTTTACCACTGAGCCATGTGTATATAGTAAAAAGCAAGTTTTCTATGGTTCTGCCCCTTTGATACCCAATTTTTTTCCAGAAGATGATGATTATTTCAAATATCTTATAAAATACACAGGTTAGAACATTTGTATGTGTGCCTATACCACTTGTAAACATGTGTGTGTTTGTGTGTATACATGTTTTGGCTATGGTTTTTCCTGTGGTCATGTATGGATGTGAGAGTTAGACTCTGAAGAAGACTGAGCACCGAAGAATTGATGCTTTTGAACTGTGGTGTTGGAGAAGACTCTTGAGAGTCCCTTGGACTGCAAGGAGATCCAACCAGTCCATTCTGAAGGAGATCAGCCCTGGGATTTCTTTGGAAGGAATGATGCTAAAGCTGAAACTCCAGTACTTTGGCCACCTCATGTGAAGAGTTGACTCATTGGAAAAGACTCTGATGCTGGGAGGGATTGGGGGCAGGAGGAGAAGGGGATGACAGAGGATGAGATGGCTGGATGGCATCACTGACTCAATGGACGTGAGTCTGAGTGAACTCCGGGAGTTGGTGATGGACAGGGAGGCCTGGCGTGCTGCGATTCATGGGGTCGCAAAGAGTCAGACACGACTGAGCGACTGATCTGATCTGATCTGATGATTTGGTAGAACATTATAGACACTGCCTTACATCTTTTCACTTCACACTAGATTTTGGAGATTCTGCCACATCTGTGCATTTGGATCTGCCAATTATTTTCCATAGCTGTATAATATTCTTTTGTATGCTTGCATCATCTGTCAGGAGCCACATTACTGACAAAATGGAGGCACGGCCCCAGCCCCCTCTCCTCATTCCGCAGGCACAGTACTGGGATGAAGGAGTTACGTTTTGTGATTCTGACTTGTTCTTTCCTTTCTTCAGTTGAGTTGGCTGGAAAGAATGTTAAGGTGCTTATTGTTCTTGAGAGAAACATGAGAAAGCACAAAGCCTTCTGCAGTTGTGCCTAGAAAATAATCTATAAAGTAACCATTGACATTTATTCAAGGATTTTTACAAAGAATGTCCCAGGATGAGCACATAGGCCACAGTTTGAGGCCATGGGAAGGATTGTTATCTGAGATCTGTTTGGGAGGGAAATGTTTATGGCAAAGGAAGTTTGCTGAGTTTAGGGTTTAAGAATAATTAAGAATAGTTAGAAGCTTTTTTAGGAGATAGTGAGCTTAGGATACTAGGGACAAGCAGGATTTAGAAAGATAAATGAACTGAGGAATGTGGTATGCTCCGAGACATAAGCATGAGTTACAATGTAATCACAAGTAAACACAATTCTGAGAGAATCACTGAAGCAGGAACTCTGTTTGAAGGGCAACAAGGAGATAATAAATCTGGGTGAAAGGGAGCCGAAAATGTAAAACCTCTGACCTAATGCTTTTGAAAAAGTATAAACGAGAACCTGATGCTTGAAATAAACATGTAGTCCAGTACCTCGAGTCAGAGGCTGCATCATTTCCCACTGACACCGCTCATCCCTTCAGGCAGATCCCCTGGCTGCTGGAGCTGGACTCCAGCAATCATCCTTTTTCTATCAATGTCAAACCAATGTATGTTCAGGTTGCTTTAACCTTTTGCTATCACAGACAATTCTGCCATGAAAAACTTTTCATGTGTGTCGTTTCTTACAAGTACTAGTTGTAACAGTCATAGGATATTTCTGGAAGCTAAATTGCTGACTTAAAGTCCATGAACATTTTACATTTTAAAAAATATCTCACATTTTGAATGTTGTTGTTTTGTTTAGTTGCTAAGTCTTACCTGACTCTTCACGACCCCATGGACTGTAATCTGCCAGGCTCCTCCGTCCATGGGATTTCCCAGGCAAGAATCCTGGAGTGGGTTACCATTTCATTCTCCACGACCATCTTACTTTGAATGGACACTCATCTGCTTCTCAAAAGGATTTGCCCATGACTTAAAATAACAAACTCTTCTTTCCTCAGTTACTCCACTTCAGGCTGACTGCTCCAGCATCTGTTTCGGGCCATTCTAGAATTCGCTTCTTCCGCATCACCTTGACTTAGGAACCACGGAGCCATCAGTCTTGAGGCAGATCAGATGGTGTATGCCTTTTCCAGGGAATGGTTGGTAGATGTGGTAGGTAGGCTTGATATGGTGATCAGTTAGATGGGAGCAGTGTCAGAGGGGAGAATCAGTTGCCCTAAAGGTTTCTAGCTTGACAACCCAAACTAAAGGTTGGTGCTATTAAATAATAAAGAGTTCTGAGAGATTAGGTTTGGGATGGGGCAGATGAGCCAGTAATTAATTCACTTATCTTTCACTTTACCTTTTACAGGTTAAAAAAATAGAGTCAAGATTGAGACTTAAATAAGTGGATAATTCTTGGGAATTCATTATACAAAAAGATCAAATTTAGGGGAGCTTATTTTCTCAGATCCTACTGTAAGATTGTCCACTCTGCTATTTTATGATCAGCATTTGTGTCTGTTTTAATAATGACTAATTTGGGGGAAAATTAAAATAAAATATGGTTATAATATAAACCTTGAACAAAACACATGGTTTATTATTTCAACTGCGAGACAAGGAGCCACCTGCAATCTAGTGATAGCCTGCCCTAACTTCCCACCTGATGAAACTTACAAACCGCAAATTATAAACAATAAAACCATATCAAATGTCACCATCTTCTTTACAGAACACATGAAACCGTGGTCAAATCAAGGAGACACATTTGTTGGTGTCACTTACTTGAACTTGCATCCTTCACAGATTTCTCAAACTGATCAGATTCCTTGTAGTGGAAATCCCCGAGTTATTAACAACACAGCAGCACAAGTCTGTGAGACTGAGTTCTGAACCTTTTATAATAAACAACATTGCACTCCTCTCTAGCCCACCCTTTAGGCTGTTTCACTAAAGCCCCCAAACTGAGACTTCTGGCTGCTGATCTCTGGAATTCTGTGCATCCCATGTGATAAGATATTACTTGCACAATTCAACTTACCTGTCTCAGAAATAAGCATAGGTGTTCATAAACCCTTCGAAGGCAAACACTGTATTAGAGACCCAACACCTAATACACAAGTGTCAGACAAGGAAGATGTATCAGGTGATAGGGCTGCCACAACAAAATACCACAAGCTGGATGGCTTGAAACAACAGAAATGTGTTCTCTTACAGTTCTGGAGGCTTGCAGTCCCCATTCGAGGTGTCTGTACAGTTATGCTCCCTTAGAAGTTTCTAGAGGAGGATCTTTCCTTGCCTTTGTAGCTTCCAGTGGTTGCCAGCGACTTTGACGTCCCTTGATTTGTGGCAGCACACCACCAATCCTGTCTTATTGTCTCAGGTGGTTCTCCTTGTGAGTCTGTGTGTTGATCCAAATGTCCTTCTTCTTATAAGAACACCATGAGACTTCCCTGGTGGTCTAGTGGTTAGGAATCTCCCTTCCAATGCAGGGGATGTGGGTTCAATCCCTGGTGGGGGAACTAAATCCCACAGGCTATGGGGCAACTAAGCCCATGCTTCACAAAAATAGAAGCTCAAAGACCCAGTGCAGCAAAAAACAAAGAAAAGAATACCAGTCATTGGACTAGAGTCTGCCCCTAATCTAGTATGACCTCATCTTAACTTGATTACATTTGCCAAGACCCACTTTCTAAATAAGGTCACATTCACAGGTAACAAGGACTCAAACACATTTTTTTGGAAGACATAATTCATGACAGAAGGAAACTGCAGCTTTTTTACTTCTTTATAGTAAAAGAAGACAGAAATGGTTTTTAATAAACCCAGAAGGCTACAAATTTTCTTAAGAAAAAATTTTAAGTTATATGTAATAGAGATTTTATTATAATTTTAAGATACACCCTAAAATTAAAATATATAAAAATCTAAACATG
Organism: Bos mutus; assembly: GCF_027580195.1. Lineage (NCBI taxonomy): Eukaryota > Metazoa > Chordata > Mammalia > Artiodactyla > Bovidae > Bos > Bos mutus. The sequence continues at coordinate 52,853,183 of NC_091632.1, read as the reverse complement.
TTATTAGCAGTATTTGATTTTATTTTGAACTTTTAATACAAGTCAAACGTGTTAATCGGATTGATGAAGACTTGCAGAGACAGAAACACCATATGGTGACACTTGGGTAGATAACTGTGCAGACATGAAAGTGGGAGTGAAAACAATTCTTTGGGCCCCCAAAGATTAGATATTGGCAGTAATGCTTTTAGCACCTCCAGAGATTATCAGTCATTTCAAACATTTAAGACTCCCATTGCAGAAACACAGCACCTAGAGTCAGAAACCCAAGGTTATACAGATATTTGCAATCTTATGAACTGTCCTCAGGTCAAGCCTGAGAAGAGCCTCATGTAACCAGACATTGGGTCTGGATGCCCAGACCAGATCTGTGATCTACAAAAGCAAAGACAGCACTCCAAGCTGCTTTGAAAAGAATTACCATAGGTGTTAGCTTTCACACAATCACCTCTTTCAGCAAAACCAAATTGCTCTATCACCTTTCAATCTGGATCATCATGGTAAAATGCTTTCAAAGCAATTTGCAGTGATTTGCATCTTGAGACCACACCCTGCCTGGATAGTCACTTTTACAACCACCGTTTTCTCACAGAGCTGAAAGGGTGAGGATTAGCCCCAGGATACTGGGATCTTGAACAGATGGATTTGTGTGCGTGTGTGTGTAGTCACTTCAGTCCTGTCCTACTCTTTTCGACCCCACGGACTGTAGCCCACCAGGCTCCTCCATCCATGGGATTTTCCAGGCAAGAATACTGGAGTGGGTTGCCATGCCCTCCTCTAAGGGATGTTCCCAACCCAGGGATCGAATCCTTATAGCCCCTCTAAAATTGCAGGTATTGCTAGCCTTCAGGCTTCCCCAGTGACTCAGCGGTAAAGAACCCACCTGCAATGCAGGAGACACTGGAGATGTGAGTTCAATCCCTGGGTCAGGAACATCCCCTGCAGAAGGGCATGGCAACCCACTCCAGTATTCTTACCTGGAGAATCCCATGGACAGAGGAACCTGGTGGGCTACAGTTCATAGGGTAGCAAAGAGTCGGACACGACTGAACACACATGCATGCTAGCCTCCAGCTAACACACATATTACTGCAGGTCTAAAGGGAAACAGGGTTGTCAGAAAGTGAATCTTGGTCAATATCAAGTCACTCTGTCTTTGGCTTTCTCAAATCCAGCCTCACCATGCAGTTTTCCAGCAAGATAAGACTCAAGTTTAAATTGGTGGTCACTTTTTCTGCCATTTATCTAGGATCCTGTGAAATATTTCCAACCTAGCTTCTACCCAACTGGGAGCAGGAAGAGACCAGAGATCACCTGGTCCAGGGCAGAAAATACTCAAGACTTGTGAGCCAAGCCTCCCAAGACATTGGTCATCACCTTGATTGGTCAGGTAGATTTTTTACAGGTTGTCTTCTAATGGATATGCTAAGATTTCTTTATCCTATTGAATTTCCTGTGCCAGCTGGAGCCAACATGTAAGATTCTCAACTTTTAAGCCACTCTTTGCTTTCTCCCAACTCTTTCTTCCAAATACTTTGATTGTGCACTGCCCAGTACTAATTGTACTAAGTGTCTGCTTTTCCCACTGGGGGAGGGGACTCCTCCAGGCAGGGGCCCTCTCTTAGCCATCCTTGCCCCCCAGGGTCTAACTCGGTGTCTGGCACATAGTAAATACTCAAAGAGTTTTTCCTCAATGAGAAAATATTTCTAGAAAGAACAGAAAATGAGGCCTGCCCTTACTATCCGAGTATAAATTCATTGAATTGAAGTTTATCAAAATAGTTATTTCACAAGTCACTAAAGGCAGGAGATGTGATTTGGGTGCTTATGTTTGCATAGGGACAGCAGGATGACTGGAGTTAGACTTCAGGGACACATTTAGGAAAAGTAAAGTTTTAACAGCAAATTCCAACTGTCAACAGGGTAGGATGAAGGGCTGGGATGGGGTGACTAAGAGCTAGTGCTGCCTGAGAGCACTGGGAACTTTGGAAGGTAGGCAGAGAATTCAAGGTTCAGGACGCGACGGCCTGGACACAAGCATTTCTTCACTTTCCAAACTGACTTAAGGCTGTTCCTACTATTGTTCTTTCAAGCAGGTCAGTCTAGTTCAAGCATGAAGGGATTCAACATGCATTGTACTTTGTGGAGTCTCAGGTATACCTGTCACATACTAATTCCCCTCAGTGATAGCAAGCCCCTTCTATGGTTGAAATTAATTTTAAGCCAAGGCCCTGAGTTAAGAGAGCATCCTGCTGTCTACAGCAGAGGAGACAGAAGATCCACTGCTTGTCTGGTTGGTGTTCTCTCTTCATGAACATCAGCCATGATTTTTCTAGCAGTCATGTACAGATGTGAGAGTTGGACCATAAAGAAGGCTGAGTGCCAAAGAATTGATGTTTTGGAACTGTGATGCTGGTGAAGACTCCTGAGAGTCCCTTGGACAGCAAGGAGATTAAACTAGTCAATAATAAAGGAATTCAACACTGAATATTCATTGGAAGGACTGATGCTGAAGCTGAAGCTCCAATACTTGGGTCACCTGATGCAAAGAGCTCACTCATTGGAAAAGACCCTAATGCTGGGAAAGATTGAAGGCAGGAGAAGAAGAGGAGCAACAGAGGATGAGATGGTTGGATGGCATCATCAACTCAACAGACTTGAGTTTGAGCAAACTCCAGGAGATGGTGAAGGACAGGGAAGCCTGGTGTGCTGCAGTCCATGGAGTCACAAAGGTTCAGACACGAGTAAGCGACAAAACAACAACTTCAACCTGTCCCTGTGCAGAAGCCTATTGTGGTTTCATCCTGGTAGCTTTTCTGACAGCTGACCCTGACCCGCCTGCTTCTGTCTCCTTCCTCTCTCTCTCTCTCACAGCAGGGACTCAATGTAGGAGACAAGTCTGGTGCCCCTTTCCTTTGTTAAGTTAAATCCTAACTTGCATGAGGGGATGTGCACATAGGCAGAGGTGCCATGAAGTGAATAAGGCTTAAAATTCAGGGCCTTCTCTTACCCATGATTCTTCTGAGGTTCTTGGAGCGTTGTCAGAAATTTTGCATTCATCTTTGTCAAATGTCTGTATGTGGACACACGTACACACATATACATACAGAGACTTATGTTCCTTAAAATTCGGGCGCCATACCAGGATCCTTCCCTGGTGTCACATGAAAGCCCTGCACAATCACAGCCCTTCTCAGACAACTACACTCTCAGGCAGCCTGACTTGGCCTAGAAAATTCCATGCCCCAAATGTAATCCCTTAGGCTCTTCCTAGGTCGCTTCACCAACCACAGTCCTCTTTGTCTCCCCATCTGTTCATCACAGATTACTACTCGTCTCTGATCTCTCTGAGCTTTTCTTGACCAGAATCTGGGGTTGTGCAGATAAGAGCTTTGTCTCTGCCTTAGCTTAATTCTTTGTTTTTGTTTTTCCTAAGACTTTCCCTTTCTGGTCATTTTTCCACTACTGAGAATACAGTTCTCTCCTGCTTGTAAATGTACATGTCATGGTATAAAATAGAATTCTATTTGGCAGTAAAAATCACCCTACTGAAAGTCTTCATGAGAAACTAGGAGCAGAGTTCAAGGTCAGACAGATTTCCTGAGGATGTTTACTTCCCTTTGAAATAATAACTGGAATTAAATTCCAGATTACTAGTTAGCTTCAGTTATTCAGTTAGTTCAGCTTCACCTGGGCATTTCTCCCTGCCCTTGGGTGATGTTAGAGAAGCAGCTCTCACAACCTCATCTCCTAAAAAGCCTTCTTTAAATTCATCAAAGGAGCAAACTCTTTCCTGCCACAAAGCATCTGAACCCACTTTTCCCCTCAGCTCAAAGCGCTCTTACCCCACACTCATGACTGGCTAATTGCTTCTCATCCTTCATAACTCAGTGATAAAGATGACTGTATCTTCGGCAAGTCCACTGTCACTCTCTCCTTGCACATTTTGCTTTCTTATCAGAAAATGTAATTATGTGTTTGTTTACCTCTCTCTCTCTCTTTTTTTTTCCTGTAACTTCCTTCAAACTATAAGCTCCATGAAGGTAAAGACCATGTCAGCTTTGTCTCTGCTGCATTTGTAGCACAAAACCCTGCCTGAAGGCAGATGCCATTGTTACAGCAGGTTAGATCACTAGCTTGTCCTGGCCTTTCTCACGGTCCAGAAGAGAGCTATAGAACATTGTCCCAGGCTCCTGGGAGAATTCTTCCAAAATGGCAGGAACAAGGGAAATCTGTTACTGTTATTGTCTCTCTTGGAGCTCAGGCGTTGTCCTCTGAGGTGTTACTGTGATGGGATGGTATACCCTGGGTCTCTCTTCTCTCCTGTCCATGACTCCCCCAATCAGCTGGCTCTCCTGTGCTCGCTCACTGACTCAGAAAGGGTAGCCCAGGAGCAATGAAAGGACTTCCCTGGTGCCTCAGTCTGCCTGCAATGAGGGAGACCAGGGTTCAATCCCTAGGTCAGGAAGATCCCCTGGAGAAGGAAATGGCAACCCACTCCAGTATTCCTGCCTGGAGAATTCCATGGACAGAGGAGCCTGGTGGGCTACAGTCCATGGGGTCACAAAAAGTCGGACACGACTGAGTTACTAACACTTTCCCTTTCAGGAGCAATGAACTCCATATCAGAACTGAATGGCCTCACTAAATTCCAGCTAGGACTTCCCTCCACTTGAGACCATGGAGTTTCAGGAGACACAGGCAATATTTATATAAGGCTCCCCCACAGTAGAGATGGTTGCCGATGGTCCATTTCAAAAACAAGGATAGCTCCCCTGGGCCTCAGGGTGGGCTCTGGTGCTCAACAAGCTTTCTGGGATTCAGCCCCCTGCCCTTCCTGCCCTTTGTTACAGCTTTGAGCCACTCTTCCTCTGTAATAACTTCAGAGGTTCAGAGAGCCATCAAAAAGTTATATTGAATTCAAGGCCAGGCTTCACTCAGACCCAGAGCTCAGGGATTTTCCCTTGGAATCCAGTATCTCAGATTTACACCTGGGTATATTGGGAATGTAGTGGGATGGGGGTGAGTAGGAACAGGTTCAGAATATCAGCTTCTTCCATCAAGAATTTATAGTCTGGTCAAATCAGAGTTCAGTTCAGTTCAGTCACTCAGTCGTGTCCAACTCTTTGCAACCCCATGAATCGCAGCACGCCAGGCCTCCCTGTCCATCACCAACTCCTGGAGTTCACTCAGACTCACGTCCATCGAGTCAGTGATGCCATCCAGCCATCTCATCCTCTGTCGTCCCCTTCTCCTCCTGCCCCCAATCCCTCCCAGCATCAGAGTCTTTTCCAATGAGTCAACTCTTCACATGAGGTGGCCAAAGTACTGGAGTTTCAGCTTTAGCATCATTCCTTCCAAAGAAATCCCAGGGCTGATCTCCTTCAGAATGGACTGGTTGGATCTCCTTGCAGTCCAAGAGACTCTCAAGAGTCTTCTCCAACACCACAGTTCAAAAGCATCAATTCTTTGGCGCTCAGCCTTCTTCACAGTCCAACTCTCACATCCATACATGACCACTGGAAAAACCATAGCCTTGACTAGACGGACCTTTGTTGGCAAAGTAATGTCTCTGCTTTTCAATATGCTATCTAGGTTGGTCATAACTTTCCTTCCAAGGAGTAAGCGTCTTTTAATTTCATGGCTGCAGTCACCATCTGCAGTGATTTTGGAGCCCCAAAAAATAAAGTCTGACACTGTTTCCACTGTTTCCCCATCTATTTCCCATGAAGTGATGGGACCGGATGCCATGATCTTTGTTTTCTGAATGTTGAGCTTTAAGCCAACTTTTTCACTGTCCTCTTTCACCTTCATCAAGAGGCTTTTGAGTTCCTCTTCACTTTCTGCCATAAGGGTGGTGTCATCTGTATATCTGAGGTTATTGATATTTCTCCCAGTAAATCAGAGTTAGTTTTGGCAAATATTAACTTGGAAGTTGTCTGTTCGGCCTTTTCCTTCTGTTTATTCCTACAGAATGGGATATTTATATGGATGCTGACTGTGAATATCTCAGAAACTACATGGCAACTGCATCATATTTAGTGGTTCAGGGGTCAGCACAACTCTGTAGTCAACATGCCTGAAGATAACGATGGAGCTAGCTCAGCAGGCCTCAACCCTGATGTCCCCTACCCAAAGTATCTGGCAGGAAAAGCCACCAGCTAGAGTTCACATTTGAGGCAGAATGAAGCGCTTTGGGGAGTTCTGTCCTGCAGTCAGAGTACTGCAACCCAGAGGAATTAGCAGATCAGTGAGAGCAGGTGAGTGCAGAAGAGAGGGCTTTTGTAACTGCAAAAGAGGGCTTTCTTTGACTTCAGTGTCTTACTGTGTTGTATTTCTGGTATCCAATGATTTTAGAAGGTACATAATGACAAAAGATGGTATGAATTCAGTGGCATTTTTAAATGGATTTATGTCTAACAAAATTAGACATAGAAGGACCTGCACACACTTTAAAAACATAATGTATGTATTTACTTAAGACATTCCACATTCAGTTTACATTCAATCTACATTCAGTCTATGATGGATACCTGGACCCCTCAGAACATCTCCCACCATCGAGGCTTTACAACGCTCATCTTTTGACCATCAGTCAAGACATAATGTCAAATGACCCAGACAGGTATCAACAGGGTTTGTTCAACAGATGACAAACCCAGGCAGTAGTCATACCCTTCAGAATCAGAAACTAGGTAGATTCTTTAGACTGCTGACCAAGTGCGGGGAGGCATGGATCAGCACCAGGGAGGAAGGAACCTCATATGACATGAAGAAGTCCATCATGCAAACTAAGGCTCAGGCAAGGACTCTGCTTGGTAGAGACTATTGGAGACAGGGGCTGCTGGAACAAGGCAGGCATCTGACAGGTGGAGCATCACAGAATATTGGGGCATGCAACAACTCTGGGGGCATACAAGAGGTCAAGACCTACCCTTGGGGCTGGTTGCCAGAGAAGGACATTGGCAAGTGTGAAAGTTCGCACATGTGGCATAGCAATGGTGTCCTCTGTCTGCAGGGAGCTTACTTCAGTTCTCAGAGGTACTGCATAGTAGATAGGGCTGAAATTGCAGGTATCTTTCTACTGTCAGCATTGGCTTAGGAACTGGGGCTAGACTGAGCCCACCAGTAAAGACAACAGAACATTCAGCTGGACAGACCAAAGACGATGGCTTCAGGAGCCACAATTCTCTGCTGCCAAGCCTGAGAGCACGACAGAAACTCCCAGCCTCGTAAACCAGTATCGCCAGACTCAGAACACATCAGCACACTCTCCCCAAGATTCTGAGAACTCAAGTAAGTTATTTAGGAAAAAGAGAGAGAGGTGGAATAATTTCTGAGTCTCCCCTCTTTTTTGCACTCCACATGCATAATCGCATTCGGTGGGGGAAAACATTAATACTTGGGGCCTCACTTCCAAAAAAAGAAAAACAAGAGTGAAACAGCTTTATGGGCAGAATCTTTGTGGGCTCCCTCGATTCAAATCCTTATTGTAATTCAGGAGCCAAAAGCTTTTCCACACCGCCCCCACAACTCAGACTGAAGCTGCCTCTCCAGACTGGAAGAAACAGCTCCTAGAAACAGTACCCCCCTCCCCAAGCCCTACAGAAACTGTTTCACATCCTTTGTCTAGGCATCAAAAACAGGATGATTAATGTAGATGGTGGTGATGCTTAAAAAAGGATCCCTGAGACCCAGGGATGTTATCTAACTGCAAGTGTCTCAAAAATGCTTTTCACAAGCCACAAAGCACTCTCCATCAAACACAGCCAATGGAGCAGCCACGAAAGGCCAGGACAATAAATTGAGATGAGTAGTGCTCAGAATAGTAAAAAGTTCCAGGAATGGCCTAAAGTCAAAACAATGCATCGTGGTAGGGAGGGAATTCTACCCTGAGACTAACATTCATGGATGGTCATAAATAGAAACTTCAGAAAGAAGGAAAGAGCCCCACATAGGAACAGGGCAAGCACAGGGCTGGTTGGGAGCCCCATTAAGGCTGTTAGGTGACACCCAGTACCAACTCCACCTCAAGAGGATCATTTTTTAGCAAGTTCTGTTTTATGCTAGTTCAAATCCTTTGGAGGCAGCAAGGAGTCCTACTTGGACTGAAGTTTCCACTTGGCTCATGCACTAAGGGAGGCATCTTAAGGTAGGACCCTGACCCAGGCACCCCTTCTACAAACCAGGGGTAGCCTCCTCAAAGCATGAAGGAAAGCCTGTTTTCTTTCCTCTAGCCATTCACATCACAGGACAGAGTTTCCATGGGCAGGAACAGGCATGGCTTCTTCTCTTCCAACTTAATCATCTCCCTCCCCAACAAAGATATAGTTCATCCCCCATGTCACAAGGCTTTAATAAACAGTAAGAAGAATCGCATCAAGAGATCGTCATTTACTCTTGTAAATGGTCATTTACACAATCGATGGTCTACCGATTGTGAGCTCCATGCCCTGTGCCACCCATGTGGCAGTTACTGCCTAAAGGTTTCCAGCATAAGAGACACTTCCAGTTGTCTACACAACTCCTCCCGCCTTTCCTTCTAAGGGAAACCTGATTAAGTTCTCCCCCAAGATGCTTATGGAGAAGGCAGTGGCACCCCACTCCAGTACTCTTGCCTAGAAAATCCCATGGACAGAGGAGCCTGGTAGGCTGCAGTCCATGGGGTGGCTAAGAGTCGGACACGACTGAGCGACTTCACTTTCACTTTTCACTTTCATGCATTGGAGAAGGAAATGGCAACCCACTCCAGTGTTCTTGCCTGGAGAATCCCAGGGACGGGGGAGCCTGGTGGGCTGCCGTCTATGGGGTCGCACAGAGTCGGACACGAATGAAGCGACTTAGCAGTAGCAGCAGCAAGATGCTTAAGCAATACATGAGACATTGACCCCAACCCCATCTCCAGAGGTAGATGCTGATATAGGTAGGGTCTAAATGAATCATAGCAAGAATGGCTCAGGAACACAGACAGAAACTCACAGCCTTCTTCTAGCAACTATTAGTAGTCTCGGGGTGTACATGTGACCTAAGTCGGCCCAACCAGAATGAAGGCAAGGACTTCCGATTTATGCTCTGTCTCTTTCCCTCTCCATCCCTCCTTCTCCCGCTCTCTCTCTCTCTCTGTCTTTCCCTCTGGGTGGGAATATGGAAGCACATTGCCCCTGTTGCTGCTAGGAAACCATTCTGAGAACAAAGCCAACACAGGGAGACAGGTTAGGTCAGGAATCACTGAGAAATGGAGCCAGAACTCTAATCATAGAAGTCCTGGAGCCTTCCCACCTCAGGACTTCTTGATGTGTGACATGATAAATGCCCTTGCTATTTAAGTTAACTTGACTCAAATAGTCTGTTTCTTGCAGCCAAAAACATCCTAACTGATATATCTGAAATACAATTGTTTCATTTCTTTTGCTCCCATCCTGCCTCTCATTTTTCCCTTTTTTCATTCCTTCCTTCCATTCTAAGGAGGCAGTCTAGCTCTCCTGCTCTTCTGGCTGTGTGGCCTTACTTAGGCAAATTCTTCAATCTCCCTGGTCTTCAGGGTCCTCATATTTAATGAAGGAGTTGGCTAGAAGGATCTGTAAGATCCCTTCAAACTTTAATATTATAGTACAAACATTAAACAGTATAATGCCTCCACTAAAAAGGCATGTCATATCAAGTAGGTAAACCACTGAGTTCAGTTCAAACCAGTTCAAGCTTAAGGCGGAGAGTTGCCAAGACAATAAAAAAAAAGATGGCTTGAGAAGACATGAAGCAACCTCCCATACACAGCAGGCTTCAAGTCAATGAACACAGAAAATCAATGAGGCGAACACCATGTACCCCTGAGAATGAATGAGGTGAAAATAAATTGACCACAAAATTGTATGTTCCCTTTTATATTCAGCCAAATATACTCTATATCCCCAGTCACTCTCCTGTGCCTCCTGGCTCTGACAACCCCAAGAAGAGAAGGAGAAAGGGACTCAGTGCCTCATTCATGAGAAGGACAGCAGAAAGCACTGGAATGACTGGAGAAAGAAGGAAATTTATATAGGCCAAGAGGCTCTTGAGTCAATCTCTACAGCATTTTTTTCCTTCTATATTCACGTGGGCATTTCGTTCATTTTGAGTCTCCAGTTACTGCATGGACCAAAGACTGTTTCAATTCAGAGGAGATTTGCCCCAGTAAAGGGCTGTTTGGGAGGGCTTGCTGCCCCTATTAACCTATCGCCTCCAGCAAGACAGAGATGCAGCGAAGGTTCAAGGAGCACACGTGATTGGGTAGCAGACTATTTGTGAGTGAGAGCAGGACAATACTATGCTTAAGGTTCCAGGGACAAGCGAGGCATTCTATGTTCCAGGGAGTGATGGTGGTGACATCCTGGGAGCAATGCCTTTGGAACCCAAGTCAGGAAAGGAAGAGGACACTATTTACACTGTTATTGAACCCCAACAGTGCAGACATGTCAATCTAGCATGTATATGTGTATTAATCGCTCAGTTGTGTCCAACTCTTTGTGATCCCATGGACTGTGTAGCCCAGTAGGCTTGTCTGTCCATGGAATTCTCCAGGGTGTCCAGGCTAACTCTCCAGAATACTGGAGTGGGTTGCCATTCCCTTTTCCAGGGGATCTTCCTGACCCAGGGACCAAACCCAGGTCTCCCACATTGTAGGCAGATTCTTTACCATCTGAGCCACTAGAGAAGCCCTCATTTAGCATAGTCTTGGCATAAAAAGTTCCATGAATACTTATTGCATTGATAATTAAAAGGAGTAATATTACAACCAAGTCAATGAAGATTCTTCATGGCAACAAAGTACAGGAGAAATTGAACAAAGGGAGGAGCAGTTGGAATTGTACCTGGAAAGAAAAATGGATTTTCTGCCTGTAAGGCAGGAAACCCAGGTTCAATCCTTGGGTCAGGAAGATCCCCTGGAGGAGGAAATGGCTACTCACTCTAGTATTCTTGTCTAGGAAATCCCATGGACAGAGGAGCCTGGAAGGCTATAGCCCATAGTGTCGCAAAGAGTTGGACACGACTAAATGACTGAGCACCCATGCAAAGACACATTAATAGGGAGAAAATGAGGGACTAGAATAGAAGCCCTGGTTAAAGATCATTAGATTCTTGACTGACAGTCAGCTGAGCTGGTAGGAAACTAATCTCCCAGAGGCAGGCTCTCTTTAAGCTCATTAAAGTTTATTTTTAAATTATTTAAGTATTTTATCAGGTATATTAATTTTCTCCCAGAAGGAACTTGAGAAACACATCAAGCGAGAGGTTCAATCCGGACTAGGTTTGGGACAATTTCTCATTTCCAGTGAAAATCTTACAATTCTCAGAGCATACTCCTCTTTTAAAGCAAAAAAAAAAATCACCCTGGCACCATCCCTGGTGGATCAGTGGTAAAGAATCTACCTGCCAGTGCAGGAGACCCTGGTTCAATCCCTGGGTCAGGAGGATCCCACCTGCCTCGAGGCATCTAAGCCCACACTCCACAACTATTGGGCTTACCCTGTGGTTCAGACAGTAAAGAATGTGCCTACGATGCAGGAGGCAGAGGTTCAGTAATTCAACAGGGAAGATCCCCTGGAGAAGGGAATGGTAACCGACTCTTGCCTGGAGAATTCCATGGACAAAGGAGCCTGGTGGGCTATAGTCCATGGGGTCGCAAAGAGTCAGACATGACTGAGCAACTGAACTGAACTGATACAGGTAAGTGGTCCATGAGTCTTCTGCCTGGTGGTCTAATTTTTTTTTTTTTTTTTTGCATACTGATGTTAGTTGACAGCAAAATGCTTCCTTCCTCCAGCCGCACCAAAGACTGAGATGCTTCAACTCATTCCCAAACATGGCATTCCTTAGGAACAGCCTTAAAAAGACATTTAATAAATAAAGCAAGAGGGTATAGTAAGGATATAAATATGAAAGTGACAAGCATCTTAGAGTTTTGCCTCTTCTAATCTCAAAGCACAAAACAAAGCTCAAGTCCTCCAAAATGTCTTCCACAGAAAGCCTACAAGAGGAATTGTCTGACAGAGACTAGGTAATCCATACATGCTTTCTTTGAATGGACAGAGAAGCCTGGAGAGCTACAGTCAATGGGGTCGGAAGAGTCAACATTTCTGAGCCACTATCTGAAACTCCAGTATTTTGGCCACCTCATGTGAAGAGTTGACTCACTGGAAAAGACTGATTCTGGGACGGATTGGGGGCAGGAGGAGAAGGGGACGATAGAGGATGAGATGGCTGGATGGCATCACCGACTTGATGGACATGAGTTTGAGTGAACTCCAGGAGTTGGTGATGGACAGGGAGGCCTGGTATGCTGCAGTTCATGGGGTCGCAAAGAGTCGGACACGACTGAGTTACTGAATTGAACTGAACTGAACACATATACACACATAAATATACACAACCAGCTTAGCTGATTTATCCTTCCACTGCAGTCATCAGTGTGTTTCCCAGGTGGGGCTAGCTCTTGCCTGGAAAATCCAATGGACAGAGGAGGCTGCAGTCCATGGGGTGGCTAAGAGTCGGACACGACTGAGCAACTTCACTTTCATTTTTCACTTTCATGCATTGGAGAAGGAAATGGCAACCCACTCCAGTGTTCTTGCCTGGAGAATCCCAGGGATGGGGGAGCCTGGTGGGCTGCAGTCTATGGGGTCGTGCAGAGTCAGACATGACTGAAGCAACTTAGCAGCAGCAGTGGTAAAGAACCGCCTGCCAGTGCAGGGAGACCTAAGAGACACAGGTTTGATCCCAGGATCAGGAAGATCCCCTGGAGGAGGGCATGGCTTACCCACTCCAGTATTCTTGCCTGGAGAATCCCATAGACCGAGGAGCCTTGCAGGCTACAGTCCATGGGGCCATAAAGAGCTGGACAGGACTGAAGCGACCTAGCACGCAAGCAGTCATTAGTAAAGACACATTTGGTAGGTAAAGTGCAACCACAGTAAGACAGTGCAAAGATTCTTACTCAGCTGATTTGTCAGATGTCCAATCGAGGTTAGAACCCCAACTACTTTTAGTAGGAGTGCTCTACACATTACCTGTAAGCTTGGAGCAGAAATGTTTGGGTGAGGTGAGCCAGGTGGGAGAGGGTTGTGAACACCCACAGCATGAGGTAGGGGAGGCCACCTGCCCAGCCACACATCGCTCTATCTCAGCCTGGCTCAGCCATACCCTTGGAGCTACTCCCTACTGCCCACAGCCTACAATCTCCTGCCCTACCCTTTATGTCCAGCTCAAGGGAATTTTAAACTAAAAGGACTCACTGAAACACAGCAAAGGTTGGAATTTACCAACTTATCTAATTGTGATGTGAAGAATCACACCACTCACAGGCCTTGAAATTGTTAAGCTAAGAACTTCATTCCTTACACACACATCCCTTCTCTCTCTCCCACCCACCCAAACACAATAGTCCATTCCAGCATTTTGAATAACCAAAGGCTGCACTGACAGAGGCAAAATGTGACCTGAACTCACACAGCTCCCAGCAACCAACTTTCACCTTCAGTGTTTTAGTAGGTGGCATCATCGACTCAATGGACATGAGTTTGCGCAAACTCCCAGAGATAGTGAAGGACAGGGAGGCCTGGCATGCTGCAGTCCATGGGGTTGCAAAGAGTCGGACAGGACTGAGCGACTGAACAACAACAAATAGAGTCAGAGACCCAGTTCTAATCCCAGTCCTGTTTATAACTTCTCATCCTGGGCCTCCCATCTGTAAAATTATAGATAAGCCTGCTTTCCTGCTAAGATGAGCCATTGAAACGACTGCAGAAGAAATCAGTCCCCTCAGATCAGAATCTGCATGTTCAGAAAACTGAAGCATGCACTTGGAATTTTCTCTTTTGCACGCCTTCATCCACCTTTTTCACATAGTCTCCTTTAAACCTCCAGCAGCTCAGCCCGGATGCTGTGTAACCAGAGGGCGCAAGGCAAGTTCAAAGTGAGCGCCGCGCTCCTGCTCCGCCCGCGCTGCGGGCGCACTGAGGGCGCCCGGGGTCCCGGCTGCCCCACGGCTTCCCCCGCTCGCGCCATGGCGATCGCGGCAGAAACGAGAGGAAAGAGCTCCGGGTGACAGCCCCGCGTTATCAATCGCCCGCCGCCTTGCACCAACGGGGCCGTGTGATCCCCTCTTTGTGCCCTCGCCGCCGGGCACTGAGCCGTCTGTGATTCTGTCCCTTTGCGGGCCCCAGCCCCGCTCCTGAAGCCCCTTCGGGCGCCAGTGGCTGGGCGGGCGGTGGAGAGGCCGGCGCTCCCCTGGTCCACCCTCCCCGCCCGGGGTGGCGACGGGCTCCCAGGAGAGGGAGGAAGTGGGCCGGCCGGATCCCGGGCCTGATGGAGAAGGGGGCTGGGGCCCGAACCCGGACAGGAAAACACGTTGGGGGCCCCTTGAAAGTGAAAGTGGCTCTGCTTTTCAAAACAAACAACCAAAAAACCACACCTAAATCCGTGCTGAGAGGCCCCCGGCGCGGGGGGAGGGAGGTGGGAGGGGCAGGAAGCTTACCATTAGCTCTTCTTTTCATTTTTACTGATTGCTCAAGATGAAAAGAATTGGTCCCAAAATCCCGGGACAGGAGTAGAATAAGGGAGGTATGATTGAACTTTCTGCCCCGAGATGACTGTCGGTCTGTGACGTTCTATGGGGTGCTGCAGGGTAAAATTTGGATTAAAAAAAAAAAAAAAAAGGCCTGTAGGAGAGAAAGGAAAAGTAAGATAATCCACAAGAGGGTAGAGAAAAACAACCAGGCAGTAAAAATGATAAACCGTCAGGGAACACTCCCCATATAAAGTGGTCAAGCTCGGTCCATCATTTATTCTCACGGGGACTCCACCTGCTTGACATAGATAATGTCCTTATTCTCATTTTGCACATGAAGACACCAAAGCAAAGGGGCGTTAAACAAAGTTTTGACTGAAAGGAGATTTGAGCCTGAGTCTGGCTCCAAAGCTGAAATGACCTTCCCTTAGCATTGCTCCTTCTCTATTTTGCAAAAACAGGCTAGTGGGCAGGGCCTGGAGAATTTACCTGGTTTTAGGCAAACTGTGACTCCAGATAGACAAATCACTGAATCTCTGAGTCCTAGTATTTTTCTCAGGAATGATGACTTTTCAGGAATCTTGTGAAACTCAAATAAGATCATGTATTTGCATACATATGCAAAATAGTGAAAGTGAAGTGAAAGTCTCTCAGTCATGTCTGACTTTTTGCCATCCCATGGACTGTATAGTCCATGGGCTTCTCCAGGCCAGAATACTGGAGTGGGTAGCTTTTCCGTTCTCCAGGGGATCTTCCCAACCCAGGGATCAAACCCAGGTCTCCCACATTGCAGGCAGATTCTTTACCAGCTGAGCCACAAGGGAAGCCCTTGCAAAACAGAAGGCACTTGAAAGTGAAAGTGTTGGTCACTCAATCGTGTCCCACTCTTTGCCACCCCATGGACTGGATGACTCCCTGGACTATAGCCACTAGGCTCCTCTGTCCATGGAATTCTCTAGGCAAGAATATTGAAGCAGGTAGCTGTGCCTTCCTCAGCAGATCTTCCCCACCTAGGGATGGGACCCAAGTCTCTTATGTCTCCTGCATTGGCAGGCAAGTTCTTTACTGTCTGAGCCACCAGGGAGGAGCAGAAGGTGCTTACCAAATGTAAAATAATTTCATATACTCCTAGTCCATCCCTGGAGTGGAGGCCTTAAAAGTATCTCCTGAGAAGGGTACCCGAGTGCATTCATTAGCTCTCAGAGGAACTTCCACATCCACATCCACAATTTGTTACACACTAAAAATGCCCCTCTTTCAAGTAGGCCTCCTTCCCCTCTGTGCTGTGCTAAGTCAGTTCAGTCGTGTCCGACTCTTTTCGACCCCATGGACTGTAGCTCGCTAGGGCTCCTCTGTCCATGGGGATTCTCCAGGCAAGAATACTGGAGTGGGTTGCCATTTCTTTCTCCAAGGTATCTTCCTGACCCAGAAATCAAACCCAAGTCTCTTAAGTCTCCTGCATTGGCAGGTGGGTTCTTTACCACTAGCGCCACCTGGGAAGCCCTCCTTCCCCTCTAATCCACTTCTTTGTTCAGTATGTTGACTATAATTTAGGTTGTTCCCCCCACCCCCAGGTATTCCCTTGTAACTTAGAAATGAATTACTAAACATCATACAGACTGCAGGGCTTCTCTGGTGGCTCAGATGGTAAAGAATCCGCCTGCAATGTGGGAGACCTAGGTTCAATCCCTGGGTGGGAAAGAGCCTCTGGAGGAGAGCTTGGCAACCCACTCCAGTATTCTTGCCTAAAGAATCCTCATGGACAGAGGAGCGTTGTCGACTACAGACCATGGGGTCACAAAGAGTCAGACACGACTGAGTGACTAAGCATAGCACATATGGACTCCATGGGTAATATCCTGGTTGGGGTGGGGAGGAATCTGTTTTTTTTTAAGGGTGGGGCCTGAGTTTAGGAAGCCACCAACTACCTCTTTATTCACTGCCTGGTCTCACCTCCACAGCTATTGTGAGGGGGGTGGGATTCTCAGGCTCACCCCTGCTTTTTAAAAAATTTTTAATTTATTTTTAATTGGAGGATAATTGTTTACAATTGTGTTGGTGTCTGCCATACATTAACATGAATCAACCATAAGTATACACATATCCCCTCCCTCCTGAATCTTCCTCCCACTTGTCCCACCCCTTTAGGTTGTCACAGAGCATTGGGTTTGAGCTCCTTGCATCATACAGCAAATTCCCACTGGCTATCTGTTTTACATATTATCATATGTATGTTTCATATATATGTTTCAGTGCTACTCTCTCAATTCAACATATATATGTTTCAGTGCTACTCTCTCAATTTGTCCCTCCCTCTCCTTCCCCCACTGAGTCCACAAGTCAGTTCTCTATGTCTGCATCTCCATTACTGCCCTGCAGATAGGTGCATCAGAACCATCTTTCTAAATTCCATATATATGCCTTAATATATGATATTTGTTCTTCTCTTTCAGACTTACTTCACTCTGTATAATAGGCTCTAGGTTTATCCACCTCATTAGAACTGACTCAAATGTGTTCCCTTTTATGGCTGAGTAATATTCCATTATATACATGTACCACAACATCTTTATCCATTCATCTGTCGATGGACATCCAGGTTGCTTCCACATCTTAGCTATTGTAAATAGTGCTTCAATGAACATTGGGGTACATGTGTCTTTTTCAATTATGGTTTCCTCAGTCACCCTTGCTTTTAAAAAGGCTCTATGAGGCAGTGTCTGAGAAAAAGTCAGGAGAGCTCAGCGGAGATCCTTCAGAAAAGGAAAAACGGAGCTAGCACGATTCTGTACATGGCTGGAACTGTAATTTCCAGAGTTCCATCCTGGCCATAGGTTGCTAGGGTGGCAGCGGACCCTAGACTGAGTGATTTCAAAAACAGAAATTTGTTTTTATTCATTTACTTCAGAACTTTTATTAAGACCCGAAAGTTAGGGGGAAATTGTATCTTTTTTAAAAGTAGCATGCTGTTTACCACAAACATGTGAATTCTGAAAAGGAGACTATTTTACCTATCTCCTTTTGGATCTGAATGAGGAAACTCGCATCCAAATTTGTCAGTCTTGCTAGCAGTGTCAGATTTTATGACCTGTGTATCTCCATGCTATCTTGGATTATGGTCTTCCAATCCTATCCATGTTTTCTCTAGCTCCGATTTCTCTATTTTTTCTCTCTTATTATACAATATGTAGTATAGATGCTCCATCCAACCCGTTGTGGAATGGGGTAAGGAATATAAAGGAATAATGAATGAATTAATGATTCCATAACTGTCTAACTGGAATCAATAATAAACATCACCCAAGAAGAGCTGCCTGTGCTGTGTTCCCGGCTCTTTTATTTACCTGTGAAACACTGACTTATAAGTATGCAATAAGAATTAATAATATAGCTACTCTAGAGACCACCTCATTGAAGAGTCTTTAGAAAAGACTCTGATGCTGGCAAAGATTAAGGGCAGGAGGAGAAGGGGATGACAGAGGATGAGATGGTGGGATGGCATCATTGACTCAATGGACATGAGTTTGAGCTAACTCCGGGAGATAGTGAAGAACAGGGAAGCCTGGCACGCTGCAGTCCATGAAGTCACAAAGAGTCAGACAAGACTGAACAACAACAGAGAAGTTTAAGCTACTTCCGAAGCAGAGAATTTATCAGTAAAACCACAGCAACCAAAATAGATAATATTCTTCTGACATCAAGAAACTAGCTCTCGATGTCTTCCCTCAACTCCTGCCCTACTCCGCTCCTTCCTCCCACCTCAGCCCGAGTGCTCCTGTGGCTTTATTTGTACAAGGTTTTTGTTGTTTGTTCCCCCACCCCACCCCATACCTGACAAATTTACCCCCGGGACTTTAAATCCAGAATACCTAGTTGGCAGAGCAAAATCCAAATGATCAGAAGCAATGATCATTATTAGATGCACTGAAGAGTCTGCTTTTGTCTCACAATGGAATACAAGAAAGTAAGGTATGGCTGTCCAAACATTTTCCATTAAGATGGCAGGAGATCAGACAGCACGAGGCTAGTGCCACCTGAAGCTAAATTATCACTTAATATACATAGTGAGCAGCTGATGTCCAGAAGTCAGCATCAAGCTTCTTGCTAACATGATGAGCAATGACCATCTGTCCCCACAAAGCCAGGCTGCGTGACCTTCAGTTGCAGGCGTTGCTAGCAGAGCTCTTTCCCATGATGAAGGATGAGAAAAAGAGCTGCTTTACTAATCTTCTGTTAGTAGCAACAATGACAACCAAAGTGCATTCCTATTTTTATTACATATTTTCTACTAAAAAAATAAGAATCAACAGGATCCTGGACAGCAAGTTAAAGCTTAGAGATACGTGGTTCTATTTTCTTAGAAGGAAGACGTATACGTATAATTAATATGCGACCAAAGAGCAAAGAAGAGCACATGCATTCTATCAGAAATTCCCTCATATTTTATTAATCTAAACTACACGAAAATATCTAGCTGGAACAAAAATCACAGCTCAAAACTTCAGGCCACTAAATCTCTATGACAAACAATAAGTCACTCTAAACTGTGACTATTGTTGCTGGAGAAAGTAAACAATAATCGAGATAGGTGAGAACAAATCACTACAAAGATATAACCTTGCCAGTGAGGGGTTTGTAATCTTGATTGACTCATTAAATCCTTATGTGAATTGAATGCATTCCCCCATTTGTCTCCGGCATTCTTTTCTGTGTCTGTCATCCAAGGGTTCGTTAGCATCATCAGAACAAAAAGAGAGAGGGAAAAAAGTAAGCGGCTGCTTCTCAGTGGGAATCCATCAGTTGACAGAGAGTAAGATAACCATGTCCAAGATCAACAAAACCAGACATTATAAAATGTTTCTTTAAGCCTGAGTGGTTCTCACAATATCAAGCAAATATGTATGCAGTGTGTTATTTTTGTAAAGAATTCCATCTTTCCATAACCTTTTGCTTAACTCTCAGGATTAAAAAAAAAAGTTGTTTTGTTTTGTTTTAATGTAAGTCATTTCCTAAGAATTTGGCTTAATAGATCACTTAAAGGAATAGGAAACACATGAGAATTGTTGGTGTCTTCCTTAGCATGGGTTAGAGGATGAGATAAAAAGCAGTCAGCCATGGCTTAATTGTTGGTCTCACAAGAGCCCAATGGGTGGGTGGTTTCAAGGAAGTTCAGCAGCTCAAATGTGCCCTCAAGGACCCAAACTCTTTCCATTCTTCTGTTCCAGTTATCCTCTATGTATTGGCTTTTCATTCTGATATTTGTCAGCTCAAGTCCAAAGTTGGCTAGCAAAACTTCAGGTATCATGTTCTCTCACTGGCATCCCAGCAAGGAAGAAAAGGCAGAGGCACAAGTTTTGTCCTTTGTCTTTATTCAGGAAGGGAAGCCCTCTGTAGACTTCCCATTGGATCTTACTGGTAGAACTAGGTCTCTTATCTATTTATAGATCAATCACTAGTAAAAATGAAAACAGGCCAATCATGATTCATGCCTTGAATGAAATCTATGATCAATACCTGCGTTGGACGGATGGGGGATGAGGTAGAGGGGAGAGCTGGGCAAATGGCTACTGGGAAAGCAAAGAAAACAGTCTGTTCCAATGGGCCAGATCCAGCTTCCTCCCCATTCTCCAAAACCTCCATCATGACATGGAATTTCCTTAGATCTCATCAATAATCGCCTTTGGGACTTCCCAGGTGGTCCAGTGGTTAAGCCTTCATCTTCTAGTGTAGGGGATGTGGGTTCGATCCCTGGTCAGGAAGCTAAGATCCCACATGTCTCAGGGTCAAAAAACCAAACCATAAAATAGAAGCAGTATTGTAACAAATTCAATAAAGACTTTTTAAAAAATGGTCCACATCAAAAAAATCTTAAAAAAAAAAAAAGAATGGCCCATGTAAAATAGCTGCAGAAAATCTGTTCCTTTTTTGTATTTCCAAGCATGTTCCTACTGTTTTCTATTCTTCTATTGGTATAGCTATATAACTTTTTTCTCTGCCAGCGTTTATCTGTCCCTCTTCTGTTTGTCTCTGAGCCTTCTCTCCTATCACTTCCCA
Organism: Bos mutus; assembly: GCF_027580195.1. Taxonomy (NCBI): domain Eukaryota; kingdom Metazoa; phylum Chordata; class Mammalia; order Artiodactyla; family Bovidae; genus Bos; species Bos mutus. The sequence continues at coordinate 52,832,587 of NC_091632.1, read as the reverse complement.
TGTCTGAGTAGCCTTTCCCTTGTACATCTACTGATCCACATCTATTTCATGAAAAAAAAAAAAAAAAAGACACAGGTGTGGCCACTTGTAGTTCCTTTGTTCGGGTTTATATTGTTGAAGCTGTGACTTCAGTCTCCAGGATCAGGGCTGACAACAGTAAGGCAGGTTCCCTCAATGGCAACAGAGATGAAGGCCAAAGGCAGAGGTCAGGATTCACTGAGGGGTTTTGCTGCTGGGCTGTACAGACCTGGTCACGAGTGTCCCTTGCTTGTTTATCTTCCATGACCAACTATTAGATGTGTGTAGTTGGGGAAGAAAACAAGTCTTCTTTGAAAGAATGGTTCCTGTCTGACTGTGTAGCCACCAACAGCTGCTTTCTGCCACTCCATGGCAGGACCCAGCTCTCCACCAGGTCTCCAGGACAAATCTGACCTAAGGCAGGACAAACGCAGTCAGCTCTCCTTCACACTCTGCGGCTCTTGTTGCTTCTCCAATCCTCATAGAACATTATCAGAAAACTGTCAGTTTGGGGGGAGAAAAAAAAAGACAGGAAGGAAGTCGGGTCTGTCAAAGGGAGACTTTCCTTGTAGGAAGAACAGCAGGATCTTGAAGACTAGAGTTCTGTTCTCTGTGAATGCTCTGAGGACCAGCCTCACCACCGCCCACCCTGCCTTTGCTGGGGAAGGTCAGGGGAGGCAGCTGTACTCCCTCCCCAAGGCCCAAATGACACCTCTTTCAGTTTCCTCTTGGTGTCCATTGCCACAGCGAGGTTGCAAGATATCAATAAGGCTTTTCTAAAGAGGCAGAAAAAGGGGAAATAAACAGAAAGGATTACAACTGATGACTTAGCTTACTACACATGTGGTTATTTGTTGCTTTTCTGGGGTCCACTTTCAGCCTGGCTCTAGGATCACTTTTTGATATCAGAAGCCATCTGCTACCAAATGCAAGATGAGGGCTCTCTGGAGGGCCATCGGCCGAGAGCAACACAAGACTCTAAAGAAGTGTTTCTCAGCTGAGGGTGGTTTTGCAACCCCCCCAGAGACATTTGGCAATGCTAGAGCCATTTTTGGTCATTATAGCTGGAGTGGTGCTACCGACATCTCATAAGCAGAGGCCAGGGATGCTACTCAACACCCTGCCATGCACAGGACAGGCCTCACAGCAGAGAATCATCTGGGCCCAAATGGCAACAGTGCTGAGGCTGAGAAAACCTACCCTAGAGACAGACACTAGCCCACCTTTGCAGGAAAACCTGGAGACTGTGGCCCTGGTTCTGCCACATCAGCTCATCATCTCCCTGCAGGCTTATCAGGGAGGCAGAGGAGGTGCAAAGACTGTATTAGAAAGTCATTGGTGATTACTGCAGCTCATGGGCGAGGAAGGGAGTGCCTTCCCCTCAGATGAAGCCTGAGGAAGGGGAGGTTCCAAGAAACCTATCCCACCAGCTTGATGTGGGTCCTCTGAAATTTAGGGGTAATGGGACCTGGCATCTGGCTTTTCTGGAGTAAAAAAAAATCTAAACAGAAGAGACTGACTCAGGCTGGCAGCAGAGCAGAGAGGACCGGTGGCACTGAGAGCAAGCTACACTTCTACCAACAGCAAAGAAGGCCAGCCTGGGGTTGTCTGAAAAAAAAAAAAAAGATCCTGCTGACAACAACCTCCTGGCTTCTTCCTCTAGCACAGGGGTGAACTGCTAGAATCCCAGGGGATATGGCACACAAAAGGTGGATGGTAGGATGGGCACAATTCCCTGGAGCTGAAGAGAGAGCCACCACTTTCTCTCCCCCAGCAGAAAGTGAACACATTGGAACACAGGTTCATGAGAGTGGAGACAGCCTTGAATCTGCTCTTGTACATTCCTTTTTAATTGGGTGCTTGGCTATTGGTAATAAATGTATATATATACTTTATAACAAATATTAATAATCTGATAATTGAGAACCAGTATCATCTCTTGAAGAGAGCTTTGACATGCATTCAAATCCTGGCTCTGCCACTTACTAACAGGGCCTTGCCCTTGTTATTTCAGATTATTTATCTGTAAAAGAGTTCTACAGTTGTTATATGGATTAATAAGATAAATACTTTGCATAGAATAAGTGTTCAATAAATGGCAGACTTCTGTACATGTCGGTGTGGCCTAAAATGGAGCCCAGGGAATTGCAAAACAGAACTTTGCATTAACTCTGCCTGAGCTTTTATTGTAGGAAAAAATTATGAGACTCTCTCTGTTCCTGTTGCCAAACTAATGTACATGCCACTGTGCTTCCCAGGGTTACATGGATCTACTAGGATGCTTTCAGTTATAAGTACAGAAACCAAACTATATGTACCTTAAACCAAACAGCATTTAGTATCTCACATAACAAGACTATAGGTGGGAGAGTTCTAGGGTTAATCTGCAGCCTGATCTATGTAACCAAGAATCTTTCTGCTCTCCCATTCCCAGCCCAGTGGCTTTTGTTCTCAGGTTTATGGTTCTGGGGTCTTAAGATAGCTGCAGTAGCTCAGAGCATTTTCAATTCAGTAAAGTTGCTCAGTTCCGACTCTTTGTGACCCCATGGACTGCAGCACACCAGGCTTCCCTGTCCATCAGCAACACCCAGAGCTTGCTCAAACTCACGTCCATTGCGTCAGTGATGCCAGCCAACCATCTCATCCTCTGTCATCCCCTTCTCCTCCCGCCTTCAATCTTTCCCAGCATCAGGGTCTTTTCCAATGAGTCAGTTCTTCGTATCAGGTGGCCAAAGTAATGGAGTTTCAGCTTCAGCATCAGTCCTTCCAATGAATATTCAGGACTGATTTCCTTTAGGATTGACTGGTTTGATGTTCTTGCAGTCCAAGGGACTCTCAAGAGTCTTCTCCAACACCACAGGTCAAAAGTATCAATTCAGAGCATTTTACCCTTACACATTTTATTCAATAACTTAAAGAGGTAGGAAAATGAGGACATTTCTTCTTGTTTTCTTTTGAAAAGCAAAAAACCCTGTTTCATAGAAGATCACTGCTCAGAAATCTTCTCACTTTGAATTGGATGCAGTTGTATCACATGCTCATGTTTAACCAGTCACTGGCAAACAGAAATAAGACCACCAGGAATGGATCGGTACCTCTTCCCTGAATACAAGGACAATGGAGAATAAAGTAGACACACAACTGTGGTTGTTACATCACTCAAAATACTTCCAGGCTAAGACTCTGTGAGAGCCCCATCAATTATATTGCCCATGCTAGGTAATAAATGTCTAGCATACTGTCTACATATAGCAGTGGGGTGGGAAGGTGTGAGCTTGGAGTTTTTACCAGCAAATTGCCATTAGAAAAATTCATTTCATTCGTCTCTTTTAGGTTTCTGTCTCATTTGGCCAGATATGTGTTGTCACTGTTTTTTTAAGTAATGACTTAATTGTTTTCATCAAAATGATATATGCTCATTACCTTTTCAAATGAGCAATACAGAAAAGTACAAAGAAAAAAAAGCAATAAATCATCCCAAAACCCACTGCCCAGAACTAACCACTGTTAACATTTGTTGATTGTAATTGAACACATCACTATGAATGTGAGATGGATTTGGAAATGGAGAGCTAGATAGAAATAATTGAATGAGGCTACATTTTACTTATTCTCTTAATAATTAAAAGTATTAAATTTAATTTTACTTGATTTTAATCAGCAAGAAAAATAACTTGAAGTGAACCTTCTGAATTTTAGACAAGTATTTCTTGACCATAAGAGACATTATTTCCTAAAATATCTACGATTTTTTAAAAAAAGAGAATAAAATGTTTAAGAAGCTAGACTATTTTAATTTTTAAAATACAGGTTTTTGCTAATAAAGATTGATAGATGGAATAATTAACCTCCTCGAATCTCTATTATTGAATTTCTGTTGGTGGTGATATTATTTTCATTTTGTCAAGTTTTGTGATGTCTTCACTCTGCTCAGTAACCATGATTCTGGGGCCAGATGTTTGAACAGGTCTCCCCTTCTTCCTTCAGGACTTTGTGAAGCAAAGTGCCTTCAGGCAGTGCCTCCCACCCACCAGTTGAGCACACAGCCACCTCTCTTATGTCCAGCTACAAACTGTCATTCTTTCCTCTGAGATTTTCTATACTACCCCTTTCTCCCTGACTAGCCAAGTCCTATCTATTCTTCAAAGACTGTTTTAACTTCCACATCCCTAATATTTCACGATTTAATTTTTACCTTTTCTCTGAAGCCCTTGTAAATTTCTTGTCCGTACCATTCATTTTATTGTGCATTCTTCTGCTTATTTTGATATCTATGTATCATTTCCTTGGGTAAATAATAAGCTCCTTGCGGGCAGGGACCAAATCTAATGTCGAATTTTTTGACCAGCAGGGTGCTGAGCTCTCAATATATACTATATAGATAACTATTCAGTTGAAAGAGCCACATACAGAGTAACACAAAAGCAACCGACTCTGGTATAAAAAGACTCAAAAAGTACAGATATACTCCTGCTTGCTGATTACAGAAAAGCAATGGCTGCCAAGCTCCCAACACCCTTTGGTAGAACACACAGAAGTGTTATTTCCTGGCCTCTTGAACGACAATGATTTGTCACAGGAAATTATAAGTTGATTGAATTATTGTGAAGAAATTCAGAAATTATAATGCTGAAAGTTCTTGGTCAATGGAAGGATGGTATTTTCAATCTAGGAAAATCTATATTTATTCACTAACTTGACAAGTATTATTGAACAATTACTAGGTGCTAGATTCTGACATTGTTGAATTTGATATATATGTGCTAGAGTTGGAGTTGTTGAACCCGATATATATATATATATATATATATATATATATATGTATGTATGTATGTACACACACGGTCTCTGTCTGCAAGGAGAATAAAGGAGTGAAAAAGACAGACATTTAACAAACAAAAACAACATGGTGGATAATTCAAAAGAATTGCAAATACTGACTGAGGGTGGGACCTAAGGGATCCAAAAGGCTTCCCAGAAGAGAGGCTTCAAAACCAAGAACTCAAGAGGGAGTGCTGCTGCTGCTGCTGCTAAGTCGCTTCAGTCGTGGCCAACTCTGTGTGACCCCATAGACAACAGCCCAACTGGCTCTCCTGTCCCTGGGATTCTCCAGGCAAGAATACTGGAGTGAGTTGCCATTTCCTTCTCCAATGCAGGAAAGTGAAAAGTGAAAGTGACGTCGCTCAGTCGTGTCCGACTCTTAGCCACCCCATGGATTGTAGCCTACCAGGCTCCTCCGTCCATGGGATTTGCCAGGCAAGAATATTGGAGTGGGGTGCCATTGCCTTCTCCTAGAGGGAGTGCAAGTGCCCTTAATTTAATTAGAAAAAGCTCCACCTGGAAGTTTAGATTTAAGGACATCTTTGCATGCAGGTGTGGCATTAAATGTTAATACAGACAGAAGGACTGACTTCTTTAAACCTTAAGCAATGAATTAAGGATAAGGAAATGAAAATAACCAGAGGTGACATGTGTTGTTTTAGTATCTGTCAGAAAGCTTGAAGTTTTAATTATGAAGCAGAAAATCAACCTCGAATATCTCCTTAGTTGAGAATACTATTAAATCCTTTCATTCTTTTATTTCAACACTCTATATCATTGGCTACCTACAAGGCTTAGAGGGCCAGTTGCTTATAATTTAGTTCTATACAATAACTTTTCCCCAGAAGCATCTTGAAAGGTTTTTCTATGACCGCTAGTGTAGGAAAAGCCTTTATGAATACATTTTAAGTGTTGTAGATACACAATAAATTTATTTACTTAAACAACAAACATGCACATATTAGTCTATTTTTTAAAATAAGAATTTACCTATTATCTAAGTTTATAAAGGGAGATGGGAGGGAAGTTCAAAAGGGAGGGGATATATGTATACCTATGGCTGATTCAGGTTGAGGTTTGACAGAATACAAAATTCTGTAAAGCAATAAAAAATAAATAAAAAAAAGCAAAAATAAATAAATAAATAAAATATTTCAATTAAAAATAAATTAAAAAAAGATACTTTGTATATACTTCGTATAGGTGCTTCACAAGCCCCATAAAAATAGGTATCTCTCATTATGCTAACTAGATACATTCCAGCCCTGTGTGGCGGTTGTTGTTGCTGTGTTACTGCTGTTGCTGTTGCTGTTGGAGTGGGGCCCTGAATCAAGTACTATGTGTTTTTCCCCCACTGATTTCTACTAGGGTAATAAAAATATCAGCCTAAAGGAACAAATAGAAATTAAAGCTTTCCACAGAGTTGTTACAGAAACAAATGGTTTAGCTACACATCACTACCAAATAAGGTCTTTCTCACCTCTGCTCTACTTACACATGCTATTACATCAGCTTCAAACTATAATCTGCCCACCCCCACCCCCACCCCGAAGTCACTGCTTTAAATGAGATGGAAGGCTCAGCTGACTGGCACAGAGTCAGCTACTGCACTTGCTAAATACAGCTTCCCTGCCCACCCCACCTTCAGAAATTCTAAATCAGTAGGGAAGGGAATATGAATTTTTAGTCACCCCTTCCCAAGGCATTCCAAAGTAGACAAATTGGGGAACCACCCCAACACCCTAAAGCAGGATCTCCATCACATTACTCTTCCCAGTCATAACATAAGACTCAGAATATTGTAATCCCTCATATATGTTTGTGAAATAAATCAAACCTACCAATCAGGAAAACTGGTTCACTATCTGTGAAGATGAAAGGCTAAAACGGGTTGGGTCCTTGGGGCACGCAGGTATCTGCTGGGAGTCTACATGTTCCTCATCACAGATGGCCTTGCATTCCTGCCCCGCAGCCTCACAGGAATGGCCCTTATTCTAGAAGCCCTGGCTTTGGGCTCAATTCCCAGGTTGATCTTATCTCCTTTTGACTAGGAGTGGGGTTGCAATACTAAAACTTTGCCAAAAATGCCCGAAATGGCAGACTTGAGATTCCAGGTCCTGAAACGTATCACATTTGAATGAAAGAGAAACACGTGTAATTTGGGTGGAGATTCTTAGTAAATTTTGATAGTGTTCTACCAATAAATTTATCTCCTGTTTTCCACAAACACCATAATACAGTTGTCATTTTCTGAGAATTCACTGTTAAATGAGACTTGTATGGACAGTTAGGTACTAACAATCTTCTGAAATCCAGTAACAGGAAAGCAAAGGGGCTGCCTGAAGAAAGAAGAAATCAGAGAGAGAGATGACGGCGTAAACAAGAGCATTACTCTATCCCAGAACGAAACGGCGTTTCGGTGGGCAGAAGGGCAGCGTCTGCTGCGAGATTGTCTGTGAGGGGACAGTGTCCCTTTCGAAAAAAATAATAAATGTAAAAGCACCCCGAGGACGTAGCTGTTCAAGAATGCCCGCATCGTGATTCTTTATTTAACACTGCAGGGTTTAAGCTGGGCTGCGTACGCGCTCACAATATAAACAGGAAGGATTAGAGTGACCCCGCGTCCCGAAGGACTGCAGCAGTCCGGGAAAAGGCTCTGGTTACCTCGCGTCCCGAGCAGCCTGCCCCTGGATGACAAACGTCCCGGATGCGGGCGTTCTTTTGTGGTTCATGGGAAAGCACGGCTAATCCGAGCGGCCCCGCGCGCTCGCACAGCGCCCATTCAGAGCCGCTCACAAAGCGCCCGAGCCCGCTCCGCACCGCCGCCCCCGCGCCCCCGCGCCCCCGCGCCCCCACGCGGAAGGGGGAGGCCCGGGAAAGCACTGCAGGAAAGGGCTGCCTCTCCACGTCCTCCGCAGTGAGGCTTCGGCGGAAAGAGAAGACTTGATCACGCTGGTCTTTTTCCTCGTTCCATCTGGGATTTACCCCCACTTTTTAAACCCCCCACCCTCTGTTCCCCTCTGCTTTTCCATCCTCTTGGTTCACTGAGCACTTTCAAAGCTCCAGGCTCTTAGAGCCCTACAGGAAGTGACTGATCTAACAATCATAATCGTCAAACACCATTTCGAGGCCGGTCTGTTTTACCGATGAGGAAACTGAGGCACAGGGTAACCCTTGGGGGCGCTGCACGCGAAGTCAAATTTCCAGTGTACATGTTCTTCATCACTTAAGTTACACGCTGCGGCGGCTGTCACTAGCGCAGAACTTTCTGTAACCTGCAACTGAGAGTCACCTTGACATAAACACATCTATGTTTTCATATCAACTGTCTCATTTGGAGAGAGCGAGGAGTTCACACGCCAGTCAAGTGGAGAAGATGAGGTGGGAGAAGCAGGAAAAACGGCTCGCAGTTTTTCACGAGCACAGCGCAGCCGTGATGGGAGCTCCCTGGTTTCTGTAAGGGCTCAGGTTCAATGAAAGCGTCCACTTCCAGCTGCTCCAGTTTCCCCACTAAAGGGGATGGGAAAAGTCTGTCCCTCTAGGAAAGGGGCTTAAAAACCAAGCTATAAAAACATGAACCCTCTGTCCCAGCCATGTTCAGTGAGATGGATGAAAGGAGGGTAGTCTACAGAGCTTTCTTGTTTGCTGACAAGTGATCTGTCATTCTGGAAAATGCCCGAGATAGTTAGCTATGTTCCTGGGAATCACTGAATAATTCAGAAAACAAAAAGGCGGTGAGCCAAGTTTGCAAAGTCCAAGCAGATTTGTTAAGGTTTGGGGACATATTAATCAGAAAATTGTGCCGCATGGGTGGGGAGAAAGTTTCAACTTCACTAGTGATAAGAGAAATGAAATTAAACAGCAAAGAGATACTGAATTTTAACCTGCCCCTCCTTCCAAAAAATAACTAATGAGATAGAATGTGCCATCTTATGTACTGTGGGAGAGAAAATTGGAGTAAGCTTTAAGAGATAATGTGGAAACACTTAGCAGAAGCCTTTAAATGTATGTATTTTTGATCTAGCAGTTCTAGTAACAGAGTTTTATCCTAAGGTAATAAATTTAAATATGCCAAATAATTTTAATAGAGGAAGACTCAATACAGCACTCTTCAAAATACTGTAAGAATGGAAACAGATTTAGATGTCCATTAGTACAGTACTGTTTAAATATGTTGCATAATCCATACAAAGGAAAACTGCTTATGATGTATTGCTAAAAGCAAAAAAGCAAATGTTAAGAGTCTGCATATCACAAAGCCTTTTTTTGGGAAAAAATGTCTTTAGAAATATATCTGGGAGGGCATGCAAAACATTAGTGCCCAATGATTGTGATTTTTATTTTCTGCTTTCTGTTTCTAATATATCTTTTTTTTAAAGATTTTTTTACGTGGACCATTTTTAAAGTCTTTATTGAATTTGTTACATTATTATTTCTGTTTTCTATTTTTTGGCCACGAGGCATTTGGGATCTTACTCCTCGACCAGGGATCGAAACTGCACCCCCTGCATTGGAAAGCAAATGTTAACTATTAACATTAAGTTGGTGGTCCAACTTAACTGTTGGACCACCAGAGAAGTCCCTGTTATTAATATATCTTTAGCTACTATGCATTTTGCATAATAAAGAAAAATGAAATGTTTATTTTTAAGAAAGAAAAACCAAATCTCTCTGTTTCCCCCATAATGCTTAGATGAGAGCCACCTTTGAGTTCAAAGTGGGATAGTCTTCAATTTGGGTGAGTATACTCTTCAGGCTCTATGACTTTCATAATGGAACATATATCTTGCCACATGGGTGTCTGGTACCCAGGCATAAGGATGTCCTTCAATCAGCAACACAAAGTTCAGACATGGATCCTAGACTCTCATCAGGGAATTTAAGTGGATAGTGATTGTTGTCTGATGCTTGACAAATGCCCATCCAGGAGCAGCGAAATTCAGAAAGGATCATCTAAGGAGCCTACTGTCCACTGCTCCTGTAGGTATTAGCACAGTACTACTCCACACCAATAAGACCATTAGCTCTGCACACAGACCTCATTAAATTAGTACTCCGCAGAAAAGCCTTTGCTGAGTTACACTATCATGTTACACTCTTAGCTTTAGTTATCATATTACACCCTAGGCTTCTATCTGGGTTTAAAATGAAATGGTCATTTGATGGATTCCTTTTTTTAAAATCCTACAGTGCAGATGTTTTTCATGTCTCCGAATAGCTCTGTGTATTGACTCTCCTGATCAAATTCCTTCAGAGTAGTAGTGCTTAAACTGGCTGCCAGGAGATACTGAGCGGCTGAGGGACCACACATCTCTACCACTTGGGGACTCTGCTTTTCCTTACTCTGCCACAGATGCCAAATATAAGGCAGTTTCACCTCCTTCCAAAATTAACCCTCAGAAAAGAGGAATTCCTCTTATATATGTGCCCTTAAAACTCTCCTATTACCAGGTTTAAACCAATTATTTTTAGCTATAAAGTATTATTTAGGAAAGACAAAAAAAATGTAAAACAGATTTAAGTAGCTATTTCTGGAGGTATGACCTCACACTTAAAAGTTTATGGATGTCAGTGAAATAAGCCTTTTAAAGATCATTTTGTAAAAAGAAAAAAAAATGTGTTTGTGTTGTAAGATCACAAATACATACTACATTTGTTTCCTTGAACTGTTGTAACAAAGTTTCACAAACTGGTGACTTAAACAGAAATTGCTCACTCTTCTGGAGGCTAGAAATCTGGAATTAGGGTGTTGGTGGGCCACGCTTCACCTAAAATCTGTAGGGGCACCCTTCCTTGCCTCTTCTAGTTTCTGGTATTTATTGGCAGTTTTTGGTTTTCCTTGGCTTATAGATGCAGCACTCTGACCTCTGCCTCCATAGCCACATGGCTATTTTTTCCTTTTGTGTTTCTCCCCTGTTCTCCTTGGATATCAGATCGAGGGCATGTTTTATTCCAATGTGACCTCATCTTAACTAATGACATCAACAAGGACCCTTTACTGAATAAAGTCACATTATGAGGCACTAGTGGTTAGAACATCAACCTGTCTTTTGGGGAGACTCAATTTAACCCACAATATATACCTACAGAGCAAATTAAAAAAGAAAAACTATCTAGTGTTATGTAAATTATATTTGTGTCCGGAGATGAAGTTCTAGTGAAAGTCAGTGAAAATGTTAGTCACTCAGTCATGTCCTACTCTTTGCAACCCCATGATCTGTAGCCCACCAGGCTCCTCTGTCCATGGGATTCTCCAGGCAAGAGTACTGGATTGGGTGGCCGCTCACTTCTCTCCTGGTGATCTTCCTGACCCAGGTTATCAAACCTAGGTCTCCTGCATTGCAGGTGTATTCTTTACCATCTGAACTACAACCTATTGGTTCTGTTTTCTGGAGAACCCTAATACACACTGATATTAAACAGAGAACATATTTGTGGTTGCCAGGGGTGGGCAGTATAGGCCAAATGGGTGAGGGCAGTCAAAAGTTAGGAACTCCCAGGTATAAAGTAAGTCATAGGGATGTAATATACATCATGGTGACTATACTTAATAATACTATATTGCATACTTGAAAGTTGCTATGAGAGAAACTTTGAAAGTTTTTATGTAAGAAAAAGATTTTATAACTATATAGAATTCCATATAGAAATTCTATAACTATGTATGGTGATGCATGTTAACAAAACAATGTGGTGATAATTTTGCAATATATGCAGATATTGAATCATTATGATGTACACCTAAAACTAATATAATGTTTATATAGTCCGTTCTATCTCAATTTAAAAAAAAGAAAATTGCCATTAATTCTGTGTAGAAGTGGAGAAAGTAATTCAATTGGGACAATAAGAGAGAAATAATAGGAGATTATGAAAAGAAGGGACAGCTAAATGAGGGATTTTTGGTAAACAGTCCTTGGTGCCCCAAACTATTAATCTTTAGGAATCAGTGGTTGTTGCCTTCGTTTGCACCTCCAGATGCTCACACGGCTTTCATTTTCACATCCTTCAGGTCAAAGCTCAAATATTTTCAACAGTGTATTTGACAACTTGTAACTTGTGATTCCTGCAGGAGAACTGGGTTCAATCCCTGGATTGGGAAGATCCCCTGGAGAAGGAAATGGCAACCCACTCCAGTACTCTTGCCTAGAAAATTCCATGGATGGAGGAGCCTGGTGGGCTACAGTCCATGGAGTCACAAAGAGTCGGACACGACTGAGTGACTTCACAACTTGTGTTTCCATGTATCTTGCTTGTTTCTTCTCTGTCTCCTCTTTAGATCATGAGCTCCTTGAGGGCAAGGATCTCATCTGTTCCATTTACTGTTGAATCCCCAGAGCCTGGATATGGGCCACAAAATAGATCAATAGCAGTGTATTGAAAGAATGAATATTCCATCAATGAATTAATATGTGGCTATTCTGAAGATTAATTGAAATAGTGCAAATTCTTCCCTCAGCACTGTCCCATCATATGGAGAGTGCTTCATCACTTTTCCCCAGTGAGACTTCTTCACTTTCTCACCTAAGATTGGTTTGACAAATGCGTTCTCCTGATGAAACAAACTTAAAGTTGGAATTCAGTTTCAATCATGGGAAAGGACACTGTGGGCACAGATGAAAATCCCTTTGGGCCAAAGTGAAATAAATGCAGGGTCAATTTATTAGAATAAATGTAGGCCAGAAAGAGTATGGATTTTGGAGGGAGGTTGTCCTGCATTCAAGTCCTTATTCTTTTCCTTCCCAGATTCACAGGATGGCAGTTTCTCCAAGGTCTTCAAGCCTCAGTGTTCTTAGCTGTACCCAAGGATAACAATATCTGCATTACAGGTTGTGAGAGCCAAGTGACCTAACAGACTGGCACTCACAGCAGAGCCCTCTACGGTATCATTTTCATTTGCCAAAGCAGCAAGTCCCATTTAAAAAGCAAGCACTTAGAGTAGCAAGTAACCTAACAGAGCTCCTCTTTTGCCTCATTTTTGAGATTTAATGTCAAGCATAGTGATAAAGAATCCTCCTTCAATGCAGGAGCTGTAGGAGACTCAGATTCAATCCCTGAATCCAGAAAATCCCCTGGAGGAGGGCATGGAAACCCACTCCAGTGTTCTTACCTGCAGAATCCCATGGACAGAGGAGCCTGGGGGGCTATAGTTCACGGGGTCCCAAAGAGTTGGACATGAATAAACCGACTTAGTATACATGTACACACACACACGCATAATGAAGTTACTTGTTTTTTCCCCTAACCCACATTTCAACAGGCTATTGCAAGCAAGGAGAACTTACCAAGTATTTTTTAAAGCCATAATTTTTTTCTTTCTTGCCAGCATTGCATTTGAATGAATCTTTTCCCCAGTAATCATGCTGACATGGATTCATGTTTCTATTCAGCTTAGACTCCCACTGTTCTTTAAGGTAATTTTCAAATATTTCTACACAAGTTGACATATATTTCCCATGGATAAATAATAGTCTCCATACTTTTAGCACCTGCATACTATTTTGACAGATCACCACCCTGAAGAAGTTTTTGGGTCTAAGAAAAATAATTTGTCTAAAGGAAGAGAATATTTTCAAACCACACTTCTAAAAATGTCAAATAACAGGAATAAAGGGAGGGGAAATGAGCCTTGGAGTAAAAGAGATAGCAGCTGAGTAAAAGAAATCTCAAAATAAAAAGAATAGAAAAGATCAAGAGATAATACAAAAAAGGAAACTAGGAATCTAAACATTGTTAGAAGTAGAAAGTGAAAGTAGAAAATGAAACTGTATTCTTATCCAGTTGTGAGTTTTAAATGCCATGACAATGTAGGTGAAAAGGAAAAGAGATATTTCAAACCAGTGACTTCACCTTTTGAAAAACTGTCTTTTTTTTTTTCTTTTAGAATTCAGGATACTGAGTACCACTTGCTAGAATGAATACACAGAAACAAGTCTTTGTAGGTGGTTTTCCTTTAGTAAACCTAATGAAACTTATAACTTCAAATAAATAGAGATAAGAATCTGTATATATGTGTTGTTTAAATATTAAGCTGAAATTTAAAATTCAATTATTCTGATGTATTCTCTTTTTGAGATTGTTTTTTAAACATAGATAATCTAAAAACCTCATTTAATGCTCTGAACACAAAAAGAAATTAAAATTTCTTTAAATTTAAAGCTTACCTACCTGCTTATAGCTCAATCATATTCTCAATAGCTGAGAATAATTTAAATCAGGCCACTTTCTTTCATGTTTGAATAGCATATGGTGTAGTCCAGAACTTCACTCACAAGTTTTGCCTCATGCCATCATTTAATTTTTCATATGTGTTAATAGGAGGTAACATATATTGTGTATCTACTGTGTTCTAGATATTGGATGATAAGCCCTTTATGTATATTCTTTCACCTGCTATGATTTCCGTGTTAAACTTAAGAAGCTTCAGGCTTATGGAGAAGCCTCACTTGCTCAAAATCACCCAGATTTCAAGTATGGATTTGGATTTGAGTCTCTGGTGAGGCCATCAAGGTATGTAACTACAGAAACAGGAACTGACTAGCTACCCACTCCAGTATTCATGGGCTTCCCTGGTGGTTCAGACAGTAAAGAATCCGCCTGCAATGCAGGAGACCTGGGTTCGATCCCTGGGTTGGGAAGGAACCCTGGAGGAGGGCATGGCAACCCCCTCCAGTATTCTTGCCTGGAGAAACCCCATGGGCAGAGGAGCCTGGTGGGCTACAGTCCATGGGGTCCAAAGAGTCAGAAACGACTAAGCAACTGAGCACACATAGCTGGTTTTAGCAAAAAGAAAGATTTGTTAAATGAATAATAGATTCCTTATAGAACTTCCAGGAGGGCTACAGAAACAACCACAGAAAAATGGACAAGAGCAAGGGAAGTTATGCATCTGGCCAATTCTGCTGTGCTGTCTCATTAGATATGAGTCATAGTAACTCGCAGCCCCAACAGTGCCAGCACTGGGCACTATACATTGATGTCACCACCACCATTCTTAGAACTCTGGAAATTGTATGCTTCAGCCACCACTACTATCACCAGGAAGATATATACTTTTTTTGGATCACCAGATGCAATCAAAAGTCTGGGGCAGGTTAATCTAATTGACTGAGTCTAGGTCATGTGCCTTGCCTCAACTGCAAGAAAGATTGAAATGTGAGTAGTCTGGCCCTTTTAGCACCAATAATGCGAGGAAGGCTACAACCTGCACCCAGATTCCTCCGGTGAGAAATTTCCTCCAAAGAGTAAAAGAGTCATTTCCTTTTGCTCATTAGTCAAGCATTTAACACAACATTGACACTAAGCAGATAGATGTTCAATAAGCATGAGTGAAATGAAGAAATGAAAGTATAATCCAGTTGTCTCTGAGAGAGGCTCAAGGAAGCACCATCAGTAGCTGATAACAGTATTGAAATGGCCAAACAGGTAATCCTCACTCAACTGAAGCTCTGGGCAGTGAATGAGGAAAACTGGAGGCTGTACTTCAGAACAAAAAACTGAAACTGACGAAGCTGGGACTGGGTTGCTTCTGTCCTTCCTAGGTAAGAAATTCTCCTGGAAAAGAATGCCTGAAAGAGCCCCCAAATCCTCAGTACTGGTCACTCTGTGCTGTGCTTAGTTGGTCAGTCATGTCTGACCCTTTGCAGCCCCATGGACTGTAGCCTGCCAGGCTCCTCCATCCATGGGGATTTTCCAGGCAAGAATACTGGAGTGTGTTGTCATGCTCGTCTCCAGGGGATCTTCCCAACCCAGGAATCGAACTGGGGTCTCCTGCATGGCAGGCAGATTCTTTACCAGCTGAGCTACCAGGAGACCCCACTTGTCACTATAACTGTTGTCAACTAGGTCAGAAACAATTCACTTAAAAGTATGGAGAAAGCAGTCAGTGCTTGGTGTGTGCCACAGGTTTACATGCGTTATCTTGTGTCGTCATGAGAACGCCCTGTGAAATAGCTACTGCTTGTAGTTCCATTTTACAGAAGACAAGAGGTAAGGCTTAGGGGAATTGCCTGAGGGTGCATAATCAGGAACTGGCAGAACCCGTCTTATTGATTCCAAACCCACCCCCTTAATAACTATGCAACAGTATACAACAGAAACTTAAACTGTAAAAACAGGTTATGGTGGAAGGCATTTCTGCTACAAAATTTACTCATTTCACTGTCAACTTATACCATTATTTCTTATTTCACATTTTTACAGAAAAAATCAGCCTACACTTGAGCTGGCTCCAGAGAGGGAAATAGAGGGCTGAGCTCGGTGCTCTCCAAGGTTCTGAAAGCCAGTGTTTGAAATTTAAAATTTAACTGCCAGAGTAAAGGTAGCATCATTTTATATTGGCTCTTCAATTTTTACACCCAGGGCAAAGCCATCTGTGAGCGGAGGAAAATGAAATAATTATGAAATTTAGGCAGTTCTTAAGAAACTAAAGTTTTCAACACACCCACATCCATTCACTAAAATTAAGGGATATGAACTCTGAAAACAGACTTCCTTTATACATTTTTGGCTTTCCTCCACAGTTATGAAAGTCAGTCCATGCCAGCAATGTCGAAAATCACGATGGGAATTTTCTGAGTGCTGCAGTAAATATATTCTCTTGGTTATGCATCATCAGTCCTGGAACGTTGCTGAGGCCAGGGTAAGCATCTGGAACTGGAGTACCTGGTGGCATAGGCAAGAAACAGCCAGTGGGGCGAGGATCAGAGTCAGAATTGGCAGCAAGAGAGTCTGGAAGAAGAAAGGAAATCGAAAGGAAAGGAGGGGAGTAAAGATCTGAAATAAAGAGAAAAAAAAAAAACCTGAAAGCTTGAATGGGGCCAAACAGAAAGGAGCTGAGGCTGTGGCCAGTGGCAAGTCGTGGCTTTCAATTCATGGGGAGAAAGGTATCATCTGCTCTCTCTTTACTCCTAATACCAACTGCAGTGATGCTGTTTCTTTCCAAGTCTTTCTACACAGCTCCACGGGGGTTGACATTGGGCTGGACTGACATCTGCTGCTACTTCTTGCTGCATTCTGTGCTATTTGGAGATACTCTATTGATATCATCCTTCTTTGACCTTGCTTCACTCTGCCCCTCCCACCCCTCCTTCCGCTGTCCTATTTGTAGCAGCTGCTTTAGTCCACTAACAAGGGCTCATTTATCTATTGGTCCTGCTCTTGCTTTTGTTTCTCTTGTCTATTTGGAGTTTAGCTTTTTGATATAAAGCCAGTGCGAATTCTCGCTTGTCCTTGAGAATTGGTTCAACATAACTGACTTGCTACAACCAGCAGGTAAAAGCCTAAGCTAATTCAACTTTTCATAGTTGTCTGTTTAGCAGCTTAAAACTTTAGCTAAGCAAATAACCATTCTCCTTTGCCGATATTGTCATCCTGCCCTTATAATCATGATCCCAAGCCACTGAGATGCAGAGACCACGTGTGTTTAGAATAAATAAATAAAAAGAACTGAGCTCCTGTCATATGGTTCTGGCTTGGACAGTTTGAACCCTGCCATTGCAGCTGAAAATGGGTTGCTGCTTACAGAATACTAATTGCTATTACTATTCTGAACCGATCTCTTGTGGAAGAAAAAAATATGAGAGAAAAGCTTAGTTTGGGTTGGTCACTCAAAATCATAATCTGAGTTGTGAGAAATTCTATGTACCAAATATATATAGATATATATTCTATGTTTTATATATATACATTGTACAATAGATATACTGTGCATAGAAAATATATATACACACATACATTGTACTATATATTTATATAGTACATAGAAAAAAGTGTATCTCCAGGATTTTTTACTGAAATGCTGTTGGGCATGTACCAAGTCAGAAGTATCATGACTTTTTAGCTCTCATTTAATTTTTTGTGTTAACTTTGTCACAGCAGTCTGTCAACAATATTTACTGAGGGCTCATGTGTACACAGAGTAGTAGAAGACTGGTCTTACTGTTTGTTTGAGTCTATTTAGATAGAACAAATTGATCTAAAAGTCTGTTTACCTGAGATTCACCACTGATCATGTATTCTTTGATGTGCCTTCTTTTTGTGGATTTAGCATCAGATGCTGTGTTGAAAACTTGAGGAAGAGTATTAATCCTTGGACTCAGATACAGGTTTTCCTGGTTTGGTGGGAAAGTTATGGATTTGGAATCAGAGGACCTAGGATTAAAACCTGGCCCTGTTATTTACAAGGTGCTTGAACTTGGGCAAGTGACTTACTATTTTTGTTCCCTAGTTTCCCATCTCACAGGATTATCATAAGGAATAAGTGAGACTGTGATATGAACAAGCTTTGTAAACTGTAAAAAAAAACCTTACCACATAAGGGATTAGAAACTATGATAATCTAACACAGTGACTGTGAAATGTACAAGTTGTCAGGATTAAGGATCACATTTCAGAGGATAGCCACTCTATATTGTCAACCTATCTTGCCCAAGTACAAGTTAATACTATTATTATAATAACTTCAAAATATGCTTCAATTTTCTCCTTCTAGGGTTTCATTCCACTGGGTGTATTAAAACTGGAAACTTCACTAGTAAGGAATGGAAGTAATTTGGTTCAACAAAGCTCTTTTCATTTTAACAATATTCTTTATAATGTATGGTGAAGAGAACCATTAAAATCATTTTGAATATATCTGAAAGTGTCTCACCAAGAAATGAAGCAGTTCTAGACAGTTTCTGATTAGTTGCCTCCTCCCAGGCAACGGATGTCAAATGAGACCATTAGGGCAACTTTTAGACAGACGCATCCTCAATGAAGAGAGATCTAAGAGGCATTAGAGAGCATTCTAAGAACATTCTCTTCAGATGCATGTTCTTCAGGAGACAGTACATTCCCTCTTCCTGGCAGTGATCTAGCAAAGGCTTAGAAAAATTACCAGGGAAAAACTGAGGAAGAGATTTGAATGCCAGCTGGAGGTTCCTAGTTTAGGGTTGCTACCCTTTTCCCAATATTTAGGGGGAAAAAGTCAATTATTACCATAATTTTACTTTCTTTAAAAAAGGGATTATCTTTACATAAAAAAGTAAGATAGTTATAATTACAGAATTTAAAAAAATCCTGCATTTCTTTTATTGAAAAACATAATTCTACTGTCCTTAGATTTTCCTTTTATTGCAAATGGGAAAAACTTCCCCTGCAGCTAGCACCAGTTGTTGGGCCAATTTTTGGTAGTGCTTTAGGAATCTGTTCAATCTTGAAATACTACGATCACACAAACATACTAAAACAAAATTATTTATTATTCCTCAAGCACAAATGATACTTTTTGGTCAGAGTGTGTGAGCAGCTATTTGTTATGCTATGGATAATTTCAAATTTTGAGAGCCTCTGCTATCATTGAGTTTTGATGAAAAATGGCTTGATACTTTGATCATTTAATTCTGGTTACTCCTTCTTATACAATGAATTCACTTAAATAGCTAACAGGAAAAGAGGAAGAGAAAAATAAACTAGACAAAAATCTATTGCAGATTTTTCTATTATAAAATTGCACAAGCTGTTCAGATATTGTAAAGGAGGACACTTGACATTTTCCCTCAGGTGGAAGGTTCAATTTCTCAGGACGTTGCACCACTGATTTCAGTTGCTCTTTGCCAGGAGTGTGGGATTCATCTGCCGTTTTCTATTTCTATTAGCTGTGAGTTTCTCTGCATTCAAGTTCCATCTGAGAAGACTACTAAACTTAGCTCATTTCAAGGAGAACAACTCCCACTAGGAAGGTGTCACTGGCTAAAGTCTCATGACCCAGGTACCTGAGAAATACAAAGCTCTGCATTTTATTCATCATAAAAGAGAAAAATATGTTAAGATATCTGTCTTTATTTTTCTTAGCCATAATAGATATTCACTAGACTGGACTATTTTACATGGAAGCTCAAGAATCAGGATAAATTGTTTTTTAACAGAACAAAGAATTTTTTTAAACAGCTGATGTATTTCCCATAAATTGAATGAACAAGATTGTGACTGTGCAAGAATATTTGCAATCACATGATATATAGCATTTTTCATTTAGTGTTTCAGGTATTCTCTGCCTCAGAGAATAATTGTTTCTGTCCAAATCAAGTTTCCTTTTTTAAAGCTCCTGAAGGGACCAAGTTGATTTCCTGTCCTTATTTTCTCCCCATATCAGCCTATCCTGAACATCAGCAAATGTAGGATAATGAGTTCATGGAAAATTAACCCATACTACATTAATGCTCACACACGCATTTACTATTTGCTTGATGGGTACCCCACGCAAAGCACTGTGCTAAATTCTAGGATTACCAAAATGAAAAAAGAGTTCACAGGGGTCTAAGTTAGTATGATGGGGTCTAAGTTAGCACGTATCAACCCAAAAGGGGTCAGGACAATGTTTCTCAAAAGAAAAGCTTTTTTTTTTTTTTTTTAACTACAATCCACTGTAAGAAGTAAACTTTTTATCCCGATCCTGTACTCATAAACACACATAGACACACCTTCGTGCACACACTCAACACTCAACTGAAACGAAATTTTCGGTTAAGTCAAACTTATCCTTTCTACATGTGACACATTGTAATATTTTCTGTTCTATTTCCTTTAATTTTTTTAAAGACTGATATGACTGACTAAACTGATTTCACAGCTCACTTGCTACAACCTGCATTTCGAAAAATAGTGGTCTGGGATAAGTCAGTATGTAGCTAAAAATACAAAAAAAAAGTTGTCAAGAAGTATACTGGAAATAAAAACAAAAGGCAGTACTAAAATAATATTAGAGTGTTTAGGCTGATGCACCTTAACAAAGATATTAACCACAGGAGCACATGAAACAGTCTTTGCCCTGGAAGCGATAAGCTTATATCTAATGAAGCATCATTTCACAAAGGGCATTAACTCAAGGGTAGTAAACCTAACACCTTGATTATACTGCAAGTGCTAGTAAATATAGAAAAAAAAATGAAAAACTACTTGAATTTAACCTCCTGTTCTACATCTGTTTACACTTGCACACCACAAGCTATAGCTTTAGCAGTCTAAAAAGAAGATGAAGGTGATGTAAATATCTGATACAGTGCTAGCTTTCAGACATTCAGCCCAATCTTGGTAGAAGCAGAAGAAAGAAAAATGAGATGTAAATATAATTTTTATTACGTACACTCGGAGACTCATTGATAAATTAGCTGACAAATGTCTAAAATACTAGTGCTTTGCTTGCATCATGTGCTTCTTGGCATGGAACTGTCTGCTTACTTCATCTCAGTCTGCATCAGGCTTCCCTGGCTGAGGGTGCTCCTCAGATTGCTTTTCTTTCATTCTGAGTGCTCTCCTCAAGTGATCCATCCATTTTCTTGCTTTGAACTTTCCTGAATGCACTGACTGGATAGTCACCCCAGACATTCCCCAGACACATTAGTCAGCTGCTTATTGGGTCAATAAATCTAGGAGTTCAATAGATGCTTAAAAAGCAGACATATCTAAAGCCCAATTCCCTTCTTCCCTCATGGCAAGTCCGTTTCTTCTCCTATGCTTCCCAGTACACTAAATAGTGCTAGTTGGAACCAACCCATTTCTACTAGGAGTCTTGTTTTCTCATGCCCCAAACCCAACCAATCAAGTCACCAAGTTCTGCCAGTTCTACCTCCTCAATGTATATTTTAATTCACCCTTTCTTCATACACATTGCCTCTATCTTTGTGCTGGTACTCACCATCTCTCACTGGTACAAAAGTTTGTAAGCTGATCTCCTATCTCTGGCCCAGGCCCTGTAGCACAGGCCCAAGAGAGGGACTTCTTAGCATCACTCTCTCCTCTAAGTAGTCTTAGAGTGTCTGCCATGCCTACAGCACCCTTCTAGGAAGTTTCTTAAATCAAACTGTTTATGTGTTACACCACATCTCCACAGCTGATGAAAGAAGCTGACCCAAAGGCAGCCAATTCCAAGTCTAGGAGGAGGTCCAGCATCAGAGTCTTGCCCAAGCTGGGAAAGGGGGTGAGAGGTGGGAGTGGTCCACACTGGATTACCATTGGCTGCTATTCACATCCTCCCTCTTGGAGACAGGAGACTCACAGAGAGGCTGCAGACACACAGATGCACAGGGAAGCACCAGAAAGAGCCTAAAGCCAAATGGGCAACAGGAGAGCACAGGCACCTGTGCTCAACAACCCAGTGTTGTTCTGATTTTCACAAGGTCTCGCTGTGCAATGGTTGACACGGTTACATCTCCCCTACTTTCTCCACAAATCCCTCAATAGTCCCCCACGAACTCAGTGAATTTCTATCACTTAAAACTTTGAAGAGCCTTAAACTGCTCATTTTTTCCAATGTATCTTCTACATGGCTGCCAATGATTCTCCAAAATAAAATGTGAGGGCACAGTCCTGCCTCACACCTCTTTATAGCTTCTCCTTCCATGCGGGAAAAATATTTCAAATCCTGAGCACGTCATGATATCCACTCCTGCCTTTTCTGCCTGGACCTCAGCTCTGCCTCCAAGCTCGGGGGAATTCTCACCTACGCTGTGATCTCTCATATGCGTGATGTCACAGGCCCTCTTCCCTCTGTCTTGATCCTAGCAGGTAGATTTACTCATTTGTCAAGTCTCAGCTTCCATACCTTCCCTCAGGAACTCTTTTCCTGTCTCCCAGAGAGTGCCTTCTATAAAAATTTCATGAAAGCAATCATGATGTGCATGGTTACCATTAACAAATCTGTATCTACTCTGTGTCTAGCTAGGATTGGGGGGTGGGGGGTGGGCAGGTAGGGTTTTATTTTGTAATTCCTGAAAGTGTTAGTTGCTCAGTCATGTCCTACTCTTTGCGACCCCATGGTCTGTAGCCCACCAGGCTCCTCTGCCCATGGGATTCTCCAGGAAAGAATACTGGAGTGGGTTGCCATTCCCTTCTCCAGGAATTTTCCCAACCCAGGAGTCTAACCCAGACCTCTTGCATTGCAGGCATATTCTTTACTGTTTGAGCCACCAGGGAAGCCCATTTATAATTCCTAACAGTCTTTAATTATGTCCCTTACTAAACAAATACTTATTGAGCACCCTATGCAGACTCTGAAAATATACAATAAACCAAACAGGGGCAGACTTTATCATCTCAGAGTTCGGCAGGAAGGTCAGCATTAAGTAGCACAAGGCGGTGCTGTTATGTCGAGAGTACAACGAGGCACCATGGGAGGCGGCAGGTGAGGAAGACTTCTCGACCTGGTGATATTCACATGAGACCCCAGTAGGGAGCAGAGCTCAGTGGAAAGAGTTTTGCAGGAAGGAGAAAAGAGGGAAAGATAAAGGAAAATGTTAGAAGAAAAGGAGGCAGTGTATATAAACCAGTAAGGTAAGAGGAATCTTGGTGCGTTCATAGAAAAAGGAAGTTCACTGGAGGTCAGAGGGCCCACAGCCAGGGGCTGCAACCAGGTGGGAGTGGCCACAGTGGTCAACTCACTGCAGCCTGTCTCAGTCATGATATTAATGCAGCATTTTATCCTAAGGACAGTGAAGGCTTTTAAGCAGGACATCATATTCTATTTTTAATAACCAATTAGCCTGAGTATCAATTACAGAAGAGAAGCAACGAGGTAAGTTGGAGGGCCATTAGAATAGCTTAGGTGAGCTATGGTGGCGGTGGAGGTGAGAGAAGCGAATATAACTGGGAGATTAAGAGGGTGAATGGGACTTTACTGGTGGTCCAGTGGTTAAGACTCTGCCTTCCAATGCAGGGGAAGCAGGTTTGATCCCTGGTCAGGGAGCTAAGATCACATATGCTTTGGGGCCAAAAAAAAACAAAACATAAAACAGAAGCAATATTGTACCAAATCCAATAAAGGCTTCAAAAATGGTCCACATTAAAAAATATTTTAAAAAAAAGGGGGGGTGGTGAATGATAAGGACTTGGTAACTGATTCAGTGTAGGGGTGGTGGCTTTGTAATGTGTCGGCCTGAACTACCTTTCCTAGAATTCCTTTTCCTGTATGTGTCCTGTCCTGTGAGCCGGAAGAGACATCCTTGTGGGAGAGCTGGAAGAGGGAAGGTGTGAACCTGATTAAACAAGGAGGCCGTTAGACTGAGGTGGCTCTAATGCTCTCATGGTCGATGTAAGCAAACCCAAATCTAAGCCTGTAAATGCCTCAAGGTTAGGAAATCAAGACACTAAGGACAGCCAATCACAAACAGCCAAATAGGCCTTGAGCCATCGCCAACCAAAAAATTGTCCTTTCTTTGCTTTCGGTATTTTCTCTCTAATATCTTTCCCTGGCTCCTGTTGGCAGTGTTCCTAATCACTGCCTGATTAGAACTGATACATGCTCAAATACACTCTTAACATATTCAATATGCTTCACTCTATCTTTTAGCAAAGTGAAGCAACAACCATTTTGTAGCTCACACACCTTGTCATTTACCTGCAGGCTCATCACCTGTTGTGTGAGGCAGTGACTGCTCCACGCTCCCCTGGACACCCTTCAGCTCCTCCCACTCCTGGCCCAGCTATGGGTGGCAGCGTGCTGGCTTGTGCAGATACCCATACCAGCAAGGTCAGAGGCGATGGAATCTGGTATGGGTTTCAGTATGTCCTGAGGGGCTCCATCTCATGCTTCTGAGCTCCAGGTTGTTCTTATTCTTCCTTTGCATTCATATCTCCTTCCTGGCTGCCCATTTCATGAACACTAAGCTCCAACATCAGAAGCAAAAAGAATATAGACTTTCAAAGAGAGACTGAAGCTATGTGCTGTGCTAAGATGCTCAGTCATGTCTGACTCTTTGCAACCCAGTGGACTGTAGCCCGCCAGGCTGCTCTGTCCATGGGGATTCTCCAGGCAAGAATACTGGAGTGAGTTGCCATGCCCTCCTCCAGGGGATCTTCCCAAACCCAGAGACTGAACCCAGGTCTTCCACATTGCAGGCATATTTTTTACCATCTGAGCCACCAGGGAAGCCCATAGAATATATGCATAATGGTATATTACTCAGCCACAAAAAAAGAATGAAATAATGCCATTTGCAGCAATATGGATGGACCTCGTGATTATCATACTAAGTCAGACAGAGACAAATATGATATCACTTATATGTGGGATCTAAAAAATTATACAACTGAACTTCTTTATAAAACAGAAACAGACTCACAGTCACAGAGAACATGCTTGTAGTTGCCAAAGTAGGGAGGGAGTGGGGGAAAGATGGATTGGGCGTTTGGGATTAGTGGATACAAACAAGTATATATAAGATGGTTAAACAACAAGGTCTGACAATGCAGCACAGGGAACTATATTCAGTATCTTATAATAACCTACAGTGGAAAAGAATCTGAACAACTATGCTATGCTATGCTAAGTCGCTTCAGTCGTGTCCGACTCTGTGTGACCCCATAGACAGCAGCCCACCAGTCTTCCCCGTCCCTGGGATTCTCCAGGCAAGAACACTGGAGTGGGTTGCCATTTCCTTCTCCAATGCAGGAAAGTGAAAAGAGAAAGTGAAGTCGCTCAATCATGTCCGACTCTTAGCGACCCCATGGACTGCAGCCTACCAGGCTCCTCTGTCCATAGGATTTTCCAGGCAAGAGTACTGGAGTGGGGTGCCATTGCCTTCTCCAGAACAACTATATATATACATATATATATATATATAACTGAATCCCTTTACTATACACTAGAATCTAAGGCAACATTGTAAATCAACTATACTTCAATAAAAAATTCTATACAATCAAATTTTAAGTATTAATTTTTTATTCTTAGTATATAGTGATATTTTAAAACATTGAATATTTGAGAAGCTAATTTAGTGTTTTAGATCACAACAATAGCACTTACTTTGCTAGTTTATTGATAACCCAGCTTTCTAACAATTTTCATAATTTACTAGAACATACAAGTTTTATTGAGCCTACAAAAATTATAAGGACTTTTATGTTTCATAAAGATAATATTCTTCTATCTAGTCCCAATTAGGCATTTGATATTCTTGTCACATTCTTTCTCCACGTCACCAGATTAAAAGAACACAAGGATCTGCTTTTACAAATGTCCACTGAAGATCCCTCCTAAAGAGATGTGCTCATGAAAATAAGCAAATGGAGTATGAAGAGAAGGAAAATATGTGTCTTAATCTCATTACACCCATTAACCTATTTTCATCATGTGTCTGATATTAAATTTTTAAAAATTGTGTCCTGAATTATTTTAAATCTCAGGTTTTTGGATTATAGTTCTCCATTTTTCAAATAAGAGCAATAAGGCTAGCAACCTGTCCAAATTATTATATCTTTCAAAATGTGTTTGGTATTCTGAGGGGGTAGTATATACTTCAGAGAAGGCAATGGCACCCTACTCCAGTACTCTTGCCTGGAAAATCCCATGGGCGGAGGAGCCTGGTAGGCTGCAGTCCATAAGGTTGCTAAGAGTCAAACACAACTGAGTGACTTCACTTTCACTTTTCACTTTCCTGCATTGGAGAAGGAAATGGCAACCCACTCCAGTGTTCTTGCCTGGAGAATCCCAGGGACGGGGAGCCAGGTGGGCTGCTGTCTATGGGGTCTCACAGAGTTGGACACGACTGAATCGACTTAGCAGCAGCAGCAGCAGTATATACTTGGAGTTCCTGTCTTATCACAAAAATGCTCTTGAGATTTCCTTTACTGAATAAATAGTTGCATGGTTTACGTTTGTACATACCCACTTTCAATATCAGAATTCCAAAATAAAAAGAACCCACCCCAAAGCTCTTTTAATTAATTTGAAGAATTCTGTACAATAAAAATCTTAAGCCTTAGATTTTTTCCCCCATAATCTTTTGTAAGTGAAAATGCTACACGGTCTCAATATCCTTTATAATAGACACTTAGTTCACACTCCCTGTTCTGCCTCAGTAGCTCAGTATTCAGTTGTCATATTTTCCAGGGAGAACGAAATACCCAGAAGTTAAGTGACATGAGGTAACACAGAAAATGGCTGTGTCAAAACTAGAATTTTTAATTTTTAACTCTAATACCCAGGGTATTCAAGTCATAGTCCTGAAAATTATTCTTTCCCAGTAATAAATGTCAACTTTACTATATAAGTGAAGTGTAAAATGAAATCTGCTATAGAATTCCATTTACCATTTTAACTAGAAAATTGGAAACCACAGTCTGGGAGGACATGAATATCAAAACTGTAGATAATCTTTTTACAAACTGCAAACAGCTTAATCAAACCAACAGGGCAGGTAAGGCAATTCTGTTATTTAATAACAACCCTCAGCTGTTTAAAATAACCATCTTAATAATCAATACCATGTTGAGACTTTCACCTAGCATTTATTTTAAGGAGCGTCTTGTTTTGAACAATCATTTTAAATCCTAGTAAACTGAAGAATTAATTAGCAAGCACTGAGGCTCAGCAAACTAATGCTTTAGTCTGTCCAACCATCTGCTCAGGAGCACCCTTCTCAAATCTTGGCATTACAGAGAATGGGGGAGCACAGTACTCTCAATGCTTATGGTGGTAGACAAGTTGCTCCTCAGTACTTAACCATCCATCTTCCAAATAATAATGAAGAAACCCATCTCAGGAATAAGCTCTTAAAAGTTCTGCCTCCTTTTGCACTTATGGTCAGAATGTCAGGGGCTTCTCTGGTGGCTCAGACAGTAAAGAATCTGCCTGCAATGCAGGAGATCTGGATTCAATTCCTGGGTCGGGAAGATTTCCTGAAGAACGGAATGGCTACCCACTCCAGTATTTTGCATGGAGAATTCCATGGACAGAGGAGCCTGGTGGGCCACAGCCCATGGGGTTGCAGAGAGTTGGACATGACTGAGTGGCTAACACTTTCACTTCTTCAGAGCATCAGTAAGGCCAACGTTTCTTTAAGGGTAAGAAACTGGTTAAAAATGACTTCAATACCTGATTAGTAATGTTCCTTTCAAAACAGGTACTGTAGGAAGTTCTAGTCTTAATCCAATGATTCTTCCACTCAGATCACTTTTAAAATTCCATTTTTTGGAATTTTGTTTTGCATATCCCCAAACAGTGGGAAAGAATGCTAATCTCTTTAATATTGTTAGACATTTCCAGTAAAAGTTATATAATTATAAACCAAAGTCTATTTTATAGTTTGTAAATTGATTCAAGAGGCTCAAAATTGGAGTTAAAAAAATTGGTTCAGGGATGGGCCCCAGACTCAAGTCTGAGACTCAATTCCAGGACTTCAGCTAAAACTGCTTTTTTTTTTTTTTTTTAAGGGTTATTAAGTTAAAATTATAGATCTGTAACTGCTAGGAACCATTATATGGGGAGATCTTCCTGAGGATGAAGTCAGTGCAGAGTAAGGCAGAGCTGAAAGATGGAGAAAGAATCCTGATGACCTTTGAGCAGCTAGATCCAGCTCCACCCAAAGCCAGGCTCCTGAAGTTTTCAGTTATATGAGCCATTAATTCTTCTTTCTTTTTTTAAACCCACCTAAGTGTGTCTCCCTATGTAATGGATTCAGTCAAGAAAAAAAAAATAGAAATAGGAAATGTAACAGCTTATACATACATAAACATGTGATTTATGTTCTGCCCACATGTCATTAGTTTTAGTTTGACATCTTTAATCGTGTATATTTCATTTTTCGATTTCATAGCCACACAAAGTATTTCTAATTTCAGGTCTACTTTACAAAGCTGGAGATTCAGTGGTAGCGGTAGGGAGGAAAAGGTAGGTAATCATGAAGACATATCCACGTCAGCAATGTTACCATCAGAGGCTAAGAGAATTTAAACCAGAAATCAGCCTGACATCTTTTATCTTCCCTATGTGTTATGGCCTTCCCTTTGCCAATCAAGTTAACAGCTCTTTGAGTCTTTCTGGCAGGATATTTCCTGGGCTATCATGAAAAAACACTCCTAGTCTATCATATCTCAACACAGTAAACCCATTGCAGGCTGTTTTTCTCTAAAAATCTGATCAATACATCTGTTTCCCCAGGGGTAGAGAAAGAACAAACAGCAAGTCCTGATAAAGCTTCTCTGGCATTGCTCATTTCCTCAAAGGCTATACATGGCACACACTTATTGCTTTCGTCCTTTGCTATTAATAAGACTTCTTGAGGAAACACTAAAAGCTCTAATTCCATCCAGATGCAAGCAGTATGCAGCACCAGCACCGCACCCCTGATGTTCTGGCAAAATTACCGAGCGCACTTCATGACTCATACAATCTCAAGCATCCCTTTCTGTCCTCAAGTGAGACCAGGAAATTTTGAAGCAGGTTGCTTTTTGGAAACTGACTTTTCAGCTACTGTAACTCATATCATGGCTCTGCAATATATTTTCTCTCTTCGCAGAGAAAAGTAGCTAGCATTAAAGAATTAGCTCTGGAGTTCAGCTCCACATCCTTAATGTCCCTCCAGTGCCACTCATTACAAACACGGAGCTTTTTCAAAAGATTTGCAAACAAGTCCTTTGCTCCAGATTCTGAAGTACCACCACTTCACACGTTGTTGTTACTGTTTAGATGCTAACTAGTGTCCGACTCTTTTGCAACCCCATGGATTGTAGAGGGTCAGGCTCCTCTGCCCATGGGATTCTCCAGGCAAGATATACTGAAGTGGGTCGTCATTTCTGCCCCCAAGGGGATCTTCCCAACCCAGGAATGGAACCCTCATCTTCTGCGTCTCCTGCATTGGCAGGCAGATTCTTTACCACTGAGAGAAGAGTCGAAAAAGCATTATTCTGTCAGGCTTGATGCAGAGAAATGAGCATGTGTCAGGCAGTGTCTTTTGTGTTGAACCAAATCCTCAAGATGCAATGCAATGATGAGCCTATGATTTCCATCTGTTCCTTTTTCTGCAGGAAGCTGTCTCCTGGTGCCCAGTGGCTCAGTGAAACTTGCCCCCTGTCATTTCTCCCACTGTTCCATTTCACAGTCGCATTCTGGAGAGGACATGCTTCTGAGAGGCAAGAGCATTGGCAGCTTTACTAAAATTTCTAAGAAGTGTATTCTGGAATATTTGTGATAAGAAGTTTAGGAACAACTATTTCAACAATTGGAACTTCTTATATGAAGAGCTAACTACATCCCACTCTGCCTGCTCCAAGTAAGGCTACTTAAAGAGAAATATCTATTCAGAGGTAAAATAAGTGTATGAGAAACTACTTCTGCTTCAGAGTAGTCACAGGCTATTTGAACAAGATTATGGACAGAGGAGCCTGGTGGGATATAGTCCATAGGGTCGCAAAGAGTTGAACGCAACTGAAGCAACTTAGCAGGAACACACACACCCAGAGCTACCAGAAGGAGACAGAACCCCCTAGAAAGTTTGAAAAGGTCAGGTCTTTTCCAGAAAAGCCTTTTCTCTACTAAGTATATTTTGGGGAGGGTAAGTAAGAGATGGGGAAAGGTAAAAGTTTTACTAAAAGATGTTGATACAAAATGTTCTTAAAGAAAGCACTGCTTAGTCAAAAAGCTGCTGCTGCTTCTTGAATTCATTTCAAATAAAGCTCTCGGTTTAAAAGCTTTGAAAATCAACTATACATATCCCACTAATAGTTGGTTTGAGTTTTCTTTTGTCATTATATAATTTCCAACTTTGAGGAAAATAATAGTATTTATAGATAGCGTTCATGAATTATGCAAATCAAAAATATAATAGACCTTTAGTTGCAATGTTCATATCACCGCATAGAGTGACTAATTTTTCAAATTAATAAAGGAAGTTAGAACTGTGAGTCAGTGAGTGGATCACCCTAATGAATGAAAATAAAATTTATGCTTCTTCCAGATGGGCTGTATTTTATTTTTAAAATATTTATTAAGATTTATTAGTTTTGTGCTAAATTTTGTTAATAGTTATTCCCCATATGTGTTTCAACTATTCAGTATGTTATAGTGTTTCTACACGCACAATCTAATATTGAGTCAGAGAAGAAATGGACCTTAACAGATCATAAAGATTTGCAAACAGTACAGTATATTCTGATCCACTCAGTAGTACAGGTAGTTCACCAGCCTTGAGAACCATTTCAATATTTAACACAACCTTCAAGGCAGAAAAATAGTTCTGCACTCCTAATCTAATTACCAATGCTGTTGTTCAGTCGCCAAGTCGTGTGCAGCTCTTTGTGACACTATGGACTGTCGCCCACAAGGCTCCTCTGTCCATGGGATTCTCCAAGCAAGAATACTAGAGTAGGTTGCCATTTCCTTTTCCAGGGTATCTTCCTGGTCCATGGATCCAACCCATGCCTCCTGCTTTGGCAGGTGAATTCTTTACCAGTGAGCCACCAGGGAAGCCTAATTACCACCTAGGAGAAGGCAATGGCACCTTACTCCAGTACTCTTGGCTGGAAAGTCCCATGGACGGAGAAGCCTGGTGGGCTGCAGTCCATGGGGTCGCTAAAAGTCGGACACGACTAAGCGACTTCACTTTCACTTTCACTTTTCACTTTCATGCATTGGAGAAGGAAATGGCAACCCACTCCAGTGTTCTTGCCTGGAGAATCCCAGGGATGGGGAGTCTGGTGGGCTGCCATCTATGGGGTCGCACAGAGTCGGACACGACTGACGTGACTTAGCAGCAGCAGCAAACTACTAAAACAATGATGAAATCACTTATATGTCTATTTTCTTAGACCTTGTCAAAGTTTACACATAACTAGATTTGTGTACCAGGTCTTGCTCTGTGTAGAATAAATAATCGTATTGCAGACTGCAGCAAGTGTTTGACATATTTAAGCATTCTTTGTTTATTCAGCAAACACCCTTAAGCACCTACTATGTCCTGGCACTATTCTAGGTGCTATGATGACCAAAGAAAAAGGCACAGTCTCTGTGTTCACGGAGGCACATCTAGTACGAAGTGACCATGAAGACAGATATAATCAGGAGCATCACGACACGGTTTGTAAAAGCATAAAAAAATGGCTGCTGAGTGAACTGTGCACAAATTAGAAATTATAAAACGTTAGTTTCAAAGAGCTAAGATCAAGAGAAGCAATTGGGCTGATGATAAATGTCCTTTATAGTAAAAAAAAAAAAAAGGTAGCAACAAGATTATTATAACCAACATATGGAGATTAATAACAATAATGTGGCCTCAATCTTTCTTGAAAAGTTGAGGTCTGAAGGGAAAGATGCTAAGAATCCGTAGGGATTCATTTAGTAGCAAAACAGAGACTGAGAGTATTATAATGTGTTCTATGAAGGGGTCTTCAGGGACTTAACCCCAAAGTTCAGGAGCTGTGTAAGAAGCCCAAGTAGGTTTAACACAAATCTAAGCAGATGAATAGTGAAATCAGAATAATAAAGTCACCTTTTAAATAGCGCAGCTGAGGACTGTAGCCTGGAAGCCCTGTAATGACAACCTGGTTTAAAGTCTCAGAACCTTGTAGAAGTGGTCTCACTCCAAAAGAGATTCACGTTGAGTTTGATTTCCTTCCTTCTTCTGGTTGTCAAATTCTAAAGGAAAATTGGACCTGACATAAATAGTGATTACAAATAGATTCATTATAAAGGTGCTACCGTTGCCTTGGTATTTATATTTCTTTAAATTTCACTCTAATGTAGTCAACTAACGACACTGTTATTTAACATGTGTGCAAAGTCATTGCAACAAAAATATATTTGTATAAAAACACATGTGATTGAAACTAAAATCTTTTCAACTCAGGTAGTTATGCTTATGGGATGCTTGGACCTTTGGGGGCCATACTACCATAAGTCAGCACCCCCTCCATATACGGGCTTCCCTGATGGCTCAGATGGTAAAGCGTCTGCTTACAATGTGGGAGACCCGGGTTCGATCCCTGGGTTGGGAAGATCCCCTGGAGAAGGAAATGGCAACCCACTCCAGTACTCTTGCCTGGAAAATTCCATGGACAGAGAAGCCTGGCAGGCTACAGTCCATGGGGTCACAAAGAGTCGGGAACAACTGAGCAACATCACTTCACTTCACTTCACTTTCTCCATATACACATACCTATAAAGGCAGCTTATCTCACCTGCAGGTAAGACGAAATAACACAAACAGTGAATGTTGCTGATTCTTGCTATATGCCAAGTACTCTATTAATTATTTTGAATGTGGTATTTCAGTTAACCCTCTCAACTACTTTAGGACATAGGAACCGAAATCACTACCATCTTACACCTGAGGAAACTGAGAAGAAATTTGCATGTTCACACAGTTGGTAAGTGGAGAAACAAGAATTCCAGGCCAGAGTAGATTGGACTCCAAAACCCAAAGGGCAAATGCATCTCCTTTTTTAAGGTATAAGCAGCAGGTAGGTACCTGCCTCTGAGTAAAAAAGGGAGAAAATTGATAGCAGGTAGGAGCATGAAAATGGAACAGGAAGGAAAGTCATAAAGAACAGAGAGACAAAGAGCAGAGGCCAAAAAAAGGAACAAAGCAAAAAATGTTGTCACTGAAGTAATTGTAGGGCTTCCCTGGTGACTCAAACAGTAAAGAATCTGCCTGCAATGCAAGAGACCCAGGTTTGATCCCTGGGTCGGGAAGATCCCCTCAAGAAGGAAATGGCTACCCATTTTTGCCTGGAGAATCCCATGGACAGAAAAGCCTGACAGGCTACAGTCCATGGGGTCGCAAAGACTTGGACGTGACTGAGCTGCTAAACTTTCACTTTTTTTTCTTCACAACTACCTTATCCAACAACCAAACTTGCTTCAAAACGCTTACTGCAATCTGTAGTTTGCCTTCACTTTTAATCTTGATTAACTCCCACACTAGAAAGTCTGTTTTCCCGTAATGTACATACAGCACAAAGCACTGCCCAGCACATAATCAGTGAGCAAGAATCATTTATTGAATTCATTAAATCAATCCATTAAGTAATATAATTTTCAGAATTGGAGGCTAAGCTACCAGTAAGGTTTTCCTCTATCAGGTAAGAATTATGTCTGCTCTTCTCTAACAAGAGAGACATTACTTGGAGCATAATCTTAGTTTCTGCCCCTTGGGCTGTTAATTTTTATTTGCTTAGCGGTGAAGACTCAAGGACACGTGAAAAGGAGGGGAGGAGGGGATCATGTTAAAGGGGAGACGTATGGATCTCCTTCGGAGAAGGCAATGGCACCCCACTCCAGTACTCCTGCCTGGAAAATCCCATGGACGGAGGAGCCTGGTAGGCTGCAGTCCATGGGGTTACTAAGAGTTGGACACGACTGAGCGACTTCACTTTCGCTTTTCACTTTCATGCATTGGAGAAGGCAATGGCAACCCACTCCAGTGTTCTTGCCTGGAGAATCCCAGGGACCGGGGAACCTGGTGGGCTGCCGTCTATGGGGTCACACAGAGTCGGACACGACTGAAGTGACTTAGCAGTAGCAGCATGGATCTCCTTGAGATCAAAGATGGATTATTTTGATTAGTAGATTCTCTGCTACTTAAATTTGTCATGAAAGTCAATTTAGAGTTGCCTTCTTTGAAGAGGTAAGTTTTGCTGGAAGAGTATGTAGGAGAAAGGTGATATCAAATGCAGAAGAGGATTTCGCTTCTACCATACAGGGCCATGTGGAGGCCCATGAGGAGGTGGTGGTATTCAGGGAGAGTGGGAGTGGTGAGCAGTGTGATTTGAGAGTGGAGGTAGCAAATGTGGGAAGAGGAGGAAATGACAGCACTTAGCTGAACAGTGGGCTTAACAATCTGGCAGTAAACAGGGAGCTAACAAGGCCCACCTGGAGCGGTTAGCGACAAAAAAGACATTTGTAGCTCACCAAGAAGACTTAATTGAGGAGAAAATAATATGATGTTTGGCTAGCGTGAGACTCATGCTGTATCTTGGACCCAAGTTCTTTTGGAATTTTGAAATGGGCAAGAAATGACTGACATGTTTGTGCTTCTGGACTGAAAATGTCTTTCTTGGGTGATATTTTAGCACCCATGCCAGCATCATTGTTATTTGCTCCATAGTGATTTTGTCTTGACGTTCGTGTTTCTTAATGTGAGATGTTTTGTTACTACTGTCTTCCTCATTAAAATTATTTATTTTATGCTTTGATAAACTTCTTGGCACAGATGTACTTTTTGATGCTAATCATAGATTTGTTCCTTTTAACTTTTTATTTTCAATCTTTTCTGTGATAGTTCAACTTTGCTTGGTTATTCTTTTTGCTGTATGCTTACAGAAAACCTGTCTTCCGTTTTTAGTCATAAAGGATTCGTTCACCTTAGAGATTCCAACATGCTTTTTTTTTTTTTTAAGCCTACAGTCCATCTGTTACCATCTCGTCTGATATTAAATTGTATTACCCTTTGTTGTTTCCTCCAACTTTTGGCAGAAGAGACTGTTTTCCAAAAGCCCACTTATTGCATATGACAAGAAATGTATCAAGTTTTTTATCAGCTTTCAATGTAGACGAATCATTAAGCATGCCCCCAAATGTTTAGATTTACCATTTGTTTATGTCACTGATGCCGTGGGTAGGGTGGGGGAGTTATCTACTGAACTATAACCAATTACCCCAAATTTAGCAGCTTTAAATGGCATATATTCATTATCTCACAGTTTCTGTGGGTTAGGAGTCTGGACCCAGTTTAGCTGGGCCTTCTCCTCGGGGTCTCACTAAGCTGCAGTCAAGGTGTCACCCAGGCTTCCTCCTTTCTGGAGCTCAAGGTCCTTCTCCAAGCTCATGTGGTTCCTGGCAGAATTCCATTTCTTGGAGCTATAGGACTAACGTCCATTCCTTCACTGGCTGTTAGCAGGGCTGCTTCATGTATAGTTCCTTGCCACGTGTCCCTCTCGCATGACAACCTTCACCTGTTCCAGGACAGCAGGAGAACCGCGCTCCATTCTGATAAGGCAGAGTCTTACATATCCTAAGGTAATCACAAGAGTAACTATCCCCATCCCCTTTGTGACACATCACTTTTGCTGTATCAGTAAGAACTATTCCTTTCAGTAGTAATGTGCAGCTTCTCCCTCTCCCCTCTGGGTTGGATCACAGGAGGCCTACAAGAGATACAAGACTTCCACAACCATCGTCATTCTTTGGACTGAACTGTATCCCCCTAAAATCCTATGTCAAAGCCCTCATCCCTAAATGTGACCATACTTGGGGATAGGGATGAGGTCGTAAGTGTGGGGCCCTGATATAACATGACTAGTCTCATAAGAAAGGACCCAGAGAGCACGCTCTCTCTCACTACCTCTCCCTTCTCTCTTTCCCATGTGAGGACACAGCAAGAAAGTAGTCATCTGCAAGCTGGGAAAAGAGCTCTCACCAGGAGCAAGTCCTGCAGGAAACTTGAACTTGAGGGTTCCAGAACTGGGAGAAAATAAATGTTTGTTGTTTAGGCCAACTAATCTATGGTATTCTTATTATGGTCGCCTGAGCAAACTAAAATGTGTCAGTAACAGGGCCAACCTCCCGCCACCTCAGTGGCAGCGGAGGCCATGTGAGGAGCAGTATTGAGGCACAGCTGTTCCATCTAGTCCTGGGGCATCAGAAGAGGACTCATAGAAAACCAGAACTCCCAATCCCACTCAACAGTAATGAGAAATCCTTCCACCACAAAGTGAAAAAAAAAAAAGAAAGTTTCAGCAAAGGAATTGAAAATCTTGGCCAAAAATAGATAAGTAAGAAACAAATGGAGATTATCAAGCCAAAAAAAATTACAGTAAGTGGGAAAAAAGACTCCAGTGATGGAGTCAACAGTGAAACAGAGAGGACAGAGGAAAGAATCAGTGAACTTGAATGTAGAATGAATGAATCACATAAACAATCAATCTGAACTGCTAGAAGAATATACTGAAAATTTTTAAATGAACAGAGCCTCAAAGATCTGTGAGACTCTAAAAAAATATTTAGTTTTCATATTATTCAAGTTCTGAAGAAGGAAAGAAAACGAGGATTTCCAGCAATCATGCTGAAACACTTCCAAATTTTGGCAAAATACATAAACCTACAGGAAGCTGAGCAAGCCCCAAACAAACAGAAACCCCCCAAAAGTCGGTGTAAAGACACTTGATAGTCAAGCTTTTGAAAACTAAAAGGAAATAAAAACTCTTGAAAGCAATGAGGCAACGTTATATATAGGAAAAAACATTTTAAAAGACAGAGACTTCTCATGAGAAACCACGGAGGCATGAAAAGTGGCCTAATATTTTTTTCAAGCTGTGAAACCAAAATTCTATGCTCAGCAAAAATTTTCTTCAGGAGAGAAAGGAAAGGGACTTCCTCTGTGGCCCAGGGGTTAAGAATCTGCCTTCCAATGTAGGGGACATGGTTCGATCCCTGGCTCAGGAACTAAGATCCCACAAGCCACAGGGCAACAAAACCCGTGTGCCACAACTAGAGAAGTCTGCATGCCACAATAAAGGCCCATCACAGCCAAGAAAAGAAAAAAATACAAGAAGTGAAGGGAAAATCAAAACATTTTCAGAATAAGGAAAATAAAGGAACTTGTCACAGGAAGATTTGCTCTAATAAATGGCTGAAGGAAGCTCTTTAAACAAAAGCAATGGTAAAAGAAAGAATATTAGAACTTCAGAAAGGAGGAATCACGGAAAGAGTAAAGATGTGGTAAATATCATAGATTTTCCTTCTCCTTTTGGGTCTTCTAAATTATGGCTGGTGGTAGAAGCAAAACTTATAACACTGCCTGACTTGTTTCTCAGTGTATGTAGAGGAAATATTTAAAACAGTTACTGTATAAGGAATAAGGAAGGTAAAGGGGATGTAAAGGGAAAGTAAGATTTCTACACTTCATTCAAACTAGTACAATGTCAAGACCAATAGGCCGTGATAAATTATGTATATACAGTCCGCCTTCCTATTTCACAGGTTATACATCTATGTCCCACCATTTATATCAGGGACTTGAGCATCCACAAATTTTGATGCCTGTGAGGTTCTGGGACTGATATCTTATGGATACTGAGGGTGAAGGTATAATGTAATACATAGTCCTGTGAAGTGCTTAGTCACTCGGTTGTGTTTGACTCTTTGCAACCCCAAGGAGCCTGCCAGGCTCCTTTGTCCATGGGGA
The DNA here is from genome assembly GCF_027580195.1 of Bos mutus. Lineage (NCBI taxonomy): Eukaryota > Metazoa > Chordata > Mammalia > Artiodactyla > Bovidae > Bos > Bos mutus. Next base: position 52,794,809 of record NC_091632.1, on the reverse strand, counting down.
TTCTCCGGGTAAGAACACTGGAGTGGGTTACCATGACCTCCTCCAGGGGATCTTCCCAACCCAGGGATTGAACCCAGGTCTCCCTCATTGGCAGATTCTTTATGGTCTGAGCCACCAGGGAAGCCCATAGAGCAATCACTGAAAAAGCTACACATAAAGATACATTTTTTTCCCCAGGTGGCGCTAGTGGTAAAGAACCTGCCTGCCAATGCAGGAGATGTAAGAGTCACAAGTTCGATCCCTGGGTAGGGAAGATCCCCTGGAGGCGGGCATGGCAAATCACTCCAGTTGGACATGACTAAAGCGACCTAGCAGGCAAAGCTTCACTAAAAAATACTACAGACAAATCAAAATGGAATTCATTTTCAATAACTTGGATAGACCTTGAGGTCCTTATCCTAAGTGAAATAAGTCAGATGAAGTTAATCTCAAATGGTCACATACTGCATAATTCCATTTATATAGCATTCTCAAAATGAAAAAAAAATTATCAAGATGTAGAACAGGTTAATGACTGACAGGGTTATGAATGGGGGGATGGGATGAGTGTGACTATAAACAGCACAAAGGAGATCTTGGTGGTGATGGAATATCTCTGTATCTTGATTGTGATGGTGGCTATACAAATCTATATTGTTATTATACTGTACATATACATATAAACTTACTATATTGTATATGTATAAACTCTTTGCTTACAATTTCCTGTGACCCTACAATTTTTCAAAATAAAAAGATTTTTGTTTTTTTAAGATTATTTATCTCTGGCTGTGCTGGATCTTTGTTGCTGCACGCAGGCTTTTCTCTAGTTGTGGAGAGCAGGGACTACTCTCCAGTGCAGTGCCCAGCTTTCTCATTGTGGTGGCTTCTCTGGTTGCAGAGCCCAGGCTCTGGGGGGTGCAGGCTTCAGTTGCACATGGCTCAGAAGCGGTGGCTTGCAAGATAGTTACTCCATGGTATATGGGATTTTAGTTCTCTGATCAGGGACTGAACTCGAGTAACCTGCATTGGCAGGCAGATTCTCAACCACTGGACCACCAGGGAAGGCCCCAAATAAAAATTTTTAAAACTGAATATAGATGTGTGTGTGTTTGTGTATTTGTGGGTGTCTGCATGTGTGCATGCTCAGTTGTGTCTGACTCTTTGCGACCCCATGGAGAGCAGCCCACCAGGCTCCTCTGTCCATGGGATTTTCAAGATGTAGGCAAGAATATTGGAGTGGGTTGCCGTCTCCTTCTCCAGGGCATCTTCCCAACCCAGGGATCAAACCCGTGTCTCCTGCATTGGCAGATGGATTCTTTACAGCTGAGCCACCTGGGAAGCCCCTGTGTGTGTCTACTTCCTGGTAAAATAGCTGCATCTATCAGGTACTCTGTTTAGTTTGTTTCTTTTTTTAGCAAATTTTAAAGCATTAACTTAGGACAAGAATATTTACATATTGCTGTCACAATACCCAATCTATGTACTGATGGGATGATCTTGAGTAAACTCCCTGAACTTTGGTTTTTTTAGTTGTAAAATTAGGATAATCATACTTACTTCACATGCCTACAGGATTTTTCTAAGGGTCAAATAAGGTTACATATGCAAAACCACTGAACCCTCTATCTGATAAATGATAGACACTCAAGAAGCAACTTCTTTCCTTCCTTCTTGCTTTCCTTTCACTTTGTATTCCACTACTTTTTAATTATTTCCAAGTGGGTTTCAAGTACTATTCTTACTCCAATAGGTGGATATATTTAATATAAAAAATATGGATAAAAGATTAAAGGCCTTTGTAGAAACAAAGATTCCAAGTCCAAGACAGGAAATGACTGGAATATCTTTTTGTACCATAAAGTAAGAAAACTCCCAAGGACTAATAGGATCATCTCAAAAAAAAACAAAAACAAAAACACAGAAGCCTAATTGAATGCACTTCCACTGGCTTAAAATGGCACCGATTGTGAAGGAAAAAAAATAGACTAAGAAGATAGCAGCAGAGGCAACATAGTTTTAATCTCCCTAAATTCCTCTAAAAACATAAAGGGCAACTATGATAGGAAAACAAAAGACCAATGGATAGTATGTACAATAAGTCTAAATGACCAGGTATTCCTATGATCCCTCAAGTACTCAACACCTTCAGCTACAAGGCTTGAGCAATATCAGCATTTGTGCTGGAGAAAAAGAGCACTGGCAAATGAGCTTCTAATGGCTCTGGGACCAAGAACCCCCAATCACCATGTGGTGATCACTGCAAAGCATTGGCCAATCTAGAACAACAGCTGAAACTAGGAGAGAAATTCATTGGTAAATTCAAGAGGATTGTGCTGCAATAAAGTCTAATGGAGCAGTCTGAGTCCAATAAGCTCTCAAAATTAATAAAACAGATCTCCTCTACGAGGCATAGCCCCACCTGAGGACAAGCTGCTGAAAGGAGAATTCAAATGGAGCAAACTAGAAGGGCAAATAAAGAAAAAAACCAGTTAAAAGTTAGGAGGGGGAGAAAGCAAGTTAGGAGACAAACAGCAGAAATCACTTTTAGTCACTTTAGGGGAAAAAAAATACAGAAGCAAGAAATCTAGAACTATAAAGCAAGAAAAAAATCTTCTGCCCCTCTCCTGAATGGACAGGAAAGGTCATTTCATTTAAAAGTGAGCATCAGAAAAAAGATTATAGCTGACTGTCATACAAAATAATTATCAGAAAAAACAGAATGAGTAGAATAAGATCCTTGTAGACAAAAAAAGTCATGACATGAAGAGTATAAAACTGAAAACTATAATTTTATACTTAAAAAACTAAAAAATTAAAATGATAGAAATTATGTGAAAAAACATGTATCAGAATTAGAAAAATTCAGGAATCAAGTGATTGTTGAAAACAAATATTTAAAAAGACAGGTGAGGGAACTCAAGAAAGAATTAGAAAAAATATATATATTTTCCAAAACAAAGCTAGAATAACACACAATAGATAATGCTTTAAGAGAAGTAGAGTATGAAAAATAGAAAGCTTTGAAAAATAAAAAACAAATTAAGAAAAGAATCATAAAGACTTGAAAGAAATAGATACAGAAGATAGACCCAAAATGCCAACATACAAATGACAGGAAACCAAAGGAGAAAACCAAAGCAGTGAAACAGAACAAATGTTAAAAATTGTAACATTATAATATACTATAACAATCCTAAAAGACGATGCTGTGAAAGTGCTGCACTCAATATGCCAGCAAAATTGGAAAACTCAGCAGTAGCCACAGGACTGGAAAAGGTCAGTTTTCATTCCAATCTCAAAGAATGACAATGCCGAAGAATATTCAAACTAACGCACAATTGAGCTCGTTTCACATGCTAGCAAGGTAATGCTCAAAATCCTTCAAGCTAGGCTTCAACAGTATGTGAACCAAGAACTTCCAGATGTACAAGTTGGATTTAGAAAAGGCAGAGGGACCAGAGATCAAATTGCCAACATACATCAGATCATAGAAAAAGCAAGGGAATTCCAGAAAAACATCTGCTTCATTGACTATGCTAAAGCCTTTGACTGTGTGGATCACAACAAACTATGGAAAATTCCTAAAAAGATGGGAATATCAGACCACCTGACCTGCCTCCTGAGAAACCTGAATGCAAGTCAAGAAGTAACTGTTAGAACTGGACATGGAACAACAGACTGGTTCCAAACTGGGAAAGGAGTACATCAACACTGTGTATTGTCACCCTGCTTATTTAACTTCTATGCAGAGTACATTATGCAAAATGCTGGGCTGGATAAAGCATAGGATGGAATCAAGATTGCTGGAGGAAATATCAATAACCTCAGATATGCAGGTGACACCACCCTAATGACAGAAAGCAAAGAGGAACTAAAGAGCCTCTAGATGAAGGTGAAAGAGGAGAGTGAAAAAACTGGCTTAAAACTAAGATTATGGCATCCAGTCCCATCACTTCATGGCAAATAGATGGGGAAACAATGGAAACAGTGACAGACTTTATTATCTTGGACTCCAAAATCACTGTGGATGGTGACTGAAGGCATGAAATTAAAAGACAATTGCTCCTAGGAAGAAAAGCTATGACCAACCTATATTGGTCATATTAAACAGCAGCATATTAAAAATCAGAGATATCACTTGGCTGACAAAGATCTGTCTAGTCAAAACTATGTTTTTTCTAGTAGTCATTTATGGATGTGAGAGTTGGACCAGTAAGAAAGCTGAGCGCCAAAGAATTGATGCTTTTGAACTGTGGTGTTGGAGAAGACTCTTGAGAGTCCCTCAGACTGCAAGGAGATCAAACCAGTCAGTCCTAAAGGAAATCTTAATGTTCATTGGAAGGATTGATGTTGAATGAAGCTCCAATACTTTGGCCACCTTATGCGAAGAGCTGACTCACTGGAAAAGACCCCAGTGCTGGGAAAGATTGAGGGCAGGAGGAGAAGGGGACAACAGAGAATAAGATGGTTGGATGGCATCATCAACTCAGTGGACATGAGTTTGAGCAAACTCCAGGAGATGATGAAGGACAGGAAAGCCTGGCATGCTGCCGTTCAGGGGATCTCAGACATGACTGAGAGACTGAACTAAATCTGCATGCTTGCATGTGTGCTCAGTTGCTCCAGTCTTGTCTGACTCTGTGAGATGCTATGGACTTCAGCCTCAGTCCGTGGAATTCTCCAGGCAAGAATACTGGAGTGGGTTGCCATGCCCTCCTCTAAGGGGTCTTCCTGCCCCAGGGATCAAACTTGCATCTCCTGTGTCTCCTGCATTTCAGGCGGCTTCTTTAACCACTGAACCACCAGGGAAGCCCATATACTAAATCTACCTTATATTAAAACTGTAAAAGTAGTTTCTAAACCCTAAAGAATTCAAGCAATAGAGATTCCACCTATCATGGCTGCAATTTAGTAGAGAAATAGGACAAATATATTGGTGATTTAATACCACTATTATCATTCTCATTTCTAAACCAACATTGGTATAAGACTCTACAGCAGGGGATCCAAACTCCGTTACCTACAGGAGATATCAAGTAACATACATGAGAGAAGGACTGTATCATGAGGGAGGATCTATGCCCCTTCTGATGCTGACAGCCATTTGCCCCAGTCCAAGGGGTAAACATCATTTGAAAACAATGAAGCATAAACAATAAAGCAACAGTGGAGAAGAAAGAAGATACTAAAAATTCATAGGTAATAATTTTAAAAAAGACAGAACAAACAGAGGAACAAAAAAAATTAGAGTGACAATAAGAAACAGTACGGTGGTAATCTTAAACCCAATCATATGGATAATCATACAAAAGTAAACTCAAAACTAGCAATCACCAAACTTGTAGCCTTAAGAAACTTTGCCCTAATAAAAGATTATTGAGGACTCCAGGGAGCTTTTATCCATGTGTGATACACACACACACACACATTATATATATTTAAAAAATCAAAAAATAATATATTTATATATAAATACATATACTATGAAAAAATGCCATATTAGTTGTTAAAAATGAGAAATGTTTAATATATTGACATATTAATTCATCTAAAATAGCATGATGTGCTTTTATGATAGATAAGTGTATTTTCTAAAACAAAGACAATGAGAAGAGTAACATTGTTTTTCATTTTTGGAAACTTCTTTAATGCTTGGCTTGACAGAAGACACTTGGATACTCTTGTTTTTACATTCAGTCTTCTGTAATAGGTTCTTTTGGTTGAAGTATATGAAGAAAATCTGGCCTCACATGGATATGTAGATGGAAAAGTTATGTTAATATCTTTTGCATATAATTGTAGACATTCATCTTTGATCCTACATCAAAACTTGAAAAGTGGTAGTTGTTTAAAAGTTATGGAAAATGAAATCATTTCAATAAACTTACCACTGTCAAGTACATTAAAATCCCTTTGTCTATCTAGCATCTTGAATAGTTCTTTACCCACATACAATCATGTGTTAATCATTTGGAACATATTGGTTCACTGAGCTTTGCAAATGTTGGCACATTTCAATATACAACATTGCAAAAATTACAGTTGTTCATATCATTACGGTGGAGGAGCCTGGTAGGCTGCAGTCCATGGGGTGGCTAAGAGTCGGACACGACTGAGTGACTTCACTTTCACTTTTCACTTTCATGCATTGGAGAAGGAAATGGCAACCCACTCCAGTGTTCTTGCCTGGAGAATCCCAGGGACGGGGGAGCCTGGTGGGCTGCCGTCTATGGGATTACACAGAGTCGGACACGACTGAAGCGACTTAGCAGCAGCAGCAGCAGCATATCATTACGGATCTCATCTACTGGTAAACTATTAAGTTCACAACGGCAAGTACAAGTTTTCCAAAATTCTAACTTTTACTTGAAAGCATAACTGTTATTATAGGTTAAAAAAAATATTTCAGTAGTCTTTCTTAAGGTGATTGGATAGCTAGATTTATTTTGGGCAGAATTGCTGCCATATATTCAAGTTTGAATTACCATATTTTGTGAGTTGTTCTTTCAAGTAAAAACAGTGCTTCATTTAAAAAGTGCTATTTGTTCACCTTGCAACTCAAACAATCCCACAAGTGCTTTTACTCAGGGCATCATATTTCAATATGTAGCTGAAGTACCTTATATGTACTTTTAAACAATATATACTTAATAAAATTGATACTTTGTAGTCCTTGATATGGAGAAGGAAATGGCAACCCACTCCAGTACTCTTGCCTAGAGAATCCTGTGGATAGAAGAGCCTGGTGGGCTGCAGTCCATGGGGTCACTAAGAGTTGAATACGACTGAGCGACTTCACTTTCACTTTTCACTTTCCTGCATTGGAGAAGGAAATGGCAACCCACTCCAGTGTTCTTGCCTGGAGAATCCCAGGGACAGAGGAGCCTGGTGGGCTGCCGTCTATGGGGTCGCACAGAGTTGAACACGACTGAAGCGACTTAGCAGCAGCAGCAGCAGTCCTTGATAAAGGAGTTTCTCTAGGTGAAACTTTTTTTTTTTTTTCGAGTACATGCTGAATATCAATGACTGTACTGCATTTGATGCCACTGCCTTGATTTATGCTAAGGCAATTTTATCCACTATGGTTTTTGCATAATCAATACAAATGTCCCATAGTGAACAAAACGTCATCCTAGGATTATTATGAAAACCATTTTGATCTTACAGACACACCCTGAAAAGGCCTTAAGTACCTCCAGGGGTCCATAGACTATACATTGGTCTAAACTCTCCAATTAAAAGTCAGACAGTTATCAGAATGGGTAAAAAAGCAAGACCAAACAATATGCTATCTAAAAAAAAATAACACTCAAACACTGATCCTAAGACAGCTGGAGTGGGTATTCTTGCCTGGAGAATCCCATGGACAGAGGAGCTTGGCAGGCTACAGTCCACAGGATAGCAAGAGTTGGACACGACTTAGCGACTAAACCACCATCAGACATCATGAAAAAGCATGAATAAAAGGGACATTTTATCATGGTAAAGTATCAATTTGTTAAGAAGACATTATAATCCTAAATGTATACACAAAGATACTCAAAATGTCCAGAAAAAGTGGCAGAACTAAAAGAAGAAATGAACAAATCCACAATTATATTTAGAAATTTCAGCACTCCCCTCATCAATTGATAAAACAAATAGACTTCTAGTTTCCAGTTCTGTGTGCAAGGAACTTGACGTCACCACTCCATTTTAACAAGAAAAAAACTGAGTAGACTGAAAAATCAACAACTTTTATTAGATCTATAAGAGTGGTAAGGATTTAGAGCAAGCCACTGTTCCCAAAATTGGAGAGACAGGCAGACAGAGTCACAGTTTTCTGGAGCAGAGACGAAGGAATAGAAACTGGCTTATGGATAGGGAAAGCTGACTGTAATTGACAAGTTGCCAGATTCTCAGTGTGGGCAAATTTGGGGGTTAAAAACTTTAGGAGGACCCAGTCACATTGCAAAACATCATGAAATCAACCTCCAGGAGCTTGACCTAGTTCCCACAGTCAATACCAGGGAAAATCCTCTTGGGCTTCTAGCAGGAAGAAAAGGAACCATTTTGAAATACATCAAAACACTCTGTTCTTAACACAGCTTGCCCTCAGGGGAAACTAGTTACCCAGAGCCTAATCTGCTAGGGTTTTATCAGGGCTCAAGAGTCTGCCTGCGATGCAGGAGACCCTGGTTTGATCTCTGGGTCAGGAAGATCCCTTGGAGAAGGAAATGACAACCCACTCCAGTATGCTTGCCTGGAAAATCCCATGGACAGAGGAGCCTGGTGGGCTATACTCCATAGGGTTGCAAAGAGTCGGACACGACTGAGCAACTAACACAAACACATTATCGGAGCCAACCTGAGTTGGGAAGGGAAATACCCAACTCCAGCCCACGTTTAGACATTCTATCCAGCCCAATGGGAGAAAGAAAAGCTGAGAAACACTTGGGAAGTTCACAGTCCAGAGTTGCAGACTCACTAAAAGACCGATATCTACTTGTAGGACTACAGAACACTTCCCCTCTCCTCATAACTCATCAGCACATTACCAAGCTGCCACTTTACAATTCCTTTCACCCAGTACATCACGTTCCAAATGCCAATGAAAAAATTACAAAGCATACTAAAAGGCCAAAAATACAATTTGAAGAAACAGAGCAAGCATCAAAACCATACATGACAGGGATCTTAAAATTATTCAATCAGAAATTTAAAACAACTGTGATTAATATGTTAATATGTTAAGGGCTCTAACGGATAGAGTAGACAGGATGCAAGAACAGATGGGCAATGTAAGCAGAAACATAGAAATTCTAAGAAAAAAACAAAAAGAAATGCTGGAGATAAATGCTGTAATAGAAATAAACAATGCTTTTGATGGGCTTATTAGTAGATTAGACATAACTGAGGAAAGAATCTGAGTTTGAGAATATCAATAAAACAAGTAGATGGAAAATCTGTAAGGATATAAAAGACTTGAACATTAGCAATAACACTGATTTAATTGACATTTATAAAGCACTATATCCAGCAACAGCAAAATATGCATTCTTCTCAAATTATTATGGAACACTCAACAAGATAGATTAATATACTGAATCAAAAGTCAGTATTAGTCACTCAGTTGTGTCTGACTCATTGAAATCCCATGGACTGCAGCCTGCCAAGCTCTTCTATCCATGAGACTTCCCAGGCAAGAACACTGAAGTGAGTTGCCATTTCCTCATGCAGGGAATCTTCCCAACCCAAGATTGAACACAGGTCTCCTGCATTTGCAGGTAGACTCTTTCCTTTTTGAGCAACCAATTGTCAATACTTTTACAAGGATTATAATCATAAAAAGTATGATCTCTACTCATAATGGATTTAAATCTCAAATCAATAACAAGATGTCTAGAAAATCCCCAAATATGTGGAAATTAAAAAATATATATCTAAAGAAACCATGGTAAAAAAAAAACTATACAGAAATTATAAAATATCTTGATGATAATTAAATTATAGTATACTAAAATGTTTGTGATGCTTCTAAAGCAGTGCTTGCAGAGAAATGTAAACACTTGTTTTAGAAAAACAAAGGTCTAAATCAATGATTTACACTTCCATTTTAAGAACTATAGTAATTAGAAGGAAATTATAACACCAGAAATCAACAAAATAGGAAACGTGTAAGCAATAGAGAAAAACTATTAAGATAAAAAATTACTTTAATGAAAAGATCAATAAAGTTAATAAATTTCTAGCTTCATTGATGAAAAAAGAAGACTCAGCTTATCAATATCAAGAACAAAAGAAAAGCTATGTCTTAAACCTACAGATATAAAAGGTTATGATTAACTTTATGCCAATAATTTATATGAAATAGAAAAATTCATTAAAATTATATAAGCCAAAACTTACACAAGATGAAATAGAAAATATGAATATTCCCATATCCATTAAACACACTGAATTTTTAAAACACCTTCTCACAGAGAAAACTCCAGGCCCAAATAGCTTCACTGCTGAATTTTAATCAAACATTTAAGACAGAAATAATACCAACTCTACAGAAGAATTTTTTCAAGAAAACAGAGGAAAAGAAAATATTTTCTAATTCATTTTATGAGTAGTATAATATAACCCTGACAACCAAAATAAGTAATGCCACTTCTCAAAGAACTAGAACAAATAATTCTAAAATTTGTACGGAACCATATAAGACCCTGAAAAGCCAAAAGAATCTTGAGATAGAAGAGCTGAAGGTGCCATGTGCCCTGACTTCAGACTGTCCTGCAAAGCTACAATAATCAAAATAGAATGGTAGTGGCACATAGATCAACAGGACAGAGTAGAGAGGCCAGAAATAAGCCTATGCACTTATGGTCAATTAATCTACTACTAAGGAGACAAGAATATACAATGGAGAAAAGATACTCTCTTCAATAAGCGGTGCTGGGAAAACTGGACAGTTACGTATAAAAGTGCATTTAGAACTTTCTATAACACCATATAAAGATAAACTCAAGATGTATTAAAGACCTAAATCTAAGACTGAAAAGCATAAAACTTCTAGGAGGAAAACATAGGCAGAACACTCTTTGACATAAATCATAGGAATATTTTTGGGGGGGTCTGTCTTCTAAAAGAAAAGAAACAAAGGCAAAAGGAAACAAATGGGACCTAGTCAAACTTCAAAGCTTTTGCACTGGAAAGGAAATCATTTACAAAATGAAAAGACAACTTGCTGAATGGGAGAAAATGTTTACAAATGATATGACCAATAGTCAACACATATAAACAGCTCATCCAACTCAATATCAAGAAAACAAGCCTCCCAATTAAATGACAGGCAGAATTGAATAGACAATTTTCCCAAGAGGAAATGCAGATGACCAACAAGCACATGAAAAGATGCTCAACATTCTAATCATGATGCTGCTGCTGCTACTAAGTCGCTTCAGTCGTGTCTGACTCTGTTCGACCCCATAGATGGCAGCCCACCAGGCTCCACCATCCCTGGGATTCTCCAGGCAAGAACACTGGAGTGGGTTCCCATTTCCTTCTCCAATGCATGAAAGTGAAACGTGAAAGTGAAGTCGCTCAGTCGTGTCCGACCCTCAGCGACCTCATGGACTGCAGCCTACCAGGCTCCTCCGTCCATGGGATTTTCCAGGCAAGAGTACTAATCATGAGGGAAATGCAAATCAAAACCACAATGAGATATCACCTCACATTTGTCAGAATGGTTGTCATCAAAAAGAACACAACAACTGTGGCAAGGATGTGGAGAAAAGCAAATGTTCATACACTATTTGTGGAAATGTAAATTGGTGCGGTCACTGCGGAAATAGTATGGATTTCTCAAAAAGCCTTTAAGCAGAACTATCGTATGACCCAACAATTCCACACCTGGGTGTATATCTAAAAAACAAACAAAAACTAATTTGAAAAGATACATGCATCCTAATTTTCACAAAAGCATTAAATTGTCAAGACATAAAAGCTACCCAAGTGTCCCTCAACAGATAAAGAAGATGTGGGACACAGACACAGACACACACACAGTGGAATACTACCCAGCCATAAAAAGAAAACAATTTTGCCATTTACAACACCATGAATGGACCTGGAGGGTATTAAACTAAGTGAAATAAGTCAGACAAAGAAAGACAGATCCTGCATATCACTTGTATGTAGAATCTAAAAATTGCAACAATCTAGTGACTATAACAAAAAAGAAGTGGGCTCACAGATAAAAGAGAACAAATTAGTGGTTACCAGTGGGCAGAGATAAGGGGGAGGGGCAGTATAGGGGGAGGGGATTAAAAAGTACAAAATACTATGAATAAAATAAGCTACTAGGATATGTTGAACAACACAGGGAATATAGCCCATATTTTATAATAATTATAAATGGAGTAAAACCTTTAAGAATTGTGAATCTTTATATTGTACCTGCAATATATAATATTATACGTCAACTCTACTTCAATTTAAAAAAGATATTACAAAAATACTATAGACCAATATCCTTATGAACAGAGATTCAAAGTCTTTTCTAAAAATTTAGAAATTAAATTCAGCTATATATAAAAAGGTTGACACAGTATGACCAAGTGGGATTTGTCCAAGAAATACAAGGTGAGTTTAACATTAAAAAAAAAATCAACTAATGTAATTCACCGTACTAATAGAACAAAGATGAAAAGGCAAATAAGTGTATCAATAGATGCAGAAAAAGCTTTTAACAAAGTTCACCTAAGTTTATGATAAAAATTCTTAACAAACTAAAAATAGAAAGGAATTTTCTCAGTCTTATAAAGGGCAGCAATTAAAAACTTGTACCTAACATTTTCCTTAATAGAGAAATACTGAAGTTTCCCCACAACCCATATCCTTTTACTACTTTTATTTGATATTACAATGAAAGTCCTAACCAGTATAATAAAGCAATGAAAAGAAATAAAAAGTATAGATTTGAATTAAAAAGTAATCTTTATGTGTAGATGACATAATCATATACATATGGAGCTTACACAAAAGTTGTTAGAAATCGATAGGCTAATTTAGCAAAGTCCTAAGATACAAGGTCAATATGTAAATATCAGTCATATCTCTACATGCTAGCAACAAATAATTAAATTTATGAAAAAGAACCATTTACAATAGCTTTGAAGACCATGAAACAAGTAAGGATAAAATTAACAAATATATGTAAGATTTGTACACTGAAATTTTTAAAAATTGTTGAGAAAAAAATTTAAGTATCTAAATCAGTGGTGAGATATGCCGGGTTTGTGAATGGAAATTTCAGTGTTTTTAAGATGCTAATTCTCCACAACTTCATCTAGAGGTTCAACAAAATTCCAATCAAGAATCCAAAGTATTAGTTTTTTGGCAGGAATTGACAAGCTGACTCAAAATTTTTATGTAAAAATAACCTAGAATAGACAAGCCAATTTTTAAAAAGAGGAACAATGTTCCTTCAAACTACCTGCTTTTGAAACTTACTAGTAAACTTTAGAGAAGGCAATGGCAACCCACTCCAGTACTCTTGCCTGGACAGAGTAATCTTGCTCCCATGGACAGAGGAGCCTGGTAGGCTGCAGTCCATGGGGTCGCTAAGAGTCAGGCACGACTGAGCGACTTCACTTTCACGTTTCACGTTCATGCATTGGAGAAGGAAATGGCAACCCACTCCAGTGTTCTTGCCTGGAGAATCCCAGGGACGGGGGAGCCTGGTGGGCTGCCGTCTCTGGGGTCACACAGAGTCGGACACGACTGAAACAACTTAGCAGCTGCAGCAGCAGCAGTAGCAGCAGCGGTAAACTGTTATGATCAATAGAGTATGATGTTGACATAATTAAAGAATATAAGTCAATGGTATAGAATAGAGAATTCAGAACTAAATGCACATGTATATGGACATGATTTTGATGTTGAAAAGATAATAACCTTTTCAGCAAAAGATACTGGAATAACTAGATATCAATACTAGGAAAAAAATGAGCCTCAATCCTTGCCTCACATTATACACAAAAATTTTCCCCAAATAGCTCATAGACCTAGTTGCAATTGACAAAATTATAAAATGTTTAGAGGAAAACATAGGAATAAATTTTTGCAAAGATTTGTTAGATATCCTACAAGAAACGCATAAAAATATTGATAAATTGGATTTCATCAAAATTAAGAAATTCTCCTCTTCAAAAAATACTGCTAGCATATTCAAAAGCAGAGGCATTACTTTGCCAACAAAGGTCCGTCTAGTCAAGGCTATGGTTTTTCCAGTGGTCATGTATGGATGTGAGAGTTGGACTGTGAAGAAGGCTGAGTGCCGAAGAATTGATGTTTTTGAACTGTGGTGTTGGAGAAGACTCTTGAGAGTCCCTTGGACTGCAAGGACATCCAACCAGTCCATTCTGAAGGAGATCAGCCCTGGGATTTCTTTGGAAGGAATGATGCTAAAGCTGAAACTCCAGTACTTTGGCCACCTCACGCGAAGAGTTGATTCACTGGAAAAGACTCTGATGCTGGGAGGGATTGGGGACAGGAGGAGAAGGGGACGACAGAGGATGAGATGGCTGGATGGCATCACTGACTCGATGGACGTGAGTCTGAGTGAAGTCCGGGAGTTGGTGATGGACAGGGAGGCCTGGCGTGCTGCGATTCATGGGGTCGCAAAGAGTCGGACACGACGGAGCGACTGGACTGAACTGATATATAAAAATGGGGCTTCCCTGAGGCTCATCAGGCAGAGGATCTGCCTGTAATGCAAGAAATGTAGGAGACGCAGGTTCTGTCCCTGGGTCCAGAAGATTACATAAAATAGATAAACAACAAGCATTTACTGTATAGCACAGGGAACAATATTCAACATTTTATAATAATGTATAGTTGAAAAGAATCTGAAAAATATACATATTACATATATATAACTGAATCATTTTGCTGTACACTTAAAACTAATATAATATTGTAAACCAACTATAATTCAATAAAAAATAAAAATAAAGAACACATTAAGAAAATAAAAGGAAGGTCACCAGCCAGGAAACAGTAGTAGAATTTCATATGTCTAACAGAGGATTTATACCCAGAATATGTAATGAACTTTAGAACTTAATAACAAGAAGACATTCTAATCAAAACAGGGAAATGATACAAGAAGATATTTCACAAAGGCAGATACATTCATAGCCAACAAATACATGAAAAGATGATCAACATCATTAAATTTAAACTAAAACCTCCATGAGATAACACAATACACTCCCTAGAGTGGTGAAAATTAATATGACTGATAATATATTCATTATTGGTGAGCATGTGGAGGAACTGGAATTCTCATACATTGCTAGTGGAAGTATAAAAATGGTACAATTGCTTTGGAAAAGTTTGGATTTTTTTTTTTAAATAAAATTAAACATATGATGCACACAACCCAGCTATTCCATTCCTAGATATTTACCAGAAAGAAATGAAAACATATGTCCATCCAAAGATTTATATAGGAATGTACACATTCATAACAGTCAAAAGCTGGAAACAACTACAATATCAATCAACAGATGAATAAACAAATCATGCTATAGCTGTACAATGGGTAATCATCTAGCCGTATTACAGGACAAACAATCAATATACTCAACATAGGTGATTCAAAAGCAATATGGTGAGCGTAAGAAGCTGGATACAAAAGAGTGCATATTGTATCATTCCATTTATGTGAAATTCGAGAAAAGAACATAACAAAGCAATAATTACTGAAAGTAGAGAGTTACCTGAGACCACGGAAATGTGGTGGGGAGGCTGACCACCAAGAGGCACAAAGGAAACTTGCACAGTGATGGAAATAATCTTTATTTTGACTGTGGTAGTGGTTGAAGTCAAGTTGCTCAACTTGCTCAAGTTGCTCAAGTTGCTCAACTCAGTGGGGTCCAACTCTTTGTGACCCCATGGGCTGTAGCCTACCATGCTCCTCCATCCATGGGATTTTCCAGGCAAGAGTACTGGAGTGGGTTGCCATTTCCTTCTCCAGAGGATCTTCCCGACCCAGGGGTCCAACCCGGGTCTCCCGCACTGTAAGGAGACGCTTTACCATCTGAGCCCCCAGGGTGTACTAAATCTCTTCAGTCGTGTCCGACTCTGCAGCTCCATAAACGGCAGCCCACCAGGCTCCCCCATCCCTGGGATTCTCCAGGCAAGAACACTGGAGTGGGTTGCCATTTCCTTCTCCAATGCAGGAAAGTGAAAAGTGAAAGTGAAGTCGCTCAGTTGTGTCCGACTCTCAGCGACCCCATGGACTGTAGCCCACCAGGCTCCTCTGTCCATGGGATTTTCCAGGCAAGAGTACTGGAGTGGGGTGCCATTGCCTTCTCCGACCAGGGTGTAAGTCTCTTGAAACTGCAAACTTAAAACAGAGAATTGTATTTTATGTAAATAATACTTGAATAAACTTGATAAAAAAACTAGAAATTAAAATCTTAAAATATGACAGCTAGTTAAAACTTTTAGAAAAGTACGTATATGAAACTAAGGCAATACATCTGTAAGCCAGAATTCTGCCCTGTAATTTACCAAGTACAGACTGATAAGTCCCTCTTGTCAACCATTTACGTTAAGTATAGTTGACTTTTGAACAGCTCAGGGCTTAGGGGCATCCACCTTCCTCACAGTCAAAAATCCACATATAACTTTATAGTTGGCCCTCCTTATCCATGGTCATGCATTCCAGAATTCAAACAACCACAGATCATGTAGTACTGCAGTATGTATTTAGTGAAAAAAAAAAATCTGTGTATAAGTGGACTTGCCCAGTTCACACATGTTACTATTATCTCTATTTTACAGATTGCAAAACGGAAGTCTCATTACATATTTGCCCAATTTTACATAGCTGGTACATGGTAAAACTGGAACTCAAACCAAAATGCTAAGTCTTCGGTCCTTTGTCCATATATACTAATATATATATATATATATATACATATACATTTATTTGCAGGCTTTTCTAGAAGACTTACTAATAATCCTAAGCCTCTCCTTCCTTAATGCTCTGAAGAAATTAATAAGCAAGTGATCTCAAACTACATATATTTTTTTCCTTTGTTGGACAAGAACAGCCTTAAAATTATACATGGTCAGCATTCTCCCCTTGAGTTCTTTATATTTACTGTATTTGTAATGGTTCCTTGCATTTAAGCCTCTCCTCAATCCAAGTTTCTGGCTAGGTATTTCTTAATGATTTCCCTCACTTTGCACTCCCAGGATTAGTCTTTTACCCTTTATATCACATACTATTAACAAGTGTAACACGGCAGCCAAGGTTCTAACCTCCATATGTAACTAAAGGATAAAGAAGAATTAAATGTTATACAGTTAATTAATATTTTATCTTCAGAAAAAACTCTCCATTTCCATACTATCCATTGGAAGGTGGGTCACTGGAAAAGGAGTTACTTATAAAATGGCAAAATAATGCAAAATTATATTCATTAATAAGACAAATATAACAATTTATCTGTAAATTGTTATGCTCATAAATATGCATACACATATGTGCTGCAGATTTACTGAACTGAAAACAAACTTGGAACTCAGCAAAAGATTATATTAAAGTTCTGAATATATTTCTAAGCTAGAAGTATTAATCAACCTAGAAGAAGTAAAAAAAAAAATCTTGATATAAAAAAAGTCAAGACACAAAACAAGTCTCAATAACTTTTAAAGAATTGAAATCATACAAAGTATGCTCCCATATTTTGGAGAATTAAGAAACAAAATTCTAAGAAAAATCAGAACACAAATAGGAATTATTTTGTACTAAAAGATTATGAAAAGATCACATCTCAAACATGATATACCACTAAAGAAGTCTTTAGAGAAAAGTGTATAGCCTTATACACATAATTGGAAAAAAAGAAAGGCTGGAAATGAATTAGTTCATCATCTATCTCAAGAAGTTAGAACAAGAACCATGAAATAAAACTTGCAAAACACTAGGAGATAGAAAATTAGAAAGAGAGCAGCAACTAATGAATTTAAAATGTTGGTAAAATTGACAAAATTCTGGTGAGAATCAATCAAGAGAGAGAGACACAGAAAGGAAAAAAAAAAAAAAACAGAAATGAAAAAGGTGACATTAGAGAGTCTTCAGACATAAAAAAAAAAAGTAAGAAGGTATTGTCTTTAAAAACCTCATGTCATTAAATTTGGAAAGTTTAGATGAAAAAAACTCCTTAAAAAATCATGATATATTCACACAGTGGAATCTATAAGAATGAAAAATACAGCTACTCACAACAATATGTGTAGATTTTAAATACATAATTCTGAGAACAAGGAGAAACTCAAACAAAACAATCTTAGTTGTGGACTGACAAATTGGAGGAAATAATGAGAACCAAGGAAATGATTACTCAGAAAGACAGGAGAGTGTTTACTCTTGAGGGAGGAGGCTCCAGTTGGGGCAGCACACACTGGATTCGAGGTTGCTGTGCATGTTCTCTTACTGGGCCTGGATGGTAGTTACATAAGTGTTTGCTTTAGAATCACTGGGCAATCTATACATATGCCTTAAGTACTTTCTGCAAAAACAGTGTTTCGCAATTTTAAAAATTAAATTAATACGTGATGGAAAAGAAAGTCCCATGAATACTCTTCATTTTGCACATATTAGTTCAATCTCTCTCTTTCTCTACTTCTCATGAAAATATAGTATGCTGTACACTGACTATTAAAAAAATACATTCTTTTCTGAGCGAAGCACTGAGTTGATTTTGTGTCCTCTTGGAATTAAAATTTTGATTGCTATAACAAGGTTGCTGCTGCTGCTCATTTGCCTCTGACTCTTTGCGACCCCCTGGATACTGGAGTGGGTTGCCATGTCCTCCTCCAGGGAATCTTCCTGACCCAGAGATTGAACCCATGACTCCTGCGTCTCCTGCATTGCAGGTGAATTCTTTACTGCCGGGGAAGCCCTGTAACAAGGCTGCATATATCCTATGTGTATATTTATCTCAGCAGTCTTTTTAGTTAAGAATTTTTGAAAACAGTAATGGATTCAAATGTTGACTTAAGCAGATTTAAATAGTCCTATAAATATTGGGTTGGCAAAAAAGTTTGTTTGGTGCTTTCCATAAGCTGGCTCTAGTAGTATTCAGTTGCCTTTAACTTCATTCAAAACAATTGTGTTGTGACAACTGTCATATAAGAGTGTTTTTTAAAAAAAAAAAAACTTGTCAAAATTGGTGAATTTTTGTGTAGTCATTTTAATATAGAAGACGGAAGAAAAAAGCAATATTTTTGGCATGGTATGCTTTATTATTTCAAGAAAGGTAAAAAATACAACTGAAATGCAAAAAAGTTTTGTGCAGCATAGTTGCTGTGATGGACCAAAGGTGTCCAAAGTGGTTTGCGAAGTTTTGTGCTGGAGATTTGTCTCTGAATCCATGGTCGACGGTCTGGTAGACCCAGTTGAAGTTGATAGCTATCAAATCGAGATATTAATTGTGAACAATCAATGTGGGAGATAGCCAACATACTCTAAATATCCAAATCAAGCTTTGAAAATCATTTGCACCAGCTTGGTTATGTTAATTGCTTGGATGTTTGCGTTGCACATAAATTAAGTGGGAAAAATCTTCTTGATCATACTTCTGCGTGTAACTCTCAACTTAAACATAACAAAAATATTCCCTTTTTAAAAAAAAAATTGTGATGGGAGATGAAAAGTGGATACTGTACAATAATGTGGACTGCAAGAGATTGTGGGACAAGCTAAAAGAACCCCTACCAACCACACCAAAGGCCAATCTTCATCCAAAGAAGGTGATGGTGTTGTTTTTATGGTGGGATTGGAAGGGAGTCCTCTATTATGACTTTCTTTTGGAAAACCAGATAATTAATTCCAACCAGTACTGCTCCCAATGAGCCCAACTGAAGGCAGCAACTCGGTGAAAATCACCCGGAATTACTCAAAAGAAAATGTATAATCTTCCATCAGGATACCACCAGATACATATTTCTTTGATGACCAGGCAAAAACTGTTACAGCTTGGCTGGAAAGTTCTGATTCATCTGCTATACTCACCAGACATTGCACCTTTGGATTTCCACTTATTTCAGTCTTTACAATATTATTTTAATGGAAAAAATTTCAATTCCCTCAAAGACTGTAAAAGGCACCTGGAACAGTTCTTTGCTCAAAAAGATAAAAAGTTTTGAGAAGACAGAATTATGAAGTTGCCTGAAAAAATGGCAGAAGGTAGTGGAACAAAACAGTGAAGACATTGTTCAGTAAAGTTCTTGGTGAAAAATATGTCTCTTATTTTTACTTAAAAATTGAAGGAACCTTTTGGCCTATCCAATATAGACGTTAGAGTTTTGAGGTTAAATTTGGATTTCTCCTCACTAAGGAGCCAGTGAAAACTCTTAGTCAATAGTGCTAAACTAAGTTAGTTTTTAAGTACAATCCACATAACTCTTCTCTCTTTGTCAAAGTTCTGAGAATGCTCTTCTATTTCTCACACTCTTGTTGGACAGCACTGCTCTGTTACTTGCTTAGGTTTGGGTCTTTATGACTCTCTGTGGGAAAGGCTTGCTATTTTTGTAACTGTTTAAAGTTCACTTATTTTAAAAATCTTTTTGGCAGGAAAAGATAACTACTAACTGAGGGTTATAAATGCTTTTCTATTGCATGTAAATGTGGTCACTTTGACACCCTGGCTCATTGTTATCCACTCTCTCTGGGACTCCTATGTAACCTTTTTTTTTTCTTTCAATTTCTTATTTTTTTTCCCTTTTATGTTTTTTAAATTGACTTATTACACTGTGTGAATTTAATATAATGTGTTACTTTGATACATTTATATGCTGTAAGATGCTCGCCCTTGTAGTAATATTTACCACATTACATAAAGATAGTACAATATTATTGTCTATATTCATTAAACTGTACACTAGATCTTTAGGACTTTTCTGCAAGTTTGTACCCTTAAATAATATCTATCTTATCCCACCATCCTCTAACCCCTAGTAATAAACATTTACTCTAATTTTTTTTTTTTTACAAGTTTAACTTTTTTATTTCCACTGTGCTGCAGGCCCACTCTAGTGCTCTTGCCTGCAGAATCCCAAGGACGGTGGAGCCTGGTGGGCTGCCGTCTATGGGATCGCACAGAGTTGGACGTGACTGAAGCGGCTTAGCAGCAGCAGCAGCAGCAGGCTCTACCATAGCATAATTCGACAACTTGAGACCTGTTTTTATGTGAAAAGTGTGGCTTCCTTGGTGGCTCAGATGGTAAAGAATCCACCTGCAATGCAGGAGATTCAGGTTCAATCCCTGGATTGGAAAGATCCCTTGGAGAAAGGAATGGCTACCTACTCCAGAATTCTTGTCTGGAAAGTCCCATGGAAAGAGGACACTGGCTAGCTATGGCTCGTGGGGTTGCAAAGAGTTGGACATGACTGAGCAACTGAACACACACACACACGGTACTTAATGAGAAGCAGACTTACCTCCTGTTCTGTTTCCCACAGCTTGGGATATTCAATTAAGAATAATTGGCGATAAGATAATTATTTAATTTTTAATGACTTTCTTATGGTGATTTAGGTTGATAAGTAGCTTGTATATTTTAAGCAATTACCTCTTCCTGTTTCTGAGCTTATATCATCATTTGAAAACACATTGGTTGAATTGGGAAAGTACTCAGACATAACCAGATTCAAATGCTGAATAGATGGGTTGACAAATGAGGACACTGTTACCAGTTTAATCCCCATATGGGCCAATTAGTTTCACATAGAGAAGAACTCTGTTCCAAAGCCACAGATTGCACCATTAACCCCAGTCAGCCGTCTCCAAATTGTGTGTCATTGATCACGAGAGGCCCAGGTATGAGTGTCAATAGCTCAGAGCAAACCCATCATCACCTCTGAGAGCAGAGCCGTTCTGTTATCTTACACGTTCTTCACCTCATAGGTGAAGGAATACTACAGTAAGACGGAAAAGCTGAAGACCTCTCTGCTCCATTTCCTGCACTCCACAATCCTATTATAAAAGGTGAAAAATTACAACTGCATAGCTTCCATTTTGGTAAAAAATCATCATGCTTTAGAGGAAACTGGTAATAGCATTATTGATAAGCAATACAACTGGCAAGCAACAAACAGCTTGTGGATTCACTTCATCAATGACTAACTCCATCATTAAAGGTAGCTTATAAATCCTAACATTGACCCAAACAGAGAAGAAAAGCCAAATACATACTTTTCTGAAACCTTGTTACTCCTGGTTAATTTGTAGAATAACAAAAATTAATATCAAAAGTACAATTATATCAAATATGAAATCTGTCACATATGACTCCTGAAACAGTCTAAAATGTAAAGGTTTGTTAATCTTGGATTTTTCTGGCAAGAATACTGAAGTGGGTGGGCTGCCTTCCTCGAGGGGATCCTCCCCATCTAGGGATAAAACCCACGTCTCCTGCATTGCAGGCAGATTCTTCACTGCTGAGCCACCCAGGAAGTCCCTTGTTAATCTTATTCATTCTCAAAACAAATAAAATCTTACCTAATTAAATTTCTTGCTATGGAAAAAGTTTCAGAGCCATCCTTAACTTGGGACTAAGCCTGAAAAATTATCTCAAAAGGTAATTTGGGGTAAAAAGGGGTCAAATTAAAGTAATTTTAGAATAGGCATTAATAAAAATAATGTCATCCTTACCATCACTTTGGCAAACCTATAATAGATGTTTTGATATGTGTATCCATTTAGCATACTTATCTTTTGGTAATAGAATGCAATTAAGTTAAAGATAAAACTGATTTTAGCAAAAAGCTGATGCAGTTCTACTTTGTCACAGTGCCAACATTCTTGGTTCTTCATGAACCTTTTGAATTAAGCCCAAAATTTGGAGAATAAAAAACAATGATATAAATCTAA
Source organism: Bos mutus (assembly GCF_027580195.1). Classification (NCBI taxonomy): domain Eukaryota; kingdom Metazoa; phylum Chordata; class Mammalia; order Artiodactyla; family Bovidae; genus Bos; species Bos mutus. The sequence continues at coordinate 52,772,404 of NC_091632.1, read as the reverse complement.
TGACTGGGAGCCTGGGTAGATATCCTTTGTGAGTCATTCCTTCTCTTTGGTAGGAACTACTTTGCAAACAGGATTGGAGTTCATGGACATTTCTATCCTATGTTCCACATGATGTTTATTTTTCCCATTCCTTGTCATTCTTGCTGTTTTCTTACCCTGCAAAGCCACCTGAACACTAAAAAAAAAATGTTTCTTCATCACTGGTTTCAGAGAGTAAAATAACTCCTTTTTCTCCTAAATTTGGATCCCAATTGAAGAATGCATACAAAAGGTAGGTACTGGAGAAGAAAACAGCAACTTCACATTAGTACAAGTCAGAAATGTGCATTTAAGCCTGCAGACAAGTGAGCTTGCTCATAATTCACGCCAGAACCAGAAAACCACAGGCCACCTCTGCAGAGCAGTTCTCTGTTGGCACAAGGGGAGCAGACATGCACCCCAAACACAGGGACCTGAGAGTGGGTTAAGTGCCTGTAGGAAGTGGGGGGAATTCCTATGGGGGAGTGAAGGAAGCAGGATTTGGCATAGTGAAGTGCAGCACGATCACAATGCAGGCTTCAGCTAATCCTGTGTGTGTGTTTGTGTGCACACGCGCATGCGTGTGTGTGTGTGTGTGTGTGTGTTGCGGCGGGGGCAGGGGGGTAGTGGTGTGCTGGGTCTGGGGATATGGATGGGCCTATAGGCTTGTTCTGAACTGAGGCAAGGGGCTAGCCCTTACATCCCAGACGGAACAGTCATTGGGAAGGGAGTGTGATCTGGGGTAAAGCTGCTCTCTCAGTAGAGGACAATTCCTGGGAAGGGGACTTAATTAAGAAGTGTCAATGACCAACATTCTGAGCAGCTGGAGAAATGTCTGCTTCAGTCCTCAAAGGAGGGGTTGCAGATCTGGGCATGATGCCACTACAGTGTTGAAGGAACTCAATCAAATGCATGACATATACCGCCTTCTGTTCAAGGCACTAAAATGCAAGTTATGAGTCAGTTTTCGTCCTACATGCATCCTACAAGTATTGCACTTGGCCTTTCCTCCTCCATGTCATGGAGCACTGATGCCAGCAAAATTTCCCCACCTGTTTACAAAACTCTTTCTATCCATGCAAATCCTTTCCATGTTCACTCTTAATCTTGGAGAAGTATCTACCTTCCATTCAAGGTAGGTACTATTATCTTTATTCACCTCCCATATCCTTTTGAAACACTCTTCAATAATCCCCCCTTTCCTTCATTTTCAATCTCTTTCTCTCAATTAGCTCTTTTTTCCTTCTCCCATTTATATTGTCTAATTTCTCTCATTCTTAAAAAAAAGGAAGTCTCATCATCCTGGGTCCCCTTCTGGCTACTATTTCACTTGTCTGCCCAACTTTTTGAAAAATATGAAATGGTCTGGCAGATCACTGGCTTTGGTGTAAAACAGACCTCAGTGTGAGCCCCGGTTCTGTCCCTTGCTAGCCTAGAAAATTTTCTTAGTTTTGTTTTGAAATTTGTCATTTGTCTCTGAATTTATTTCATCACTTGTAATGTGGGAATGGCAATTCCTACTTAACGAAGTTGTAATGAAGGTTAAGATTAGAGTATGGTAGAATAGAAATGGTGGGCATGAATTTAATCTCCCAAATTCAAGGGTTTCTAGAACGAACTATATTTCAATTTTGGGTCTCCATTAGGGTGAGTAATTAGAAACTTCCTTTCGCCTGGGTTGTCAAGAAGTCCTGGAGGAAAGGCACTGGGGAGACTGGCTTCCATGGTATCAGTTCATGAGAAGAGAAAGGGCTACTGGTCTTGGCTATACACACTGGCATCCTCTGAGACGTCAGTTATCTCAATTGCCCTTTGCTGCTGATCTATCCCTCAGTCCCCTCAGAGTCATCTGCTGATGTGCTGGAACTGCAGTGCTAACCCTACCCCATAGTTGAGCGTGGGGATCTCGTATGTCTGCTTAAACCTCAGAAATCCTGGTCACACAGGAATTGTGTTGCTGCCCAAGTCAAGCTGCGCATCTGGAAGCTCTGTGGGGACTGATCGCGTACATTAACCATAGGGACGAGACAACCCCTGGCCTTTCCATCCATCTAGAATCTCACAAGGAAAGAAACACAACTCCTGTCTTTGGAGTCCTGAAGACTGTCAGGTTATTTACTCATTTTCCCACTTGGGCCAGCCCTTCCCCAGAAACCCACCCATCTCCTCCTGCTAGCCTGAGGAGCATTTTAGAGGTGGCACAGAGTGAGTGAGGCCTTGTTCTAGGCATCGCGTAGTCTCCCAAGCCTGCTGTTTAAAGCCCTAGAGTTTCCATTTCCACTGAAGGGCTGCTGCTGCTGCTGCGGCTGCTGCTGCTGCTGCTTCTACTGCTGCTGCTGCTAGGTGGCTTCAGTCGTGTCCGACTCTGTGCAACCCCATAGATGGCAGCCAACCAGGCTCCTCTGTCCCTAGGATTCTCCAGGCAAGAACACTGGCATGAAAGTGAAAAGTGAAAGTGAAGTCGCTCAGTCGTGTCCGACTCTTAGCGACCCCACTGATTACAGCCTACCAGGCTCCTCCGTCCATGGGATTCTCCAGGCAAGAGTACTGGAGTGGGTTGCCATTTCCTTCTCCACAGAAACTACAAAGCCAGGAAAGGATGCCTTTCCTTGTCAATCTGTTCTACCATCTCTTTCCTGAGGCAATGATCTTCTAGCTCTGTAAAGGTCAAGAAAGAGCTAGGGGAGTCATAGTCCAGAAAACAAAGGTGAATATTTCAAAACAGCGTCCTGCTACACTTAAGCAAAATGCCAGAGGGAAACTTACTTAATTCCCAGTTGTTGCTGTTGTTTAGTTGCTAAGTTGTGTCCGATTCTTTTGCAACCCCAGGGATTGTAGCCCTCTGGGCTCCTCTCTGTCCACGGAATTTTCCAGGCACAGAGCACTGGAGTGGATTGTCAGTTCCTTCTCCAGGGGATCTTCCCAACCCAGGAATTGAACTCTCATCTCCTACACTGGCAGGCAGATTCTTTACCACTGAGCCACCAGGGAAGCCCAGCTCATAGTAGGTTTCAATAAATATTAGTTTCTATTTCCATTACTCCACTATCCCCTCTTTCTCAATTGGCCATTTCCTTATTAACTCTTTGAAGCTATAATTCCCATTATACCATGAAATTACTTCTATAAAAATAACCAATGATGCCCCAGTTGTAAAATTCAATAGGGACTTATCAAATTTTCTCTTTTATTTGCCCCTCCTGGACAGCATTTCCACTGGCAAATACATCTCGTTCCCCCCTTTTTAAACTCTCTCAACTCTGGCTTTTACAACTTCTGTTTCTCCCCTTACTCGTTTGGCTATTTTTTTTTTTTTCCTCCGTTTTTTTTTTTTTTCCTGCCCTCAAGTATCAGTGTTTGCCAAGGTGCAGTTTTTAGGATCACACTGCTGCCTGCTGTCGTTTACCCCATTCTCTCATGCAGACCCACAGCTTCAGACCAAGTCTTCTAGTCTGACCACCATATTTTCATATTCTCAAATGCCTCTAATATTAAATTAGCTAATTCCTACAGAGTGCTTAACACAATCATGTTAGCCACTGTATTTATTACCACATCTAACTGAAAGTCTGAAAAGTGTACATCAAATTCAATACCCAAAATGGTCCATTTTCTCTTTTCTCTCTCATAACCTTGCCTCTTAACAACCCTCCTCCCCAAAATAAGCACTAACAACCATAGTGTGTACATGCTCACACACACACACACACACACACCCCCCCACACACACGCACTCCTCATCCCAGGGCCAGGAGGGCAGAATTCTGGACATCATCCTTCATTCCTCTTTTTCACACGATCACTTTGCCCACCATCTAATCACTCTGCCCTGATGATTCTACATCAGAAATTAATCAGGAGATTCTTCCTTCTTCTACCTCTCCAATGCTCTTACATAAATATAGACTCACGTTTTCTCATGATTATTCTTTAACCCAGCTCAAATGTTTTCATGTCACTGAAATCTTCCCTGCACCATTTTTTCCCCCCTGGAGTTCCTGATGGTACCCTTTCTTGCTTTTGTGTTCCTTTCACTGCCTGGAATGTCTCCTTCTGCCTTGTCAATTTCTGGACCTCATTTTATTTTACTTATTTTTTATTGTTTTGGTCAGGCTGTGTGACTTGTGGGAACTTAATTTTCTGACTAGGGATCAAACTTGGGCCCTTGGCAAAGAAATGCAGTCCAGTGCTAACCACTGGGCTGCCAGGGAATCCCTAACCTCATTTTAAAGCTCAATTAAAATGTCACTAACCTCTTTTTAGGAGAAGACAATGGCACCCCACTCCAGTACTCTTGCCTGGAGAATCCCATGGACGGAGGAGCCTGGTGGGCTGCCATCTATGGGGTCGCACAGAGTCGGACACGACCAAAGTGACTTAGCAGCAGGAGCAGCAGCAACCTCTCTTTAGATGGACCTGGCTTATTCTGTCCCATCCTATCATTCATTTTTTTATGGTGTGTTTTCTTATCCTTTTATATATGTTTCTATTATCACACTTATTTGTATTGTGGTTGCTTATTTACTTTGGTATCCTAATAGAATAGAACATCTTAAAGGTAGGCACTGGGTTGTATTCATATCTCTCTCTATATCTTTACATAGAGTGAATAAGTGTTCATGGAATTAAGTTGAAATGAATATTAAAATGTGAACTGTATGATTTGAGGTGTAAAACATTTCAGCAGAGAAGACACTAGGACTAGACCTGCCTAGTGGACTTTAGCCTGCCATTGACCCCATGGACTGTAGCCTGCCAGGGTCCTCCGTCCATGGAATTTTTCAGGCAAGAATACTGTAGTGGATTGCCATTTGCTTCTCCAAGGGATCTTCCCAACCTAGGGATCGAACCTGGGTCTTCTGCACTGCAGGCAGACTCTTTATCACCTGAGCCACCAGGGAAGCCCATGGACTAGGCAAATACGCAAATGTTTTTTGAAACCCTGACTGGAAATTTCAGAAAAAGAGGTTATGATAACCCACCATTAAGGAGAAAGTACATGAAGAGTAACGAAAGTTGGAGACTTTGCTTCATTCTTTATAAACATTTTATTTCATTCTTTATAAGCTTTTCCTTGTGAACCATCTAAAGAAGTTTGTGTTCATCAGTAAGAGTTCTAGATATCATGTAACTAATGTCGTGTAAAGTCAGATATTTAGCAGAAGATATCTATAAGGAAGTAACTTTTCAGAAGGGAAGAGGGATAGAACGAGAACCTTCTGTAGGCACATGTGACATGTGTTTAGTAAACTGTTATTTTCTGCCTTGTACACTCAAGGCTTGTAATAACACTTTGAATGGAGCAAGATAAAGTTAAAGGGTTTAACCTGGACACCAAAGCCCAACCATTTTCTGAATCTTTTATATTTGGATACAGAACAAAGAAAGGCAAGTCATCTTTGGTAATTGTAGACATTAAAGGAAAATCAAGGCAGACTTACATTGTTAAAAAAAAAATACATCTAATTTGAGATTCGTGCTGGTATCCAGTGGTTTTCATGGCTCAATGTAACTTAGTCAAAGTGACCAAATCTTAATACCAATTGTACTTCCATATTTTTATTTTGGATTTTGTGGCATATTTACATTTTATAAATTCTTCAGGGATGAAATTTCTTAGTGTTCAACTTTAAATTTTTTAAGAAAAAATTCTGAGAAATTAATCAAAGGCTAGAATCTAAATATTTAACATCATTAATACAGATAACAATGTATGAAAAAGGCAATTCATTGTCACATATTTGTCAAACATAGATACAAGCAAATGTAGAGAAAATACTCTTTTAATTAATTTTGTGCCTTGAACACCTGTTAACCTCAATACATTTTTTTTTTTTTTTTGGTAACAGCTGATAATTTTTTTATGCACCCCTGTAGCTCAAATGGTAAAGAATCTGCCTGCTAGGCAGGAGATCAGGGTTCAGTCCCTGGGTTGGGAAGTTCCTCTGGAGAAGGGAATGGCAATCCACTCTGGTATTCTTGCCTGGAGAATTCCATGGACAGAGAAGCCTGGCGGGCTACAGTCTGTGGGGTCTCAAAGAGTCGGACACAACTGAATGACTAACACACATGTAAGTAGGAAACAGCAGATATTTATCCTACAGAGAGAATATGCTTTTTAATAGGCATTTAAAACTGAAATTTTAACTGAGAGCCCCAAATAAAAAAAAAAAGTGAAATTTCAAGTTAGGTAACTATTAAGAAGGAAATAATTCAAAACCTATTCTATAACTCAGATGCTCTTGTTCACTTTAAGAATATCGAATAGTTGAGACAGAGGAGATCTGTGTATGGATTGTACTGGGAAGGTTGAACTCACCATCTCCAGTGGGGAAAGGATGGAGAATGCTTCTTCAGCTCATGCTAGAGGGGCACCCATGGGCTTCCGTGGGATCAAGTGCAGAGCTTGGGATATGTTCATTCCCTGCACTGAGGGGATCCTGTTGAAACTGGGAATCAGGTTGCCCAACTGTTTCTATGGCAGAACCACAAGGGAGAGAGTGGTCAACAGGTGAGTATTTCCCAAGGACCAGATGAAGCACCACAGGAGAGAAGGAGTGGGCTGGAGCCATCTTGAGTCCTGCCTAGGAGACCTCTGCAGAGGCTGGGAGGACCCCAACAGGGAGACTTCAATAGGGCTGAGGAAACTGAAGGTGAAGAGTGAGTAGGAGTAGGCAGCTAAAAGAAAAGGTGCATTGCCCACATTGTAGGGGTTGCAGTTAGAGAAGTCCGGAAGCAACTCTCCAAAGAGCCCCTGGAGAGCCAACCTGAAACACAAACAGGTCATGGGCCAGTGATCTGCGTAGTCCCGTGCATACAGACTGTGCTTGGTTTAATGATCTCCTTTGCTCTTTTAAAATTCTTCACTCTTGTTCCACAGCGGTGCCAGCATTTCCGTTTTGCACTGGGTCCTGCAAGTCCTAGTGGGTAGGGGGGTTATGTATGTCATGACAAGAGAGTGCAAAACTGGATTACAACAGTCAAGCTAGATAAGAACTGTTTTGTTCTTCACCCTGAGACTGCCTTGTGGGGTGCAAGAGGAAAACAAGATGGAGAAATAGAGAAGCTGAGCTGTTTTCCTCATACAGGCTTTCAGCTTAAAAAAGGCTTGAATTCTAAATCAAATTCAGGGTTTTGATTAAAATCTAATTTTTGATTAAGATAGTATTTGCAACTGAAAGTGGCCATAGTTTTATTTAGGAACTAAAGGTGAACAGAAAAATTCTGATACTGAATTACCTCCTACCATAAAAAAGCAAACTAGGATTATTTAATGAAATAGTACAAATACAACAGTTGAAGGGCTTTGTAGTGGGTATAGATTTGAATCCTTCCAATTGACCCAGAAAGTATTTTCATTAGTAGAAGTTGCGTTTAAAAATAGATGGGGAAACTTTCTGGAACAGAACTGTATTTCCATGAGATAACTGAGGAAGGGGTTAAGGTGATTACCTAGGTGAAGGCTGGAAATTTACTGTCATTATTTCACTGCTAGCTGTTGTGTTATGAAGTTCAGTCCTCTCAGAACAGGTTCTGAAACAGCTAAAAAGGCACATCATCTCAGGAAGTCAAAATTATATCCTAAAATGAGGTTCTGGGATTAAAATATGGCATTATTAGTATTACTGCATACCTTTATTTAGCTGCAGTCCGAATAATAATATGTATGCTCTTGCTTTGGAATCAGAACCTGAATTCTAAGTCAATGCCCCACCAAGGACGGCGGAACCTGGTGGGCTGCCAACTATGGGGTCGCACAGAGTCGGACATGACTTAAGTGACTTAGCAGCAGCAGCAGCCCCATAAGCAGTTATTTGATTGTGGTCAATAACTTTCTGTGGGCTCTCTTGATGGCTCAGTGGGTAAAGAGTCTTCCTGTAACGCAGGAGACACAGGAGATTTGGGTTCCATCCCTGGGTCAGGAAGATCCCTGAAGGGGGAAATGGTAACCCACTCCAGTATTCTTGCCTGAAAAATACCATGGACAGAGGAGCATGGTGGGTTACAGTCCATGGGGTCACAAAGAGTCAGACACAACTGAGGCACTAAGTTCACACACACACCATGACATGTATAAAAAAAACAAAATTAAAAACTTTCTGTTCAGACCCAGGGGTTCTGAAATACTAAATATAAGTATTAAGTTGCTAACAGACTTAGCTGTCTAAGAGAGAGCATGATAATATCAATGAAAAAATTTTCATTCACCCTCTAGTAACATAGTAGGGGAAAAAAGTCTGCCAATAAAACAAGGGGGACGTTCCCAGAGAACTTTAAGTATCCCCTTTGCACGTGGCATCAGATTAGTGACATACTTAACCCTTGGGTATTCTCGTGTGTTACTAATCTAGCCCCATACCTTATAAAAACAGTATCTGTGAAAAAAGAGAAAAGACAATTAGTATTGATAACTATTGTAACTTACTCTTCTGCTACTTATACCTGGACTTAAACTATGTTCTTCTGAAAATTGCTCTATTAATCATCTAGGATATTCATTAATTATGGTTAGAGACTTAGCATGGTTATTTCAGAAACCAACTGTGGCAGAGACTGCCTGGCTGTTCATCAAACCAATTTCTTTTTCTTTATGGGCTAGACTCCACTTCATGGTCTGCCTTGTAGTTTGGTGGTTTTGGAGTATTCTAGCCAGCGGAATGTGAATGGAAGTGAAATGCACAAAACTTCTCTTGAGTGATCCTCCATGTTTTGCCCCTTTCAGCCAGCTTGATGTCATGATTACGTGTTGAACATGTCATAATTCAAACATGGAAGAAACTTTATTCTTATAAATGCTTGCCCGCCATTCTGAAACTTTACATGAATGAGTAATACATTTCTACTGCTGTGTGCAGGACAGATTTTCATGTTTGTTTGTTTTACCAGTTAGTGTTAACACATATATTTATGTTTATGGTAAAGGAATTTTAGCTTGCTGATCACTCATTATGTTTTAGATGCCATCTAATATTTCATCACATTGAATTCTCATAATAAGCTGTTGAAGTAGTTGTAACCATAGTTGCACAAATGAGGAAATTAAGGCTTAGAAGAGTTCAGAAACTTGCCTGAGATCTAAACTCTGCAGAGAGAGGATGTGAACTCAAATTTCCAAGGCTGCAATATGTGTTCATGATCTTTCCAATAAGCCATCCCAAGAGAAGAGTACAGTATAAACTACACACAGGACACAGATTTATTTGTCCATTCACTCATTTGTCCGTCAAACATATTTTGTGCATTCTATGTGTCATGTTCTATTCTAGATACTGGAGACAAGATATCTTTGTCATTAAAACACAGAAACAGTAGCTTAACTTTTTTAACTTGATGTCCTGTAATTCTAAATGTGCCTTCTAGTGTAAATTACTCCCAAGCAACGGTTGGAGGAAGGCATGGCAATTCACTCCACTATTCTTGCCTGGAGAATCCCCATGGACAGAGGAGCCTGGCGGGCTGCCATCCATGAGATCGCAAAGAGTCGGACAAGACTGAGAGACTAAGCACAAGCAATGGTATAAGTACTAACAAATAGCTCTCAGTATCTAATGTACTCATTGATAGTCAAGAAGAGTAAATATTTTTCTTAAGATATATAAATAACTAGTACTGAGAGATATTAGTCTTAAGAATTTCTGGCTTAGTAAAGAATGAGGGTATGTCTCTAAAATTTAGGAGGGATATTCCCATGGATAAAAATACTCCTGTTGCCCATATTATTGGAAAGTGATGACAGTGAAGAGGAGAAATTTAGAATACACTCTATATGGAGTACCATCATCTCACAATCAGCAGATTCTCCAAAACTCATGATGGCACAATCTAAGAGAAAGAACAATGCTACTTAAAGTAAATAACAGTGCTATAATAAATTCTTATGTAATAAAAGCTGACATGCTTTTATTACAGAAGTGGATGAAACTACCATAGTAGAACAAAACACAGAAGAAATAAAACTACAACTTTTTAAATACTTGAAGCCTAGAGTACATAATCCATGGCAGTCTATACAATATTTACTTTTAGGTTGTAATCCGGTTAAGATTTAACCCAATCTGAAGAGACTGAGAAAAAATTTGAGCCAGTATGGCTAGCTTCCCTCATAGCTCAGTTGGTAAAGAATCTGCCTGCAATGCAGGAGACCTGGGTTCGATTCCCTGGGTTGGGAAGATTCCCCTGGCGAAGGAACTGGCAACCCACTCCAGTATTCTTGCCTAGAGAATCCCCATGGACAGAGGAGGCTGGCAGGCTACAGTCCATGGGGTCGCAAGAGTCCGACACGACTTAGCGATTAAACCACCACCATGGCTCATAAGACAAATTTGATTCTCAGAAATACGTTGATGTTAAAATTGGAAATAAAATTGCAGTTGATCAGAGACATCTGGCAATTCAGAATATCACAAGTCTCAGAGTTAAGTATTTAAGAGAGCTTTCAAAACACTCTTTATAACTCTGGTGTCATAGGGACTATTTTCTTAAAAATAAAAAGTGACTTGGGTTATTATAGAATAAAAATCTGACTCATTTTTGTTAATCTCAAGCAAGAAATTTTTAATGAAATCACTTTACCAGTAGGGACTGTTAGAGGTCTGATAATTATGGCAATAAATTATATACTTTTTATACACAGATAAGCTGAATAGAGAGGCTTCCCAGGTGGCTCAGTGGTAAAGAATCTGCCTGCCAAGGCGGGAGATGCAATTTTGAGACTCAGGTTCCATCCCTGAGTCAGGAAGTTCCCCTGGAGAAGAAAATGGCAACCCAGTATTCTTGCCTGGAAAATTTCATGGACAGAGGAGCCTAAAGGATAGAGTGTATATTTATTAATCAGTTCATGATGTGCTGGGAAATATGGGAAAAGGAGAAAGGCAGCAATTGAGGACTTTTACTCTTGAGTAGACTGTACATCTTAAAAAAGCATGTTTTATTCTGAAACTGTCAAGTGTAGTGTTTCCTTTGCAAATGGAGAAAATTGATCTTAAAAGCCCTTTCTTTCCTTATTAGGTTAGGTTCCATACTCCTGTCCACGATCCCAATAGATGTGCCTTTCACAACAGATGTCGACACAGATGTATAAATACAACTCCCTATGTAAATACCAGGGGTATAGTGTAAAAGAATGATTACCATCCCAGTGCTGTCAGGAAATGGAAAAAGCACAGTAGTAAGTGCCCTTCAGAAGCAGTAAGTCTTCTACAGAAAGAGCCCAAAAGCACTACCAAGAATCTTGCATTGGAAGAAATAGCAGGTACATCAACAAGGATAGCGTCACATGGTGAAATAATATGATTTTTTCAAAGTGTTCTAGAAGCAACAATATGTGGCGTCAGAAAGAGTAAACTTTCATAACTTTCTGGAGTATGATGTATGGTTAAAAAAAAAAGGCCATTTTGTGAAGGAAAAAAAAAAACAAAACCCAAACAAAACTATCTCCTTTGTAAACATTCTCAGAAGCCATGAACTTCAAAAGAAAGGAATGCTTTCTTCGTAGTGAATGCAATACATCATGGCCTCCTCAAAGTCAATGAAAACTATATACTATCTCTAAAAAATGTGAAATTTTAAGGTTGAATTCTAGCTACTGCAAGGTGTACACTATGTGTGGTGGTTACTGCTTACAGGAAGCGCTGGGATGGCTCTTTCGAGAGAGGTGTTCTAGGACTGGACGGTAAGGTCTCCCGCTCTGTACTGACCCCAGAGGTGCAGAGGGGTGGGGTCGCTACTCGCCTAGCTGCTAGTTTTCGGGGGCGCGCCCCTACAGGGAACCGCCCATCTCGGGGGCCTCAGGTCCCGGCCCTCTAGCTCCCGGCCTGACCTCCCCCAAGCTGCGGCGGGCGGGAGGAGAAGCCCCGGGCTCGGCTGCTAGCGGAGAGCAGAAGAGCCTCCCCTCCCGGGCCTCGGGTGCCTGCCGCACGCCACGAGGGCGCGGGGGAAACCCACAACTTCCCGCCTAGGAACGACGCCCCGCTCCTGGCTCCGGCTGGGGGGTGTTCTCGCGAGAGGAGAGGGGGCGCTGGCCGCCGCGGGCTCGGGGGCTCGGGGAAGCCCGCGGACGGGGGCCCGCGGGGAGGGGGCAGAGGCGGCGGGCCGGCTAGGGACGCGGGGAAGCCGCTCCCGCCAGTCGCCGAGCGCCAGCCCCTGACGTCAGGAGTTTTCCTCAAAGTCAACAACAAGCCCCGCGGCGGCGGCGAGAGCTGATCGCGGCCGCCCCAGCGGGAGGAGGGGGCGGGGAGGCGGCGGCGGCCCCCCCCCCCCGCAGCGGGGCGCGGCCCTAGAGGAGGCCGCAGACCCCCGACCCGCGCCGGGCCGCCAGGCCCTCTCAGAGCCTCCGCCCGCCGCCGCCTCGCCTCGCCCGCGCGACCCGGCCCCCGCCCGAGCGGAGTTTTCTGGTGATGAATTGAATTTGTAGCCGAGATCCGATTCCCACGTAGAGTCTCCGCCCCCTCCCCCCCGCCGCCTCCCTCCCTCCGCCGCCGCCGCCGCCGCCGCCGCCGCCGCCTCCCGCTCCAGCTCCGCGGCCCGGCCGGCTCCCTCCCTCCCTCCCCTGCAGCCCGCCGCCTGCCCTCCCGCCGGCGACACCGGGCTCCAGGGGGGCCAGAGGCTCTGCGGGGTGGGGGGAGGACAGGAGGGGAGGAGGAGGGAGGGGGACCCCCGAGTCGCCCCCTCTCCTCCCCCCGCCCCCCGGCTGCATCCTCCGCCGCCGCCCGAGCAGCTGCGGGGCCGCCGCCGCCGCCTTTGCAGGTAACAGCCACCGCCCCCCCAACTCTCGCCCTCTCCCCGCCGCGCCTGCACTCCCCCCGGGGCCCCCCTCGGGCGCGGGTGGTGGTGGGTGAATGAGGTGGGGGCGTCCGGCTTGTCACCGCGCCGGGGGCGTGGGCGTGGGGCTGGATCGCCGGGGGCTGGGGTGAGGGATGCGGGTGCGGAGGCCGGGGATGCCCGGCGCGGGCGGACCGCACCCCTCACTTTGCGGGGGAAGCCGGGGCGGCGGTGCGCGGGGGCCGGGGAGGGTGTTCCCGGCCTAGCGGTGCGGTCCGGGTCTGGGCCGCCCTGGCCCGGCGCCTCCGGTCTCGCTCGCTCTGCGCCACTCTCGCTCCCGCCCCTCACCCTCCCCGCCGGCCGGCGGCGTGGGGAGGGGGCCCGGCTCGGCCTGGGGGTGGCGGCGGGGTTATGTAACGCGGGGAGCGCCGGTGTCAGGGCGTTTGGGTGGGGGAGGGGGCTGTCTGCGCGTGGGTGGGGGAAGGCAGGGATGCGACGGCTCCCCGGGGTCTTGTTCTCCACCCCACCCCCCCGCCGCCGCTGCCGCCAGCGCACAGGAAGAGACGGCACTGGTGGGGTGGGGGGTGTGTGGGAGTGGGGAACGTGCTTGTCTGTGTTTTTAATAGTAGTGGGTTTTGATCCGCTCGGGAGTTGTGTGCTAAGAATAGAAATGTGCGGAAGATGCTGGCTTTGGCGGATCCAGTGATGCTGTCGCTGCTGGCGGCGGCGGCGGCGGCTCTGGCTGCAAGTAAACAAACCAGCCTCTTCCTCGTCCACCTCCTCCTCCTGCGCATCGGTCTGCATCAGCCATGATGCTGGTGGGGCCGTTCTGAGCCCAGAGTTGAAGCGGAGCCGGTTGCTGTGTGCACCCAGACTCCTAGGCCGGGTCACCCCTTGTTTGGGATTTCCCGGGATTCTGCAGTTAGGCTCGATTGAATTTCTTTGGGGCCAGGTTTTCGATACCGGTATTTACTGTTTATCTTCTGAAAGCAGAGGAAATGCTTACCCATAAGTCAAGGCTGGGATACTCACGTTACTTCCATCAAAATAATGTTATGAAAGTGACACCAACACGTTCCACCAGTGTGGTAATTGATCGAAAGCCCAGTAGTTTGTAATTGATAAACGTTTCCAAATAGAAATTCAACAGTGAAACCTATGTATCTATAGTAATTACTCATGTTGATAAAACGTTCACTTTTTTAGTTCATCGTGACGCTGAAGAATGTGAAATAATGACTTTTTTTTGTAGTTAATACGTTGTCAGCTGCCTGACATCAATTTAGATGTATGTTTCATCTTTGGTAAAGTATGGTCTTATAATATCTTTCAGTGCACTATAAATCATTAAACAACTGTTGGGCTTTGGTTTTGGTGAAAAGTCATTAAATTAGGTTATAGATTGTTGGAAAACAGTTGAAAAAGCCAAAGGAGAAAGAATCCTATAAAGATGGTTTAGGAAACTCTGTCTTCAGAACTTGTTATTGTGAAATATGTATAAATGAATAAGAATATTCCAGGAGGTAGATATTCCAGGAGGTAGTTGTCTAAAACGTGAAGACAACTTTTATTGGCGTATCTACTTACTAGTATTACTAGTTTTCCAAGGTATATGACAGAATGCACAATTATTTGTAAGGTATATGTCGGGACTGTAGATTTTTTTTCTTTTGCACATACATAATCTAGACTTTGAAAGTTTACTAGTGAGACTGTATTTGACGGTCTGCTTTTTGTTTTTCTCACTAAAGTTTACCCCACTATCTTTGGTTAGTTTGAGCTTTTAATTTTATAGTGAAGAAAGTGCGTATATCACATGACTGAGACAACATTGGAAGTTAGAGACCATTAAAGAGTTTAGTTTTGTGTTTGTATTGTGTATTTGCAGTATATAGTATGTTTTCATAGAGTGTTTAAAAACTAATATCGTGTCTAAAGTCATTCTGCAAAAAAGTTTATGAAACTATTATTTGTATTCATCTTGTCCCATACTCCTAGCCTTTCTGTAATGATTACTTTAGTGAATTGTTTTCCAACTTAAAATTAATTTTTACTTTGACTCTTGAAGTTGTGTGTTTAAAATTATTACTTTGGATGTTTTTGTTTATGTAACTTTAATGGCTGTAAAGTATTTTAAATAAGATTTCTTTCATTCATTCATTGAACAAGTACTGGAGTGTTGGCTGTGTGGTAGGGACTGATTTGATCGAAAACTTTTACTATTTACATTTCATCCAGAAGATCACTACTATTAGTGAATTTGTTTTCAGAATCACTGCAAATCTAAACATGTTTTGGCTAAACGTATGAAACAAATGTACTTAGTATAGAGTCTTGTGCAAAGTAAGGATTTAAGGTTTTTTAAATTCTAGCTCTCTAAACATGAGACCTTCTTACAAAAAACTCAATGGAAACTTTCAACTATTTAGGTTTCTTTAGAAAGAGGAACTGGTTTTACAAATTGATTTTGTGGAAGTTTAGAATTTACTTAAACTTTGCATAGTTTATGAAAAGATGGTTAGACTTTGTTGTTACAGCTTTCAGTACTAGACTTCACCCTTGTGAAGATAAGGCAGTTATTGTTAATGATGTGTTAATTGGATTTTTTAGCATGATTTGATAGGATCTAGTCTTTATACTGTGATTAAGTTTCAAGCACTAAAAAATACTTAATTTAGAACCATTAGCTTTGAATATCGTAAAATGCAGGGCATTTCATATTGACCAAATCTGTCCTGTAGTTTGACTTGGTTTTTATTTTTAATATAAAATATAATTAATGCACATGATTAATTTTTGTAGATTTGTATTTATTTAAATTACTTAAAATTTCTGTTTTCCCCTCTGGGTTTTAGAGTGTGCATCAGTGTTCTAAATCTTGGTTTCATACAGCTTGTACTTTCCTGTAGTTTCCTTAATCGTTTTATGATAACTTAAATATTTCATCATGGTCTTTTACGTGTGATAAGAGCTGGATTCAGTTTAGAGTTAACAGGAGCCAGTGCCTGATGAACGCTTGCATGTTCCAGGCACTGTTTTATGTGCTTAACATGTATAAATGCATTTAATCATCATAATAGCCTGTTACACTTCTGAAAGAGATTTTCATAGGAGAAAACACCTTTCTCGCATTGTGAAATTTTTGTTTCATTTGAACCTTCTTAGTTTTAAAACACATCTTTTAGTGTTTTCCTAACCTGTTTATATCTATTATTAGAGTTCACAGTGACAATGCTAAATTTCACTAATGTAGTACAATAAAATTTACACAGAAATCAAGACAATATGATTTGATTATCATTTTATATCAAGTCATATGTAAAAAAGCCATATTGACTGATCCACAACATTTTTTTTTTCATTTTTTTCAAATGCCAAATTAAATGTTTCAGGTGTTTACATGTTTTATTCTAAGCACTATAGTCTTTGAACATGTTAGATGTAAACATATCCTTTACCAGAAAATCTTCAAATAATAGTCAGTATGTAAATTAATTTATGCTTCTTGACCTGTAGATTTCATAGTTTTTTTTCTTTTCAATTCTCTGGTTATATTTATTTATCACCAGTTACAGATATTTCACATTTATATATGGGTATATGTTGCTAATATTCAGAAGGAAAAGTAAAAAAATACTGGAAGAAATCACTTAGAGATTTTCAAATGAGAATTTTTCTTTATATTAATTGAAAAAGTCTCTGACTATATTTGGGAGTCTAGGGGATGAGAGGGGGAGAAAGATATTTTTGCCAGTATTGGCATTTAGTCCAAATTTTTGTCTGAGTGAACTTGATGTTTGAATGTTTTATTAACCTTTTGAGGACTGGAAGTGTGTATAATCAGGATACTGTCACCTAAGATGGCATCTATAAGTGAAATAGGTACTTAGTAGTTTTGAACTTGAAGAACTATAAATAAGAGCTATTTACAGTTCATCTAGTGCTACACTTTTGTTTTTATGGCTAAGGAAACTGAGGCACAGAGAATTAAAGGACCTTATACAGCATCACTCTGGGTGGGGCAGAGTTGGGAACAGGGACCCAAGTTTCCTACCCTGCCCTGTGCTCTTTCTAATGCACCACTGAGATGAACTTTGTTACAGAATTCCATACCTACTGCTTAATTCTCAGTTTAATCAGGAGTAAAATCTGTCAGGCTGATTAATGGCATTTGTGTGTGTGTGTGTGTGTGGGTGGGTGCTTTTTGTTTTATAATCAG
Source organism: Bos mutus (assembly GCF_027580195.1). Classification (NCBI taxonomy): domain Eukaryota; kingdom Metazoa; phylum Chordata; class Mammalia; order Artiodactyla; family Bovidae; genus Bos; species Bos mutus. Next base: position 52,755,408 of record NC_091632.1, on the reverse strand, counting down.
GAAGGTTCCCAAGTCAGAGTTAGGAAGGATTTTACGTGTATGTTAAAAAAATATGGCCAACCATGCAACTGAGATTCTTTTAGTAACAACCTTCATCCTGTCCATTGGTCATTATGTAAGTGCTTTCATCTAGAGACAAGCCACATTTTATATTAAAAATGTAGGGGTGAATTTGTCAGTAGCTTGTTCAGTGGTTTAGGAGAACCAAGGGAATCCAGTAAGCATTTTCTTAGTTGTTTCAAATTAAAATATTGACTATATTACCCAGTACAAGTTGCTGTTTTTAATTTGATTAATAATGGATATGTTGGTTGAAATGATACTCAAATGCCCTGAACAGGGATAAGAAAGAGGGCAGAAATGGTTTATGGTTTTGTATACATATTTCAAAGTTTATAAAGTTGATTATTAAGAATTGGCAATTTAAAATAACTGATATTTTGTGTGAAAGTTAGAAATCTTGCCTATGCTTATTCAGGTATTTCCCCATAGTGTGAAACAGTGAAGATATCTATATAGAAAGAGTTTAAAGAAAATCCACAGAGTATATTGTAATCTGAAGAGAAGAAAGGTATCCAAAGTATATAGTTTGTACTGTTCATTTCCCTATATGATATCTTTTTAGCAGGATAGCAACTCATAAAAGGACAGACTTTGAAAAGGAGATCAAGTTACCTTGAATTTCCTTTCCACTCCAGTATTTTTCCTTTCCCTCAAATCCTTATGAATGTTTCATGTAGTCTTATGTATTTATTACGGCATATATTAGTTTCACCTATTTCTTAGAATCAGTATATACCATAGAAGTATATTGTGGTTACCCTTGACCATCATTTGTTTTTCAAAGTAGAAACTTTCTATTGTGTTTGGACATCAATTCTTCATTAGTTTAATTTGGCTAGCATATCTAAAGTATATTAAAAATGTGGGTACAGAGCAAGTATATTCTGGATAGTATTAAGTATACCCAAATGTATAGTAGTTTTAGGGCTTCTCTGATGGCTCAGTGAGTGAAGAATCCACCTGTGATGCAGAAGACACAGGAGATGTGGGTTCGATCCTTGGATCAGGAAGATCCTCTGCAGGAGGGAACGGGAACCCACTCCAGTATTCTTGCCTGGAGAATCCCATGCGGGCTACGGTCCATGGGGTCACAGAGAGTCCACTTGACTGAGCATGCCCAAGCTCAATAATATAGTAGTTTATAGAAGGTTGTATTACAACCTATTAACCTATGAATTTTATTCTTTATAAAGAAGAATTGCTAGGGGTGCTTTTTAACTTTATGTTAACCTACTTTTAGTCTTCTGTTATAATCTGTGATGCAGTAGTTATATTTAAATTTTAATTTATTTGAAAACATCATGTTTTATTGGACTTCTGAAATATGTTATAGAAAAAATGTTCAGAACTGTTCACAAATGTTGCACATATTTTTGAGAGTTCATATTTTGTTACTTTATAGAAAGTATACCAAACTGATAGAAGACTTGAATTGCTTCTTGTCACTTGTCATTACTTTGTTATGGTAACTGTAAAGAAATAATGTTATCATTATTGGTTGGTTATGGTCTTCTTAAGTTCAAAATTGTAGATGTGGTAACTACTGCACAGATTTGTTTTTAGAGTTAATTGAGAAAATGGATGTGAAAGCACTTTGATAAATTATTTTAGGTTTGGAAAACATTTTTAAAATATTTTGTTTAGCTTGGCCCTTGTATACTCAGTTTAGTTCTTGTCACAGAGTAGATAATCAGTACATATTTATTGACTGAATAAACATAGGGATGTGTGTTTATTATGTGTTATACACACACACACACACACACAATTTCTTGAGTCTTTCCCAGCATTAAGGTCTTTTCCAATGAGTCAGCTCTTTGCATCAGGTGGCCAAAGTATTGGAGTTTCACCTTCAGCATCAATCCTTCCAATGATTATTAATGAATAGGGAAGAATATTTATTATAACTTTAATTTTTTTTATGTAGGTTCTTCTATAATGTTTAAGTTCAGGTTTTTTTTTTGTTGTGGCTTCATACCATTCTGTTTGTCAACTTAGAATTTTAGTTCGCTTCATCTTAATTCGTTATCTAAAGCTGCATCTCTTTTCTTTCACTCATCCATCTATTCATTCATTTACTCCATATTTGTTAAGCATCTCTTATGTGCCAGGAAGCATCAAATTGCTTTACTAAATAATAATGCTATTGAATGAGATAAAAGATGTGAAAATGTTTTGTAAATTGTAAAATGAATTTAAAATATTATTATCAAAATCTCAGATAATTTTGTATGAAAATGCTTCTAGTGTAACTAAATGTGTAAATTCTGAATTGAATCTACCAAGAATTTTGAATGAAATTTTTCATAAGAATGGGAAAAATTAGATATGCAATATGTTTAAAAGAAAAATAAGCCAAATTTTGTTGCAATAGCTCATTGGACAGAACAGATTTCTAGAGAAGTAGTTACTGTAGGAGGAGGTGAAGTTCACTCTACCTTAGGAAACAGATTCCAAACCTAAAGTACAGCCCAGCATTTAGCAGATTAGTGTTTTTAATAACATGTAAGACGAGTGGGAGAGTGTTCGACTTGGTGCAAGAGTGTTGCCACTGCAGGAAAAGTAAATCAAAGACTATGGTTAACTGCATGAGAGTCAATGCCATTGGTTCTGCATTAAAGACAGTGTTTATTTCTAGCTTATTGATCATAATTCTAGAGTAAAATTACCTTTAAGCGACTTTTAAATTGTTTTTGAAGTATGTATCATTTTAGCCAGTAGAGACCCAGGAGCAGTTTTAAAGCTGAAAATTATGATTTTGGGTAGAACTTGGTGGTAATATTTTAAGATGTAGTATGGATAAAGCCATGTGTGTACTGCCTGGGTTGACTGGCCCTGTTGAAGACGATAAATTTTGTCCTATTAATTTAATATACATTTAAAAAGTTTAAATATATAGGCACTGGTAAACATCTTTATTTAGAAAACTCGTTTTTGGAAGCAATTTCTTTATAAAACTAAATTCATTAATTTGGGGTTAATCTGAGTATTTCAGTCTATTTTTTTGTCCTGATGAGGCTGTGCTAGTGGAAAGTGTGTGCCTGTTTCTGTTGTCTTGATTCTTATAAAGTAGCTGTGTAATGTTGGGCAAGATGCTTTATTTGTCTTGACTTCTTTTTTCTCAGCTGTGAGATGAAGGTGCCTTCTAGCTTAGAGTCTAACAATGAAATGTACACCTAAGAAAACAGAATCAATTTTGAAAATACTTTTGTTTTTCTAGTGTTTTATGTAAGGGTATGACAATGCAGATTATTCTAATAGGAAAATATTTATGTTTATTGATGTGTTTTGTTTGTTTGTTTATTACTAAGTGTTGGTCGAGGATCTCTTTCTTTTCCAATCCCAAGGATGTTAAGATAATGAATTTTTGTTTACCCAGAGTATATACTTTAATAGTTAGAAACCAAGGATGATTAATAGATGTGATGCCCCTTGTTATAAGTATGACCAAAGAAGGTCTAAGTGCAGTTCTTCTAAAGACATCATTAGTGTCCCTAATATTTAACTTCCTTATACAGTTGACCCTTGACCAGTGCTGGGGTGGGGGAAGCGCCCCACCCCAACCTCAGTGTCAAAAATCTGCCTACTGCTATCTCTGCCTCAAAAACAAAGGAATTGATAAATGACTCATCCAGGGGCAGGAAGCTGACAGTTTGGATAAAATAAAGACTGTTAGTTCTTTTGATTCCACATGTTTGTGATCTCTAACTGAACACAAACTTTTCCTCACACTTGGGTAACTTGAAGATCTGTAAAATGAAGATGCAAGTAGTATATTTTTTTTTGGGAAAAAAAAATCTACATATAAGTGGACCTGCACAGTTCAAACCCATGTTGTTCAAGGGTTAATCATAATTATTTATGTTGTATAAGGAGTTAACCCTTTCAGTTATCTAGCTCCATATTAAGTAGCCAGCTGATCATGTTGCGTTCTTAAGGAAGTTACGGAAATCAAATTAAAATGATGTTTTGATTCTTTACCGAAAGCTTTTTTGTTTTTTTTACCTGTTTTTAATGGTGAAATCAGTCTTGTCTTGAATTATGTGGTCATTTCCTATGGCTGTTTGTCACAGTGTGTTCCCTTGGATTTCAATGAATGTTACTAAGGAAAAAAAAAAAAGCCTTGTGTGTTCAAATAAGTTTAGGATTTGCTGAGATAAATAAGATTATACATGATGTATTTTATACCTTTAATATGGTAATAGTGATGTTTCAAGAGAATGACATGGTTTATAGAATTTCCCAAACTTGTTTGACCAAATAAAAATTTTTTTTCTTCTTTTAACCCTCTTTTTCTTCTTATTTTTCTGGAATTTCCCTTTTATTCTGTCAGACATGTTTTGGAAAAATACACCAAGATTCTAGTATTCCTTTTGACTCTGTGCAGTAGTTAGACTGGAATGATTTTGAGGACAGTCTTGGTCCAGCCTGACATGACAGAGGTGGTCTTCTTTTCAGCCACACAAACTTTGTCAGGCTCTCTTGAGAGAATGGTAGTCTTAATTCCTGACTGCTAGATGATTAGGCTCTGTACTTAATGCGCATTGGAAAAAGAACTATAATTCATTTCAGTACTAGCTAGGAAGTCTAACCTTGAACTTATTCCTATGCATTATTTATCAAAGTCATATTTGAGAAAATATTGGGTTGACCAGAAAGTTTGTTTGGGTTTTTCCCTAAGATGTTACAGAAAAACTCAAACTTTTTGGCCAATCCAATAGTATAATTCTATATACTCCATCCATTTTTTCTGGTTATCTAAAATGTATACCTTGGTTACTATATCATGTTTCTTGGTCCCTTTTTGTGGAGCTGCTTTAACTCAATTATATCTTGACATTTTTCCTTTTAGATTGAGAGAGACAAGAACTAGCCTGTAAAACTCATTGCTGTATGTATGTGAGGATATTTTTGAGGACTTTTTGTTTATTACACTACAAGGTCTCTTATAAAGATCCACGGGTTAAATTTCAGATTTTTGTCCCAGGAAAAATTTTCTTCTGAACAACGTTTTTTCTTTTAAAAAATATTTATGGATACTGTAAATAATGAAACTGATTTTATTTCCTTATTTGCATTGCTTCCTGAAAGCTTCATGTTAAATTTGTGGTCCATCTTTCACAAATATGTAGATTTTTACTCTGGTGGCTTTTTATCTTTGCTAAAGTCAAAGAATGTGGGCTTCAGAATCAGATTGCGTTCAGCTCTTGGTGCCACCATTCACGAATTGTATTTAAATCTGGGAATCAGCTTAATCTCTGTAAGCCTCAATTTCCCCATCTGCGAAATGTAATCGTGCCCTCATAGGGTTGTCGTGAAGATTACCAGAGAATAATTGATATTACAGTTCTCGACATGTCTTTAATACTCCATACCTTTTCCCACTTTCATCTTCCCTATGTTTCAATTCACCTACTTTAAAAAATAATTGATTTTACAATATTTATAATATTTTATTTCTTGTAATCTACCTAAGATATTTCTTGGAACAAGGCAGAGTAAGCATACATAAATGTTGGTTTCTTAGCACATTGTTTTTTACATAAAATCTAGCAATTAAAAACTTTCACAATTGCTTTGCCATAACTATTTCAAAATTTACTGAGATTTTGAAACTAAACGTACGTGAAGATTTACTTTTAGCTTGTCTCACTTTCATTTTCTTCCCCTTTCACCTCAAACACCCATCATCAAGTCAATTTTCTGTACTCTGAGTAGATATGACAGTGGTTAAGACATTTTTTTTTGTTGAAACCTCTTAGGTTAAAAGTTTCACTATCATTTGAAATCTGTCACAAGACCAGAGAAGTGCATTCATTGTAAAACTACTTAATAAATAGGTTCCGCAGTTTGAAGAGCTAGACTTTTATGTGAGGTCAGGTCAGTTGAAGACATTTACAAAGAATTAGTTGTTTGTTATTGCTATGTGAGTTGCAAGAATGGAAAAAAAAGAAATTCTTTCTTCAATACTTCCTTCCAGGCTGAGTCATCACTAGAGAGTGGGAAGGGCAGCAGCAGCAGCAGAGAATCCAAACCCCAAAGCTGGTATCACAAAGTACCATTTCTCCAAGTTGGGGGCTCAGCGGGGAGCCATCATGAGCGATGTTACCATTGTGAAAGAAGGTTGGGTTCAGAAGAGGGGTAAGTGTTCAACGAAACTGAAAACAATATGGTTGGTAAGTGTGCTAACACTTAGTTGTGTCCTGGAAGTCACTATCTTTTTTTTCTAATGTTGGAAACAAAGTAAACGGTGGCATACTATGTCCACTAACATAGAAACGATATTTAACTTGTGTTAGGAGTTTGCTTGTTATTTCGGAATTCTTTGTAATACTTGATTTTGATCATTTATAATCAAGTTATGAAGGTTTGGCTTATCTGGTATGTTGTGTGCATGTATGTTACAGAAAGTTTGTGTTGTGTTTTTCTGTGTTGTCCACAGATTCTACAATCCAGTGAGATGTCTTTAGATGTCTAGAAAAATGTCTAACTTGTATTAAAGACATGTAAATAAAAATACCCAGTTATATTAAGCCATTTTTGGGTGGTGGCAGGGAATAGGATTAAAGTAGTAAAGAGGCAGGATTCTCTCACAAACTCTGGATTCAGTAATCCTATAGTTAGATAAGTAAAGTCCTAAAGTAAAAGACCTGGTGAGGAAAGGGAATGTGTATGTGTGCCCACGCATGTATGTTTAATTTTGTATTTTAATTTTTCATGACCCACTTGTATTATTTTTTATTCACTCCTATTTTAGGTAAATAATTCAAATGCATTATTATTGCTTTTTAATACTAAAAAAAGCCTCTTGAATGTAAAGCTTAGTTTATCCTCCATGAGATCACCTACTAATGAGGTTAATGTGCTTATTTTGAAATCTAGACTAGAGTTTAGACTAGTTGCCAGGCAACTACTGTTTATCCACATGGCCAAATTCAGTAGGATGAAGATGGCTCCGTTTTCAGAGCTTTAACTTCTTGTATATCTGTTTTCTAGTTAAAAGTTTCCTCTTAATAATTTTGTAATTTTAAATATTCTTTGAAGCTTTGTAGTTACTATTTAAGGCTCAAAAGATGTTGTCAGTAGTTAAATATGATTACATATTAATGAGTTTTTAAAAAATAAGCCTTACTGAGTTGTAATTTATGTACAATTAAACTTCACCTGTTTTAAGTGATAAATTTTGCTAAATTTATACACTAGTGTAACAAATGTTACAACCATGATGCAGAACATTTGTATTATCCCAGAAAGTTCCCTCATTCCCCTATGCAGTCAGTCCTTGTCCTTGAACCCTGGCAACCACTGATTTGCTGTTACTGTAATTCTGCTTTTCTAGAATTTCATATAAGTAGAATCATACAATGTGTAGTCCTTTGGGTCTGGTTACTTTTACATAGTCTAATACTTTAAAGATTCATCTGTGTTGCTGTGTATATCATTAGTTTATTCCTTTTTGTTGTTGAGTAGTATATCACCATCTAGACATACCACAGTTTTTCTGTTTCCCGGTTGGTGGGTTGTTTCTAGTCTTTGGCTGTTATGAATAAAGCTGCTGTGATCATTTGAGTACATGTCTATGTGTGATGTGTTTTCATTTTTCTTGAGTATTAAGAATGAGATTGCAGAGTCATATGGTAAGTATATGTTTAACTTTTTACAAACTGTTTCCCAAAGTGGTTATTTGTATTGTTAAAGTTTAATTTTTCCCATGTTATTCTCATAGTATAAATTTGGAAAGCATTTTCATATTTCAGTGCTATATGAAAATTTAAAAAAATTTTTTTAACTTGTCTGTTACATTTATATATTTTTTCCTACTTTTTTTTTGGGGGGGGGATGGCAAATTAGTTAAACCTTTTGGAGTTTTAGTAATCTCAAATATCTGCTCTCACAAGATAGTTGTGAGGGTTAAATGAGATAGTGGATGTGGATGTGTTCTGACAATTCTTAAGGTATTACTATCACTGTATTTTATCAAGGTATTAGGAGTGGTTCTTGAGTCTTATTTAATTGTGTCTTGTCTGAAATACTAAAATTAGGTTTGGTATGTTGTGCATGGCGTACAGAATAAAGAAAAAATGAAAGTGAATTCTCAGTGTTTTTCCTGTATTGTTTAGTGAATACGATTGTAATGAGTGTGTGTGTGTGTGTGTTTATTTTGGGAAATAATGGTCATATAAACATAAGAATTTGAGGTACACAAGGTATAGAATGAAAAGTAACTCTGCCTCTTCCAACTAGTTTCTTGCTTTAGAGAGAACTTTTTTATTTTTAATTCTGCTGATTATTACCCCAGTTTTATATATAATATGCTAAACCTTACTTTTGATGAATCTTAAGTAATCTAGTGTACCTTCATTGAGAAAAATAAAAAATTTTAACTTTTAATACCTATTTTCTCCCTTCCTCCGCTTATTTATTTTTTGGTGTTTGTGGTTAAACTTCTAGCTTTTGTACTACTAATTCTGGAAAGTTTTTAGACATTGGACTCAAGCTTGCCACTTTATAAGCTGAGAAAAAGTGATACCCCTCCCAATCTTTTCCTTTGAATTCCACATTCCCTTCCCGTTTTATGTCAACTGTAATATTGACTTTATAATTTTAAGGCTTATAATAGTTGCTGCTTCTAAAAAGCAGTAATCTGTACTATGATTATGTATTTATTACTCACTGCTAAACAAAGTAGTAGGATGGGATTCTTAGAGAAGAGGTGGGTTTTTGTACTCTATTGATATTCAGTATCATCCTATACTTTAGTTTGGCTTCTAGTATGGCATATCACTTTTTTCTGGATTTTCCAATGACTGCATTTTCCCCCTGTTGGTAGAAGAGCTTTCTTCATCAAATCACTTGGTTATCTAGCTTTTTAATCATACTGTTTGTGGAAGTTCTGAGATAAACTGACTTTTATGAGAATGATGCTTAGCTAGTGTCACATTATTTAATTGCATTCTTGGATAAGTTCTTTGCTTGCTTAGCTCTCATGTCTTTCCTCTTTTTGTTTTGGATTTATTTTCAGTTTTCTGGAGTATTTTCTGAAGTCACTTTTTCAGAAAGAATGTGTGTGGGTGCTTGTCAACACCATGTTTGAAAAATCCTTTTCACTTTTGCACCTGTACATGCCTTGGCTGGGTGTAAAACCAGGTTTAAAATAATTTTTCTTCAGCATTTTGAAGGTTGTGGTTCATTACCTTTTAGTAATGTTTTACTGATAAGAGATTTGATGCTACTATAGAATAGTATTTTTGTAGGTAACCTGATTTGTATTTTGGAAGCTTTTTGTGTTGATGCCTTTTTATCCTTGGCATTATAAAATTTGAAGAGGATGAGTTATAGTCCTTTTAAATTTTTTCTGTAAAGCATTTGTTAGACCCTTTGAAAATGTGAGCTGTGTCTTTAGTTCTGAGAAATCTTTTGTATTTCTTTCATTATTTTTCCCTTCTATGTTCTCTGTGTTCTTTCCACATTGTTTTCCCTAGAGCTTCTATATACCAAAGTCCGTTTTAAAGTTTTTCTTTTGTTTTACATCTCTTTGGCTTTTTTGTCTATTTGTTCTGAGAGATTTCCTTGACTGTTTCATAACCTTTATTGAATTACTTATCTCAGCTCAAGTTCAAGTTCAGTCCTCCAACTCTTTGCGACCCCATGGACTGCAGCACATCAGGCCTTCCTGTCCATCACCAACTCGCGGAGTTTGCTCAAACATGTCCATTGAGTTGGTGATGCCATCCAGCCATCTCATCCTCTGTCATCCCCTTCTCCCACCTTCAATCTTTCCCAGCATCAGGGTCTTTTCAAATGAGTCAGTTCTTCGCATCAGGTGGTCAAAGTTATTGGAGTTTCAGCTTCAGCATCAGTCCTTCTGATGAATATTCAGGATTGATTTCCTTTAGGATGGACTGGTTGGATCTCCTTGCAGTCCAGGGGACTCTCAAGAGTCTTCTCCAACACCACAGTTCAAAAGCATCAATTCTTCAGTGCTCAGCTTGCTTTATAGTCCAAGTCAGCTACTACTTTATATTTCTGGGGATTTCATCTCATTCATGGTCACTTGCTCTTATTTTTATATGTGTGTATATATATATATATATATATATATAAAAATGCAATTTTTAATCTTAGGACACTAAGGTTTTAAATTTTTTCTCCTCATCAAATAACTCTTCCAATTTGTTTATTCTGGTTCTTTTTGATGGTGGTAGTTGTTTCTTCAGGTGTCTGGTCATCCTTATTTGTCTGTGTATACTTCTGAATGAAAGACCAGAATTACAGATAGTGCCCTCTCTTTTTACACAGTGGAGATTAGTAATGTTGGTGTTTAACTGTGCTCTTAAAAGGTTTAGTTGAAACATTAGAAAAAAACCAAATTAGGCATACTTTTCTTCCACCCTTAATTTATTCATTTAGACATTTTCAGTGTTATCTTAATGTTTTTAGTCAGGCAGATGTCATATAGTCTGTTGTTGTTTGGCTATATTTTGGTTCAAAGAATTTATTCTAAAGGATTGTTATGATTTGCTGCTTGCTTATTACCCTGGGTAGATTATTATCACCTGAACTTTGGTGTACTCATTTGAAAATAAATATAATATCTGCCTTCTTTACCTTACAGTGTGATTGTAAGCATTGCAAGATTATTTAGGGGAGTGGTTTCAGACTCAAACTATAAATAAATAAATATAGAAAAAGTTGTAATATAGTTCTTACTTTGTCAGTCCTTTTTCTCAAATTTGTATTTATGAATCAGTTATTAGCTCCTGTCCAGGTATAATCTCATTGTATTTGTACTTTTGAATGTGAATACGCTAATAAGCTAATATTGCTCTTGAGCTAAATGTCTTAGAATAGGGAAAGAAAGGCTTAAAGATAATTATTGATGTTATGTAGGATAAATGCTTTTCTGACTGTGGCTATTAGTGATATATCAGTAGTGAAAACTTTTTTCCTCTACTTATCCAAAATCATGAGTATTGAGATAACACATTAATTCAGTATTGTTGGTGTTAGAAATTACAATGAAAGAAGCATCAGTTGCAAACTGGAGTATTGCCTGCATTTTCCTTCTTAGTGGTCCTGTGAGAGTACCTAGCAGTTTGGCTGCACATCAGAATAAGAAGCATTTGCATATATATCAGACACTTCTTAAATTACTTTATTCAAAGATCAGCTTGTGGGTATACTCTGGGTAACTTAAAATCTTTAAACTAGGTGTCAAAAGTTTTGCTTTCTTAGTTTCCATTACAGCTAGTATTAATATTTGCTCTGAAGAAACTTACTATATTAGTAAAATGGGAAATTTTAACCTGCTTAAAAGGTTTAAATTCTAGAAATATGTATATTTTAATAATGTTGCATAAGGGTTTATTGTAGTTCATAAAATTTTGTTTGGTTAATAGTACTGTTCTTAAAAACCTAAGTAGTCTATTAATGTGGAGAGCCATTTCCTTTGATAGCAAGTTAAAATTTGTGTTTCTAGTCAACTCATCATCTTACTGTTTTGAAATTGGTACAAATCTAAGAGGTCGTTTTATCATTAAAGCATTTTGATTGATGAAAATGCTGCATGATGTGTTAATTCCTTACACTTTGTGTTGTATTAGTATCTAACAAATTGAACTTCATGTTATGTTCTGTGTGTGTAACCAGCTTGTGTTTTCAAAGAACTTTTTCCCTAAGTTGCCTTGTGGTTATAGTTTCCATTCAGGGACATCCATTGTCCATAAACTGGGTCCTTTGAATGATATTTGTCTTACATTGTATGAAATGGTTTGCTTAGATGAACTAGAATGTTAGTATTTGGTGATTCTTAGCTAAAACTTTATATGTTTATGAGTTTTTTTTACAAAACAACTTAATCTCCACTGTGCAAAGTACACCTCTGTAGCAAAGATTGTAAGATAGGTTATGGTTTAATGTGTGCTGTGATCTAGGCAATTGTAAGTTACTACAGAGAAAACAAAGTGTACCTTTTTGGGGGTGCTTTTCTAAGTCCAAGGGCCTTTCCTTCTCTTTTAATTTGTATATACTTACGTACATTTTGTCCATATCTTATTCACAAAGTGACTTTTGAAATAAATTATGAAGTGATTAAGAGACGAGAAAATGACAGCATGATTTCCTGTTTACTAGTCAGTAGCAAGCATTTTCCATAGAGAGTAAAGAGCTGTGGTAGTGACTGCATAAACCACATGATAGATTAGAGAAGCTCACTTTGACTATTGACATTATAAAAGGAGCAGAAACATGGAAAAGTTATATTTATTTTCTAATTGCATTAAACTTGGAGATTTAATGTATCTACAGTGATGTGAAATTTGTTCTTCCTATTGTTTCAATGTATTTGTTTTGAAAGTGTTAACCAAGTCAACCAAGTGGAGAGAAACCAAATGGAGAGAACCATCAAATAGCTTTCATACACATTCTAGAGTGTAAAATTGCTGTTACCCACCTTCCCAATCAACAGTTGAGTTTGTATATTGACTTTGTATTCTAGTCTCATTAAATTCACTTTTTAATGTTAGTTGACTTTAAAGGTTTTGTTTTGTTGGTCAAGTCATCTGCAAAGAGCCACAGTTCTGTTTCTTCCTTTCCAGTCTTTATGCCTTTAATTAATTTTTCTGGTCTTATTTCACTGGTTAGGACCTTTAGTACAGTGTTGAGTGTAATTGGTGAGAGTGGACATTTTTGCCTTACTTCTTAAAGTTTTCATATTAGCTGTAGGATTTCACTGCTGCCCTTTATTGAGTTGAGAAAGTTCCCTTCTATTCCTAGTTTGCTGAGAACTTTGAACATGAGTGGGTATTCAGTTTTTTCAAGAGATTTTCCGGCACCTGTTGAAATGACCATTTAACTTTTCTAATTACTGTTTTATTATGTTAATACGGCATAATACTTTGATTGCTGGAATAAACCCATTTGGTCATGATGTACTATCTTTAATATATTAACAGTTTTGATTCACTAATATTTTGTTAAGGATCCTTTTATACATTTATCAAAATATTGATCTATAATTTTTATTTGAAGTTTTGCATAATAGTTATGCTAGACTTATAAAATAGGTTGAGAATCCCCTCCTTGATTTTTGAAGGAATTTGCAAAGGATGAGTTCCATTTCTTCCTTATATGTTTGCTGAACTGCAGTCAGTGAAGCCATCTGGGTTGGAGCTTTTTAAAATAATATATTTATTCAATTTATTTAATAGATACAGGAGTATTCAGATTTTGTTTCATCTTGTGTAGTTTGAGTAAATTGTATATTTTAAGGAATTTGTCCATTTCCTGTAAATTGATTTATTGTCTGCTAACCTGACTTTAGGATTTTCCTGAAGTTGATTTCTGTTGACAGCTCTTTTTCTTCGCCTGTGATTGTATTTTCTTGTTACTTCATATGTCTGGTATATAGTTCATTGTGCTGATGTGTTGTACAGACTCTTGATCTCTTATTTCCTACTGAAGACTACTGCTTTTTGTTTTAATTGATACTTAACCTCAATTTTATTGTTTCTTTACTTCATTTTCTTTGTTGTGAAAAGCAGTTAAAATCTCTGCTTTTTTCCTCGACTTTTTTGCTTTCTGTTTTTTGGCTTTTTTTTTTTTTTTTAAATCCATGGATTATTCAGGGGTTAGCTAGAATTTGGGCAGAGTTTACATGTAGGTTTTGGGGCTCCTCCTCTGTGTCTTCCTGTCTTGTGGGGTATTCTCCTTTTCTAGTCATGAAAAGTTTTTGGCAGCTCTGAGCGCCAGTCTGACTCCTTTAAGCAACATGACTATGATTTTTTGTCGAAGTTTCATCCACGCTAATCTCAAGAGATGGAGGAGCCCCTCAAGCAACAAGTCATATAAAAATGTAAATCTCATCCGGTGCAGTCAGTTCTCTTCTTTCAGGGGTGACTTTCCCCAGTTTCTGCTTACTTTTGGTGCTTTCTACTGCCTTCAGATAGTTTTTATTTTAGTATTTTGTACAGGATTTATAACTTTAAGTATGGGAAAGTTAGCTTAATACAAGTCACCCTACAGTCAATGAAAGTGGAACTCTGCTAGACATATGTTTTAATGTATAGATGTAAAGTTTAAGCTTTGTAAGTCACTAAGTTTTGTTATTTGTTAATTTAATTACTCGTAACAAATTAAGAGGAGTAGAAACTTCATCTGTCTGTATAACTGAGGAAACTAATGGTTTAAACCATCTGACCTCCAGTCACCTGGAAACATAGGTAAACCTTTTCTCCAGTAAATTTATGGAGTTTTAAACTAGAGGAGTCTTTGGAAGTTGTCTAGTCTTATACCTGTTTATCTTATAGTTTAGAAAACAGGTCAGTTTTGGAGTTGAGGCAGAGCAGGACCAGTAGTGGAATTACTGTATTGCCAATTTTATGATACTTCATATTTTGTTCCTTTCCTGTCACTTAGGAATATACTGGAGTTCTTTTTAAAAAGCTATTATTAGTACTCGGTGAAGGAGTAGGTAAGAACTGTTGAACAGGAGGCTTTAAAAATTTCTAAGAATGGAAAAGGGAGTAGCTTCCATCTGTTGGAAACCTCATGTCCCTGTGGGGAGCACAGGGACGCTGTCCCCGTTGAACTTGCTGTGTTAGCTGCCTTGGGGAACCTGGCACTGATGTGATGGCCAAGCACCGGCTACTGTATTTTCTTAAAGATATGTTTTTACTTATGCCAGTTTTTCTGCTTGGCCTTTTCTTCCCTTCTGTCTTTGTCAGTGAAATCCTTCATTTTAATTTTAACATCATCTTGATGTTTTCCCAGATCACAGTCTTACAGAGCGAGAATCGAATCATTTCTGTTGTCTCTAACACATTCGTGCCTTGTCTTGCTTTAGGCTTTTTATTGACTAGTTACGACATAGATACATTATTTTACCTTCTCCATTATAAACTGAGGGCAGGAACCTTGTCCAGTACAACTGTATTTCTTCCCCCTATAGGGTCTACCAGTACCTTGAACATAGCTCTTAATCTTTCCTTGACAAATGAATACGGAAGAGGAAAAAACAATTGGAGATGTTCAAATATCAGTATGTCACAGATATCAGGGCTTAGAACTCAGTTTGGGATAGCTGAAGCAGGGCAAGGCAAACAGAATGGATAGTCAGACTTACGGAAGTGGCCTGTACCGAGGATGGGCTTCCCAGGTGGCGCAGTGGTAAAGAGTCTGCCTGCCAGTGCAGGAGACACAAGAGGTGATGATTCGATCCCTGGGTCAGGTAGGTCCCCTGGAGTAGGAAATGGAACCTGCTCCAGTGTTTTGCCTGGAAAATTCCATGGACAGAGGAGCTCTGCCCCCCGCCACACGCACCCTACACAAACACGTCCCCCCCACACACAGACACACACTCCTAGAATAGGATTTTGGGATTCCAGATCAGGTAGTACATTTATCACTCTATCGTGCTTTTGTGTATGGAGTCTGCTGCTGCTGCTGCTGCTGAGTCGCTTCAGTCGTGTCCGACTCTGTGTGACCCCATAGACGGCAGCCCACCAGGCTCCCCCATCCCTGGGATTCTCCAGGCAAGAACACTGGAGTGGGTTGCCATTTCCTTCTCCAATGCATGAAGGTGAAAAGTGAAAGTGAAGTCGCTCAGTCGTGTCCGACTCTTAGCGACCTCGTGGACTGCAGCCTACCAGGCTCCTCCGTCCATGGGATTTTCCAGGCAAGAGTACTGGAGTGGGTCGCCAATGCCTTCTCCAGTATAGGGACTAATGGAGTAGAGATTAGAACTGACTGAATGGTTATTCCTGGCAGAGGTGGCTGGGAAGATCCCTCATAGTCCCAGAATAGGTGAGTATATAAGTTATCTTAACCAGGTGAGTGGGACACTATAGTGAAAAATGTAGTAGTGATCATAGTTCTGAAAGATTTGTTCATATTTAGGGAAAATTTTTGCTTTACTCATAGAACTGAGAAGTGCTTCCACCTTCATGAAACTTTTCAAGCCTATGAGGAGAATCTTTTCTCATATGTTTCTGATGGATCATTTATTGAAACTAAAATCTCATTGTATAAGGCATAGCTGTTTCATTATTTAATAGCTCTGAGCACTAGTAGTCTTTATTTTGCCTTCCTGAGCACTAAAAAAAAAAAAAAAAAAAGTTCTGTTTTTCCTATGATAAGCCTTCAGATTGGAGAAGGAAATGGCAACCCACTCCGGTATTCTTGCCTGGGAAATCCCATGGACAAAAGAGCTTGGCGGGCTACTGTCCATGGTGTTGGCAAAAGAACTTAAAGCAACAAATAAGGCCTTCAGATATTTCAAGATCACTGTACTGTCTTCCCTAAAATCTTCTTTCTAAGCAAAAAGTTGTCTTTTCTTTAGTTTGTTTATTGTATGACATGGTTTCTAGCTCTCTCATGCGTGATCTTTGGTGTCCTCTGATGGAGATATCTGTTTGTCTTAAAATGTGGTGTTATAGATGATCTTATTTGCAAAACAGAAATAGAGACACAGATGTAGAGAACAAATGTACGGATACCAAGGAGGAAGCAGAGGGTGAGATGAATTGGGAGATTGACGTGTATATATATATATATATACACAATATATATAAATCTTTACACGTATATATACACACACACACACACACACTACTATATATAAAGTAGATAAGTAATGGGACCCTGCTATGTAGCGCAGGGCACTCTTACTCAGTGCTCTGTGGTAACCTAAATGGAAAGACGATCCACCAAAGAGAGGAGCTATGTATACGTATGGCTGATTCACTTTATGTACAGCAGAAACTGACACAGCAGTGTAAACAACTATACTCCAGTTAAAAACAAGACAACAAAAATGTGGTGTCCAGAAGAGATAATATATTTATTTTCCCATTGCTAGTTTGTAAATGTTTGTGTTGTCTCATGCCATGGCCATCACTGGGTATTATTTTGATTTTTAAAATTTTTATTGGTTATTTATTTTCTATATACTAGTGTGTATATGTCAATCCCAGTTCCCTGTTTATCCCTCTTCCACCAACATTCCTCTTTTTTAGTTGTCATGTTATTGCTGTCTTATTTTACATCTCTTTGTTACTGAGGTTTAACTTTGTTGTTATTTCTTTTAGCCACCCTGCCCCCCCAGTAAATTGCTTGTTCTTATCCTTAGTCAGTTTTTATATATGAAACTTACATGTTTAGTCCAGTTCATAAATGGTGTATATTTTTTGTTTGTAAGAACATTTTATATATTCTGAATACTATTATTTTGTTGATCTTTTTGTTGCTGCTGCAGATCTTTTCCTGATTCGTTTATGCCTTTTAACTTTAGTTTTGTCATGTAAAGGTTTTTAACTGCTATGTATTCTATTAATACTGTATCAAGCTTTTCTTTAAGGATGCCATTCAGGTCATACTTGGAAACTTTTGCCTGTTTTCTTTGAGCATCATTATGATTTTAAAAATTTGTGTTATGGAAGTAATATATGAGTTCTTTTTGTAAGAAGGCTAAAGCAACAGATAGAGTTGCA
Organism: Bos mutus; assembly: GCF_027580195.1. Lineage (NCBI taxonomy): Eukaryota > Metazoa > Chordata > Mammalia > Artiodactyla > Bovidae > Bos > Bos mutus. The sequence continues at coordinate 52,737,859 of NC_091632.1, read as the reverse complement.
CTATTATTTTCCTTCTCAGAAATATTGCTATCAAGTGTGTTGTGCCAATATAAAGTCAGATTTTTCCTCAAATATTTAAGAACCAGAAAGATACATGCCAAACTATAAGTAATACTTGTCTCTTGTCAGAAGATTTGGATTCAAGGAATTGAGCAGGGCACAGGAATAGGGATAATGAAAAAATGAGACTTCTGTGCTTTATTCTGTATAAACATTTGAACCTTATTGTTTCGTCTCATTTTACATAAATGGTGTCATAGTCACTTAACTACATGTCTTAGAGATTTGTTTATGCTGTTGCAGCATGTAGTCAGAAGAGAATGACTGCTCTGACAGAACTTGCTTTTAGTGAACCTGTTCTTCTCACTCGTCTGTTTGTCTCATTGTTAAGTACTCATATACTGTCATTTAGTCCAGAGGTTAAGAGAGCGGAACTTCAGGTCTTCGCCTTGCCTTTTGCTAGTGGCTGTGGGCAAAATACTCAGTATGCCTTAAACTTACCATCTGTAAGATGGAGATGACAATAATTTCTCTCCTATGGTGATGGTTGTTTTGTCACTAAATCACGTCCAAATCTTTTGTGACCCAATGGACTGTATAGTCCACCAGGCTCCTCTGTCTATAGGATTTTGTGGGGAAGAATACTGGAGTGGGTTGCTGTTTCCTTCTCCAGGGAATCTTCCCGACCCAGGAACTGAACCTGCGTCTGCTGCATTGCAGGTAGATTCCTTACTGCTGAGCTACCAGAGGAACCCTTTATGTGGTTGTGTGCTGTGCTTAGTCTCTCTGTCATGTCCTTGTGTCTGACTCTTTGCAACCCCATGGATTGTAGCCTGCCAGGCTCCTCTGTCCATGGGATTCTCCAGGCAAGAGTACTGGAGTGTGTTGCCATATCCTCCTCCAGGGGATCTTCCCAACCCAGGGATTGAACCCAGGTCTCCTGCATTGCAGACAGATTCTTTACCATCTGAGCCACCAGGGAAGACCATGTAAAACATCATAATGTTTGATGAGTTTTTATCACAGTACATGGGATATTCTAAGTAGTTAATAAGCAATAGCTGCTATTATTGGTGTTATATATAGCTGCTATTATTATTATATATTATTACTATTATAGAATAGCTGCTATTATTACTTAGTACTCCGTTATATGACATGGCTAAATTTGACATCGGTTTTACTGATATTTAATATTTAGCCTCACCCATTGTTTTCTTCTATAAAATAAGGATCTTTGCCTGTACAAGGTTTTGTTTTGTTTTTAATACCTTTCTGATGCTCTGTATTTCTCAAAGATTACTGATGCTACTGGAACTGAGTGATAACTATCTTCTCAGCACCTTTGGACATTATAGAAATGTGAAAGAGGAGTTACTCGGTATTCCTTTTCTGTTGTCTCAGCTGAATGTTGTGCTGCTCTCTTCCTCAGTCTTTATCTCTTATCATTTTAAAGTTTCTGTTTATTTGTAACAATTTTTAAAAATTTGTTTTTCTGTATTAATTCTCTGTTATGATACTGCTATCTTTTCACTTTTTCTAAATGAATTAGTGCTACAGCAACAAGTATAAACATTTTTTTCCTTCTGCACTCAGGACTGGGTAAGGCCAAATGATAGGTGCATTTTAATCTTGTGGTTGACAAAAAATGTTTGTCATTTAAGAACACTAATTTCCTTTTTGTCCACATTTGCAAACTAAAACATTCTATCTAAAGTTTATGTGTCAAGAGAGGCATAATTATTTTTTAATGTTGTGATAGTAACAGTTGATAAATGAAAATGAAAAAAGAAAGTAAAAGTTGGGAAAGAATGTGAAGGGGAACAGTTTTTCACCTTCATAGTGGGAAGTCAGTTGAAATCAAGAAAGAGAGCCATAATGCCAGAAGTATTAAAAGTGGCTGTATTTGTCAAGTAGAATGGTGAGGGTGTGAGGTGTCTGTATGAGTGGTAGAAGAGACACTACTGTTTTTTAAGTCTTAAGTTCTTTCATATGTTACTGAATTATTATTACATTCTGCAGGTACTAATAATAATAGTAAACTGTATCCCACATGATCCTAGTTTATGAAGATAAAAAGCATAGTTTTATATATTGATATAGGTATAAAAATTGATTGGAAGGAAATACATACCACAGTATTAAAAGTGGTTATCCCTGGGTAGTGTTTTTTTTTTTTTCCTGTCATATTTTTCTATATTTTATAAAATTTCTAAAGTGAGTTTATTACTTTTATAATCAGAAAAATATTAAGGGAAAATATATAGGACTGTCTGCATTTAATTTGTCATATCTGGCATCAGTATGACATATGATGGCTCAGACAGTAAAGCGTCTGCCTGCAATGCAGGAGACCCGGGTTCAATCCCTGGGTCGGGAAAATCCCCTGGAGAAGGAAATGGCAACCCACTCTAGTATTCTTGCCTGGAAAATCCCATGGACGGAGGAGCCTGGTAGGCCACAGTCCATGGGGTTGCCAAGAGTCGGACACGACTGAGTGACTTCACTTCACTTCACTTCATAACTTTTTTAATTAAAAGAAGTTAGAGAACCATTTGGGAAGATGCCCTGGAGAAGGGAAAGGCTCCCCACTGCAGTATTCTGGCCTGGAGAATTCCATGGACAGTATAGTCCATGGAGTCGCAAAGAGTCGGACATGTGACTTTCACTTTCAGTTTTCACTTTCATTCTCTCTCTGTTTTAAATGTATTAGTAAGACAAGTGTTCTGCTAAAAATAACAGAATAGGTAGCCAAGAGTAAAAAACAAAGACGTGTTTATTTTTTCCTATAAGACGGGATAAAGGTCAGCAGGGACTGGTTGTTTATCAGATAAGGATAAAATCACCAAAGATTCCAGCTCTCTCTGCTTGTGCACCTTTAGCTTACTGGCTTTCCATTCCTACACTTGTTGCTTCAAGGTTTCAAAATATCTTTCAGTCTCTAGTGGGAGGCGGCCAGGGTTAAGGCGATTGGGAAAAGATACTGCTTTGCGATTGGGAAAAGATACTGCTTTAAAGAACCAACAGTGTGTGCCACAAAATGTTTTATGTGTGTGTGTATGTGTGTGTGTGTGTGTATGTGTGTGCGTGTAGTTATAATGTCGGTACTGCAGTTCTTAGATTTCCAGAGACAATTTCCAGCCTTTGTATAGGTCAGATTTAAAGTTTGGCACATAGCATTCTCTAAAATTTATCCCTCTGGGGATTATTCTAAAAGATAGCTATTTTGTCTGTTTGTAGAACTTCTAGGCTTGTGCTCCCTTCTTAAAAAAGATAGTTTGTTATTCTGAGGTGATAGTGAATTAGGAAGTATGTTTCTAAAATGATCCTCAATTTTTTTTTTTAATGATCCTCAGTTTGATTTGACTTTCCTTGTAGAATCCAAATTTTAGTTTGCAGCCAGTTTTCTGAGGATTGTGAGTTTTTAGTGTATCAAATGAATTATATAAAGGTTTTCATTTTTGTTTTTAAGTCAGAGTATGCAATGAAATTGGTAGTCACAGGTTTTATAGCTGAGGATTCCAGCTCTGTTGTTGTTTAGTTGCTCAGTTGTGTCCAACACTTCTGAGACCCCATGGACCGTAGCCCGCCAGGTTCCTCTGTCTGTGGGATTTTCCAGGCAAAAATGACGAGTGAGTTGCCATTTCCTTCTCCAAGGGATTTTCCTGACCCAGGGATCGAGCCCGAGTCTCCTGCATTGCAGGTGAATTCTTTACCACTGAGCCACCTGGGAAGCCCGATTCCAACTCTATCTTCTGGATCAGCCGAAAAGACCAGATTACATCCTTCAAAATGTTAGGGCTTATATTTACTTGGATTTTTTCATCCATATATTTTAATGAATATTACTCCTTATTTTCTTACTCCTCTTGTGACTGACTTCTTTAAAAATTTTTTAAAATGCAAGTTTATATAGCTTTCAGTGTTGTATTTATGGCTTTCAGCATTAAAATGGTGCTGAATAAAAATACATTACTATCAAATTAGACTCATTTGTAAAAGTTTAGATCTTTATAGTTTTGTTTATCAATGAATTGATAAACTTATTTTTTTTTTTGGTTAATTTTTCTTAGCAGTTACCCAGAGATACTTATTTATCCTCAAGCAATTTTTTGTTAGTCTAAAAAGCTGTTACCACTCTATGCTTTTGAGGCGTGACAAATTCTTCTTGTAAAATAAATAAGCATATTTATTTCTAGTATTTGGATAACTAATATCTTTAATCAAATTAGAGAAATATTTTTTGGAGATTGGGAAGAATGTGAAGATACAGGTCACCTGCCTTCATGGAGTTTAGAATTTAGTGGGGGAAAGAGGCTCTTTAAGATGAGTCAGTTTCCTCATCTGTAACATGGAATCATGTAGTTCTTACCTGCCTCATGAGAGTTGTGAGGATTAAGTGAGTTAAGTCATGTCAAAGGCTTTGAACTACGCCAGAGACATAGTAAGTGCTTCCGAAATGTTAGCTGCCGTTACCATTGTTATTAACAAATAGAGATTTGCACAAAGTGCTTTGGGAGCACAGACTAGGCAAGACTGACTTCCTGGAAAAGGGAGGGCGTGATAAAATTTGTACCTGCTGTCAGTTCTGCTTCATAGTTTCCTTGTTTATCATTGCCATTTGAGTGCCTAGTGCATAGTCAGTCCTCGAAGGAAGAACTCAGAGAAGTTGCAAAGGTGAACTTTTCTTAAAACATTTTAAAAGTAGATGACAGTAAAATTGGAAGATGTAGTGTTAAAATTTGTCACCCAATCTTCTATGCCTGACTTAGTCCTATGATAGAATTTAGAATATTTTTGCAAGTAAGTAAGTAAGTAGTAGAGGATAATTTTAGAAATAGAAAAGCTATTATTTTCAACCAGGCTTTTGAAACAGTCTGGGTTTTCAAATAGTTTAAGATAATGCTTTCTAGCAAGGACTTGAGATACAAGAATCATACACTTCAGACTAGACTCATAGCTGTGGATTTTGACAGTGCTGTGTTGTTTTAGATCAGTATAACGACATTGATTTTTATCTGCTGCTGTAATAGATTACCCAACACTTGGTGGCTTAAAATAATGATTTATATTATTTGTCATGATTCTGTGGTTTGACTCAGTGGTTCTTCTGGTGATCTCAATTGGGGTCACTCATCTGGCTGGATTTAGAGTGTAACCAGGCAGAGCTGGAAAATCCCAGAAGGTCTTGCTCCAGTGTTTGGTTCCTTGGTGCTGAAGGTTGAGTGGGAGTGCCTCAGTTTTCCTTCCTGTTGCCTTTTTTTCAGCAGGACAGCTTGCACCTCAGAGCATGTGACTGGCTTCTGAGAATGAATACTGCCAGCCCTCCTAAAGGCTAGAACCAGAGCTGGCACAGCATTTCTTATAATCCATTTTTTTGGTCAAACAAGGCAGAAGGCCAGCTTGGATTCAAGAGGGAGAGAAAGAGACTCTATCTCTTGATGGAAAGAGTGGTAAAGAATTTGTGGCCTCTTAATCTACAATAGATAGCGTGGTACCTTAATTTTCATTGCGTGTTTGCTTTCTGCCCTCCCTATTTATCCCTTAGTTTCGTTCTTTATGTTTTACCTTTTCCTGTTTTACTGATTTAGATTTGTGTTCTTTTGATAGTGTGGGTTTCAGTTCTGCCTTTGTTTTTACTTTGCCTATATGTATTTCTTTTCTAGTTTTCTTTTAATATATCCTTTGTTTTAACCTTCTCACTTTTCTTTGTCTTTTATCTTTAATTTTATGGAACCTAAATATTTCCACCGTAAGGCATAGGTGTGGTATTTGGGTTAGAGGAAGTGTTAGAAAAACACAGGGGTGGTGTCCACCGGGTTATGTTATTGATGGTCAGACACTGAATCTTTGGTTTAGGGGCCTGGTGGAAGATGATGGGATAGCCCCTTTTGATTGAGACAACTTTTAGCTTTTGATAATTACTGCTGAGTTTTTACATGTTGTAAATATGGTTTCAACTGATTACCCATAAAATTGTAGTGAAATTATAAATTTCTTAAATTTTGTGATTTCAAATGAGTAAGATAAGCTGTTGATATGCTAGTTCAGAAAGCAGTTCAACCTGTGCATAACTTAAGTAAACTCAAGTAAAACCTTTTAAAAAAAATTTTAGTAATACATTTTATTTAGCCTACATGTACAATGTGACATTTCAATGTGTGTCAATATGAAAAGTTATTAACAGTGTATTTTATATATTTTTTTCAATCTGAAGTCTTCAGCATGTGCTGTGTATTTTGCACTTTGAGACCCTCTCAGTTAATTCTGGCCACAGTTCAAGTGCTCACTAGCCACGTGTGACCACTGGCCACCATATTGGACAGTGAAGTCTTCCAGAGTCAAGTAGAGCCTTTTGATAACTACAGCTGTGGTCAACGTGTTGCCTGCAATCTCAGGAGTGATCCTGGTCCAGAACTGAGCTAAGCCCATCCTGCCCCATTGACACGGTACTGAAGTTTACTGTACTGGAAAAGCTGGCATTTGGGGTAATTTGTTACATAAAAATTGTACAGATTTTGGTATCAGAGTGGTTTTATTTTGCCATAACAACAACTTTAAATGGAGGTCTGTCATTGAACTCAGTGGTGGACACAAACTAGAAAGATTTTGAGGCATTAGTGAAAGCCTGAAAAGCCTGATTAGACTGTTAGTAGAAGTTTGATGGCCTTGATGGCCTTGGAGAAGACTGTGGGTGAGAGCTTAGAGAAAAATGAGAAAATTGTCATCAGCAAATTGAGGAAGGAGATTCTTGTTCTCTAGTGGCAGAAGTTTAGGAACTCTGTCACCTGCAGTAAAATAGGAAGTAGAAGAATATATACAGTAAACTAGGTGATCTAGCTAAGGAGACTTTGTAAGCAGAACATTAGGGATACTCTTGGTTTCTTCTTGCTGCTTGTATATAAAATGTAAAAGGAGAGAGACCAATCAAAGAAAGTACTGTTAAACTAAAAGCATGTGTGAGTCTGAAAATTCCTAGCCTCTTCATTTGACCAGTGTTGCTAAAATGAGGAACATTCTGCTACTGCTAAGTCACTTCAGTCATGTCTGACTCTGTGCAACCCCATAGACGGCAGCCCACCAGGCTCCCCCATCCCTGGGATTCTCTAGGCAAGAACACTGGAGTGGGTTGCCATTTCCTTCTCCAATGCATGAAAGTGAAACGTTAAAGTGAAGTCGCTCAGTTGTGTCTGACTTTTAGCGACCCCATGGACTGCAGCCTACCAGGCTCCTCCGCCCATGGGATTCTCCAGGCAAGAGTACTGGAGTGGGGTGCCATTGCATTCTGGAAAACAGCAAATCCAAAACACTCTCAGGAAAATGTGTTCTACAAATGAAGCTGAGGATGTGACTTTAAAATCCTTTAAAACCTCAGAAAGATCCAAGGTGTTGCCTCAAAGACCTCTTGAGTCAAACAACAGGGTTTCTAAGAACATTTAGAGAGGAACAGAAGGAAGGGCTTTTCTTGGAGAGATTTATGGGTATGGCCTTGGTCTCACAATGGAGTAAACCATAAAAAGATTGTCAGGAGGCCCACAAAGTTTCTTCTCTCCTCTCTTCTTCCCTTTCACCTCTTTTTCTTCTAATGAGAGTAAATCAGCACTGTCAGCTTGGACTGGACTTGGGACAGAGACAGTACACATGAAAAGCAGGGTGTGAGTCTCTGAACCTCTGCATGTAGGAAGCATGTTGAGAAAACTACACGGCTGCCATTTGGAAAGCAGGACCAAGAGCCTGGAGGACAGAAACAGGCCTTGGATTCTGATCAGAAATTGACTGTATTGCCTTGGATTTCAGAACTGCTGTGGGCCAGTGACTCCCCTTCACCTCCTACTTTATCTGTTTGAGCACCAGTGCTTCAGTAGTTTCCCTGTGCCTTTTGTGCCTTTGGTCTTGAATTCTTGACCCACAGAAACTGAAAGATGTGAAGGGTTTATTGTTATTTTAAAGCTTTAAGTTTTGTGGTAATCGATTATGCAGTGATAGATAACTAATGCAGTGACAGGTTGAAATCGGAAGGCTGAGAAGAGAACCCCACCAACATTTCAGGAAATGGGAGTGGGGGAAAACAGGAACACAGAGGGAGAATAAGACCTTTGATTTCAAAGGTTTTGATCTATTAGAACCATGGACTGACTGCTTGTCATTGGAAAAAGATGTAAAGTCAAGAATATTCATTAATGTGTGTTCTGTTAAATACTGGAGAAAGGAATTCTAATTATTGCTAAGAACTTGAATTTTATGTGTAAAATGGGGAAGAACTCTACTTATTTTGTGTGTAGTTTTACAGTTTGACCTTGTTTCTTAGTAAGCAAGGTTGATTATATAGTGTATATTCTTAGAGGTCTCAGAGATCAATATTATTTGGTGTAAAAGTATTTAAGATAAATAAATGTAAGATAGAGTTGGGCTCTAAACTCAGCTCTTATCAATTTACTTTAAAATGACTGAAAAGAAGAGGAAATTACTTTCACTCTTCACTTGAAGATTTTGAAAATTTTAATTATGTACAAAAGCTAAAAGTTTTAATATAGAGCTAATAAGCACATAAATCTTTAGTGTTTCACCATATTTTCTTTATATATACCCCCCAGCTTTGAGGCACACTTGCTAAAACTTGTATATATTTGACATGTACAGTACAGTGTTTTGGTGTATGTATGCATTGTGGGCTTTCTGTGTGGCTCTCGTGGTGAAGAACCTGCCTTGCCAGTGCAGGAGACATAAGAGATGAGGTCCAGTCCCTGGGCGGGGAAGATCCCCTGGAGGAGGGCATGGCATCCCACTCCAGTATTCTTGCCTGGAGAATCCCATGGACAGAGGAGCCTGGTGGGCTGCAGTCCAGTGGGTCTGAAAGAGTCAGACACGACTGAAGTGACTTAGCATGCGGGCATACATTGTGAAATGATTGCCACAATTAGGCTGATTTAATATTTTCATGAATACTCATAGTTACAATGTTACTTTGGGGTTTTTTTGTTGTTGTTGAATCATTTGAAAGCAAGATGCAGATTTTGGTCCATCCCTAAATTCTTTTAGTCCACATCTCCAAGAATAAGGTTTTTATGGTTACCATTAATCCAACCAAGAAAATTAATACATTGAATAATCACATCTAATATGGCAGTCCAAAAAAACTTTTATGATTTTTTAAAAATCTAGAATCTATACAGTATATTTGTTTATGTCTCTAGCCCATTTTCCAATGAGTCAACTCTTCACATGAGGTGGCCAAAGTACTGGAGTTTCAGCTTTAGCATCATTCCTTCCAAAGAAATCCCAGGGCTGATCTCCTTCAGAATGGACTGGTTGGATCTCTGGCATCACTGACTCGATGGACGTGAGTCTGAATGAACTCCGGGAGTTGGTGATGGACAGGGAGGCCTGGTGTGCTGCGATTCATGGGATCGCAAAGAGTCGGACACAACTGAGTGACTGAACTGAACTGATTGAACTAGCCCATTTTATTCTGGAATAATAAAAATGTGACATTGTATTGCTTTCTATGACATTGAATCTGATTTTCTTTGAGGATTTTATGCTTCCAGTTGCCTCTGTAGAATGTTCCGCATTCTGGATTTGCTAAATTTTTGTTTATTATTAGATCCAGGTTGATCCTTTTTTGGTGAAAATACTATATAGATGACATATACTTGATCAAAAAAGTGACTTCTGGAACTGTTCACCATAAATATATTTTTTCCGTTTACAAACCTGTGTGGTCATAATTCCTAACAACCTTTCGCTTTGGTTTTAAACTTCCATTGATTGATGCCACTGCCTGAATCAATTTTAACCTTGTGAATTGTAGGAAAATTCCTTTGTAATGGCCATATATAATTGATCCATGTTTGCAGTTTCCTGCAAAAAAAAAAAAAAAAAAATGCCTTGTCACCACTGAAAGAATCCACTGTTTTTTCTTGTTAAAAATAAATATATTATTTGGACTGTGGATTTGAATGCATTTATTGTCTGAGTTCCATGTATGTTTATATTCCATAATGAATAATTTTGAAAAGCTTTAACTTAAAACAATAAGTTAATGACAGATCTCTTAGGATAGTTTCAGAATTCCTAACAGTGAGGCTTATTGAACAGTTGTGTGATACTTTTTGAATACCAGCTACAGTATTAGGAATCACACCAGATAGTATAATGTATTTAGCATTAAAAATGTAGTCCTCAAATACTCACCAGATAAATTGAAAAGATAAGACACATATGCATGTAGAAACAGAAGACTATTTACAGCAAGAAAGCATATATGCTGAATCACTGGAATAGTCAATAGATGATTTTTGTGTTCAGGAAACTGTCACTTTGAACTTTGACATGTGTACAAGGCGTGCAGGTATATGAAATGTCTTAAGATGTCGTTGACGTTCTGAACCTGGACTTTTGAAACATACTTCACAATAATAATCTAGTGCCTACCATGTTATAGCAACCAAAGAAACAAAAAGAATAAAACATATCCATTGTGCTTGAAATTCTATTGCGTGAGATGAAAAACACAGGGATCAATGCTACATAAGATCATGAAAATGCTAAATAAAGGTGTCTACGTAGTGCCAAGGTTGTATAGGAGAGAGAACTAGGAATTAAGATTGCTCCAGAGATGGGTGTGTGACAGGAAAGTCTTTCCCAGAGTAAATGGCCTTTGAGTCTGGGAGGAAGTTTTTCGACTGAGAATGGAAGCATATTCTAAGCAATAGAAGATGGCGTATTCTAGGCAATAGAAGATGGGCCCAAATACCCAGAGGCGTGATTGTGTGTGGCATGTTTCAGAGCCTGGTGATACCATTTCAGGAAATTCAGAAATGGTTCTGATTTGGAAGGGGTTGATAGAAATGGTTATTCAGCCTTTTGTGAGTTTAATTTTTTCACATACAGGAGAACAACACAGTTGAATTTTAATGTTATGTACACTTTTTCAGAAAAGTATATGGCAAGCAGTGGATTGAAGAATGAATCCAGGAAACACTTTACCAACAGTTGAGGAATGAGAGGAAAAGGAGTCTTCCTTAGGAATGTACCAAAAGCATTTATTAGAAAGGAAGAAAGCTACAACAGTAAAGTCATTAGAACAAATTGATGAGATTTTACAAGAGGATGGTTAATATCACATACAAGAGAGTGTACAAAGGAAATGAAAATTTTTAAAAAGGCTGTTGGATTTGACAATAATTTTGTGAATTCAGTATCAGTGATTTGGGGAAGGGGATTGGAAGCCACTTTTCTTGGAGACAAAGGAGAGTGATTAATGCTTAAATACTGAGTTTAAACTATTTGGAAAATCTGACAGTGAAAAGTAGAGTAGTAACAGCATGCGTACAGTTTGGTCAAGAGAAATTGTTTTTAAAAGTTAGAGAAAGCCTTGTATATATATGATGGCCGAGTGGAACATGCTAGTGGGACAGGAAATGCTACAAGTTGTCAGAGCATAATTGATGGAGCAAAGAGTTGGGAAGAGATGACAACACAGGAGAGAGGATTAGCTTTGGAAAGGAGGAGAGGCAGCCTTCCAGCTGATCCAGAGGGAATGAAGTGATCATGCAGGAAGAACACAAAGGGAAGGATTATTAAGCAAGAGGATTGTAAAAAGGAACTTAGGTGATGCTATTACATTCTCTGTGAGTTTGGACAGAGCAAACATTTTGGTTTTTGAACTTTCTCTGTGATTTATGTATTCTAGGAGCATTGATGGATAAAGTACCCATCCAACATAATCTGAAGTTGGAGAGTGGCATGACAGAAAACTAAGGGGCAGGGAGTAGACACCTGATATTTTCTATCATTTGAAAAATTTTAGTACAAAGAAAATACTGAACATCAGAATGCTCTAATATTGTTTAAAAATGCAATCATTGTTTAAACCTTGTTTAGGAACGCTAAATATTATTGTGTTAAAAAAAGCTTTGGTATATAAATTTCAAAGTATGTTTTATATTGATAAAACTATTAATCTAATTTTTAATTGTTTAAAATTTTGCTGCATTTTTTAAAAACGGAGGACTTTTCTCTATGAGAATAATTAGGACTTTGCAGATTTTAAGCAACAGCAACTCAACACAAGCTTAAGCAGTGAAGGATAAATTTAGAAGAAGGGATGGATTTATTAGATTATGTAAATGAGGAATCCAGAATGGACCTATTTCAGCGATACCTGAATCCAGGAACCCTAGTGATGATGTCAAACATTCTTCTGCTCCATTCTGCTGTTTTCATCTGTGGGGTTCTCATTTCCAAGCAGGATTCTGCTCTGTAGTGAGCATGTGGTTACTGGAAGCCTCAGGGCAATATCATGGCTCACCGTTCAAAAGTAAGGTAGGCCTTTTCCCATCAGCCGTATAGTAGATACCAGAGTAGATTGTGTCATTTTTGTGTATCCCTGGATTGTGAAGCCAGGGATATATGTACTCTGATTATGTAGAGCTTGGGTTGTGTAATCACCTCTTGAAGGAGGTCAAATAGCTATGAGTTAAAGGGATGGGGGCTCAAAAATTTGGCACATTTCCTTCTATTTGTATGTATGTATGTATCTACCTGTTGGCTCTGTAACAAACCAAATAGTTTAGTGAATGCCTTGTGTCAAATTTCTTAGGAAAGAATCAGCCTTTGATTATATACATAAGTCTTAACAGCTTTTTTAGTTTATGATTTTATAAGAGATAACTGTAGAAGCCTTTTCTTTTTTTACAAGTAAAAGTGTTTTCTATGGTATATATCACAGTATTTTCAGGCCTTCACAAAAATGGGGCAGCCGTCCATGAGTTGACTTCAGTAGTAGTGAAAATGAACATCTTGTGCTGCTGAAAAGAACTGGATGTGAGTCTCACAGAAGTCCCGAGTTCTAGTCTTAACTCTTTCAGTAATCAACTGTGTGTAAATAACACACAAAACTACTTGACACCACTGGGCTGTAAAAATAGGCGAATTGGAGATCTTATGAAGCTCTAAATTTCTTCTACTTTTAATAGAATAATTCAGGTTATAGAAAAATGTAAAATAGGAATCTTAGTATACTGTAAAGAAAATTAATGATTGTAGTTTTCACTTTAGACAGATTTGGGTTTGAATTCAAACTCTGACTCACCAGCTATGTAAACTTGGACAGATTGCTAAACCTTGTCTCCTCATGTAAAGAATGGCAATAATAATAATAATACCTGATTGGAAGTTTAAGGATAGAAATGCATTTGATTTATGCCCAATAAAATTTTGATTAGTTTCTGTAAAGTTCCTTACAGCTCCAAAATTTGACATTTGGAATTATTTTTGCTACATGAATATTCATTTCTCCCGTTATAACTTTAATAACTCTAGGAAAATAATGTAAATTGCAAATGTATAGTTATAAATGTATGTTTATAACAGTTACGTTATGCCTGTGACATGCTTTCCTTTGAGCTATGTAGTGTAGAGAACTCAGGTGGACCGTTTCATAACAGAATTTGAACACTTAATTTAGCTATCTTACCAAGAGTTAGGCTTAGTAGTAGATTGTATTGGAATATACCTGGTAAAGGGCAAATTATGATAGCAAAAATGGGACATAAACATTTAAAAAAAAGAAAATTCTGATTAGGCAGTTGGAAATCAGCTGTGGACTTGAGATCTAAGATTCCCGAAATCAAGCTAAATAGATATCACTTAAGACTGAACTGAACTGAACTGAAGATTGTTGTAAAGATCAAAGGAACTAAAGTTTGTAAGCCCTTTATGCATAGTATTTTTCATGTATGTTAGTTACTACTATTGTTGTTTTTATCTTCTAGGAGTACTTTTTCCTCATGATCAGCAAGCCACATTTAGTTTAGAGCAAAGGCAATGCAAAAATCCAGTGCCATTTTAATCTAAGAATTCTGCTGGAACCTTCAATAGAAAAAAAAAAAAAAAAAAAAACCCACAAAACTGAAGAAGTGCATCCAAAATCCCAAACTAGGATTTTTATTTTTTTCTGATTTTGTTTTAGATTCCTGAAATAATTTTTCATGAGAAAATTTTCAGTATTCTTTCATTCAACAGATACTTACTTAGTACTCATTATGAGCTAGGTCGGGGCTTCCCAGGTGGCACTAGTGGTAAAGAACCTGCCTGCTGATACAGGACTTGTAAGAGACACAGGTTCCATCCCTGGGTTGGGAAGATCCCTTGGAGAAGGGAATGGCTATCCACTCCAGTATTCTTGCCTGGGAAATCCTGTGGACAGAGGAGCCTCGTGGGGTCACAGTTCATGGGGTCACAAAGAGTTGGATATGACTGAAGCGACAGCATGCACTCACATGGGCTAGATACTGAAGAAAAGAACAGTGAACATAGATAACATACTTTATTAAGGAAAAAAGTGGCTTATTTAAATTTTATAATAGTTTTGTAGTTGCAAAATAAAATTAATTGCAACTATAAGATCAATTAAGGTGTTAGTATACCAGTGACTTTTGAGTAGTCTAGATAGTAAAGAAACTTCTTCAACTTTGTTTAATTTGGTGTTTCTGAAACTTGTTACCTATTTTACCCCTTTTCCTCCCTCACTGAACCCATTTTGGAGATAATAGTATATTAGTCAGAGAAGGCAATGGCAACCCACTCCAGTACTCTTGCCTGGAAAATCCCATGGACAGAGAAGCCTGGTAGGCTGAAGTCCACGGGGTTGCTAAGAGTTGGACACGACTGAGCGACTTCACTTTCACTTTTTCCTTTCATGCATTGGAGAAGGAAATGGCCACCCACTCCAGTGTTCTTGCCTGGAGAATCCCAGGGACGGGGGAGCCTGGTGGGCTGCCGTCTATGGGGTCGCACAGAGTCGGACACGACTGAAGTGACGCAGCAGCAGCAGCAGCAGTATATTAGTAGGTTTGTTTAATTGGAAGTGAACAATATTAGGTTAACCGTGTGATGTTTGTAGGGCAGAAACGATTGCATATTAGCATTTTATAGTTCATCTGATATTAATTGGACTGCTGTGTCCTGGTTCGGCTAGGACCGTTTCTGGTTTATGCCCTGTCGCTCCAGTGGTGTTATTTATAGTCTTTCTCAGAAGTGCCCTGGTTTGGATGATAAATTATATGGTGCTCCTCTAGCTGACACTTTTGAACCACTTAAATGCTGGATAGCATTCTAATCATTTGATATATATTAACTCAGTCCTCATGACAACCCTGTGAGGTTGGTACTGTATTATCTTTCTTTTTTAAAGATGAATGACATGAGGTACAGAGAATTTTAAGATTACACACCTAGTAAGTCATGGACTCAGGATTCAGATGCAGGCACACTGGTCCTAAGGACCAGCCATTATGCTTTGTTGTGACACAACAATGCTCTGTGAAGATGCTTAAGGGAAGAGAGGGGAGGGCAGAGCTCTGGAGAATACTGCCAGTTAAAAGCAAGTAAAGGGAATAGAAACTTGGAGGTATGGCAGATAAGGGACTAAAAGGAAGCAACTTTAAGTCATACAGAATACAGTTTGGTGAATTTGATTTATTTCCTCTAATTATCTTCATCCTCTTTTTAACCAGAAAGAGATATGTTCCTTTTCATTGTTTAGTAAATGCCTCAAAGTACTAGTCTGAGAATCCCAAGATCCTCATTCAAGAGGTCTTAAGTTGGGACCCAGAAAAATTAGTTTATTTATCCATCAAATGCTTATTGACTGCTTTCCTAACATTTTCTTATGACCACAGTGTGTCAGTGATGTCAGAAGGTGACTCTTCTGCCTACTCTCTAATTGAAGGATAGAGATAATAAAATAAGTAAATAGGATAATTTAATCAGCAGTAAGTGCTACAAAGAAAGTATGGTGTGTACTAGAGTTAACCTGATAGGGGAGAGAGATGACTGCAGATCATGATCTTGGAAGGGATCTTTCAGGAAGTAACTTTTTTTTTAAACCTTGCTTTTAAAAAATTATATTTTAAAACAGTGGTAAAATCTACATAAGATAAAATTGAGTGGCATTAAGTACATTCACATTGCTGTACAACTATAACCACTATCTCCAGAACTTTTATAAAACTGAAACTTTGTACAGTTCGTCCCTTCCATATCCAGAGGTCCATGTATTTGCCCAAATGCAGGCTGAATATTTTTTAGGAAAAAAAAAAAAAAGATTTCAGAAGGTTCCTAAAAGTAAAGCTTGAATTGGCCTTGTGCTGGCAGCTGTTTGCGTAGCATGTATGTTGTTTTAAATATTGTAAGTAATCTGCCAAGAGTTTTGCCAAGAGAATGCACTGGTCATAGCACACACCCTCTTCCAACAACACAAGAGAGGACTCTACACATGGACATCACCAGATGGTCAACACCGAAATCAAATTGATTATATTCTTTGCAGCCAAAGATGGAGAAGCTCCATATAGTCAGAAGAACAAGACCGGGAGCTGACTGTGGCTCAGATCATGAACTCCTTATTGCCAAATTCAGACTTAAATTGAAAAAAGTAGGGAAAACCACTACACCATTCAGGTATGACCTAAATCAAATCCCTTATGATTATACAGTGGAAGTGAGAAATAGAATTAAGGGACTAGATCTGATAGACAGAGTGCCTATAGACAGAGTGCCTGATGAACTATGGACGGAGGTTCGTGACATTGTACAGGAGACAGGGATCAAGACCATCCCCATGGAAAAGAAATGCAAAAAGCAAAATGGCTGTTTGTGGAGGCCTTACAAATATCCATGAAAAGAAGAGAAGTGAAAAGCAAAGGAGAAAAGGAAAGATATAAGCATCTGAATGCAGAGTTCCAAAGAATAGCAAGAAGAGATAAGAAAGCCTTCCTCAGAGATCATTGCAAAGAAATAGAGGCAAAAACAGAATGGGAAAGACTAGAGATCTCTTCAAGAAAATTAGAGATACCAAGGGAACATTTCATGCAAAGATGGGCTTGATAAAGGACAGAAATGGTATGGACCTAACAGAAGCAGAAGATATTAAGAAAAAGTGGCAGGAATACACAGAAGAACTGTGCAAAAAAGATCTTCACGACCCAGATAATCATGATGGTGTGATCACTGACCTAGAGCCAGACATCCTGGAATGTGAAGTCAAGTGGGCCTTAGAAGGCATCACTACGAACAAAGCTAGTGGAGGTGATGGAATTCCAGTTGAGCTATTTCAAAGCCTGAAAGATGATGCTGTGAAAGTGCTGCACTCAATATGCCAGCACATTTGGAAAACTCAGCAGTGACCACAGGACTGGAAAAGGTCAGTTTTCATTCCAATCCCAAAGAAAGGCAATGCCAAAGAATGCTCAAACTACCGCACAATTGCACTCATCTCACACGCTAGTAAAGTATTTCTCAAAATTCTCCAAGCCAGACTTCAGCAATATGTGAACCGTGAACTTCCTGATGTTCAAGCTGGTTTTAGAAAAGGTAGAGGAACCAGAGATCAAATTGCCAACATCCGCTGGCTCATTGAAAAAGCAAGAGTTCCAGAAAAACATCTATTTCTGCTTTATTGACTATGCTGAAGCCTTTGACTATGTGGATCACAATAAACTGTGGAAAATTCTGAAAGAGATGGGAATACCAGAGCACCTGACCTGCCTCTTGAGAAACCTATATGCAGGTCAGGAAGCAACAGTTAGAACTGGCCATGGAACAACAGACTGGTTCCAAATAGGAAAAGGAGTATGTCAAGGCTATATATTGTCACCCTGCTTATTTACTTATACACAGAGTACCTCATGAGAAACGCTGGGCTGGAAGAAGCACAAGCTGGAATCAAGATTGCAGGGAGAAAGATCAATAACCTCAGGTATGCAGATGACACCACCCTTATGGCAGAAAGTGAAGAGGAACTAAAAAGTGTCTTGATGAAAGTGAAAGTGGAGACTGAAAAAGTTGGCTTAAAGCTCAACATTCAGAAAACTAAGATCATGGCATCTGGTCCCATCACTTCATGGGAAATAGATGGGGAAACAGTGGAAACAGTGTCAGACTTTATTTTTTGGGGGCTCCAAAATCACTGCAGATGGTGACTGCAGCCATGAAATTAAAAGACGCTTACTCCTTGGAAGGAAAGTTATGACCAACCTAGATGGCATATTCAAAAGCAGAGACGTTACTTTGCCAACAAAGGTCCGTTTAGTCAAGGCTATGGTTTTTCCAGTGGTCATGTATGGATGTGAGAGTTGGACTTTGAAGAAAGCTGAGTGCTGAAGAATTGATGCTTTTGAACTGTGGTGTTGGAGGAGACTCTTGAGAGTCCCTTGGACTGCAAGGAGATCCAACCAGTCCATTCTGAAGGAGATCAGCCCTGGGATTTCTTTGGAAGGAATGATGCTAAAGCTGAAAACTCCAGTACTTTGGCCACTTCATGCGAAGAGTTGACTCATTGGAAAAGACTCTGATGCTGGGAGGGATTGGGGGCAGGAGGAGAAGGGGACGCCAGAGGATGAGATGGCTGGATGGCATCACTGACTCGATGGACATGAGTTTGAGTGAACTCCTGGAGTTGGTGATGGACAGGGAGGCCTGGCATGCTGCAGTCACGGGGTCGCAAAGAGTCGGTCACGACTGAGTGACTGAATTGAACTGAAGTAATCTGCAGATGATTTTAAGTAAACAGGAAGGTGTGTATAGGTTGTATGCAAGTACTTTGTCATTTTATATAAGGGGTTGAACATCCACAAACTTTGGTATCCACAAGGGTCCTAGAACCCTGTGGATACCAAGGGAGGACTATACTCTTTAAAACAGTAACTCTCTGTTTCCCCCTGAATGAGAATTAGAGCAGGAATCAGAAATAGCTGACTTTTTGAAATGAGAAAGCAGATGGACAGGCAGTAAGTGGTTAGCAGAAAGGAAAGCTTACAGTACCTGCAAGTGCACAATGCCTGTAAGAGGTGTGATGCAGTTGCCCCTTTAACAGCACAGGGGACCCCCAGGCAGTCCCAGCTTCACATGTAAGTTTACAATCTTGACTTCCATATGTGGTGTTCTATATCCACACAGTCAACCAACTATGGATCATGTAGTACATATTTTGTGAAAAAATCTGTGTATAAGTGGATCTGTGCAGTTCAGCTCATGTGATTCAAGGGTCGTCTGTACTGTATCTCTATGCTCCCAAAAGGCTCAGCCTTGGGAAGCTCCAGACATTAAGAAAATCGAGATCAGAAGTGGAGCAGAAAACAGGGAGACTGGTCAGAAAATATGTGCGCTTATAGGTGGAATCCTTAGGTTCTCTCCCTTTGTATCCTGTTGGTAAGTGACTCCCTTCACCACCATTGTTTATAATATTGAAGAAGTACCTGCGTTTTAAAACCAGGAGCAGTGGATGGCTGATTATTTAAAACAGGAAAGTTAAGGGAAATCGGTATCCAAACTCTGAAATTCTTAACTTGGCTTCCCTTCGTCTATCTAGCTCATATTCTGCAGCTGTCTTCAGGTACTGGTAGGCTCACCCACAATAAATTCCATCTGTTGACCAGCCCTGTTCCCTCACATAGATCTTTCAATTTTGTTTTTTCAGAACCTTATTCTTAACTATGAACTAATAATCCAAGACCATCAGACATTTGGGGAAAACCTCTATTAAAAAAAAAAAAGGTCAAAATAAGCAAACAGAAATAAAGAAGTGGAGGAGGGAAATGATACTTGAAGTATTGGGAGAAAACAGACACCATAGGGATCAAAAGAAGACCTTAAAAAAATCCTCTAATAGTATTATCAGAGAAGATACCCATCTCTCTAACCACTAAAATGATAGAGAAAGTAAAGAAAAACCCATGAGAATAAAGAGAGGGTAATGAGGGTGAAGAGAACTGGATGAAACATGACAGCAGACAGAAGATACCAAGAAGTTGAGAACCTGATGTAGATTTAGCAGAATTGGGAAAGCAGAAACTTAGTCCTGTGGTAGGATAGTTGTGCGATTAGAAATCGGTCTTCTTCAGTTACGTCCTTTGCTTTATTTGCACTACTGGTTCTTATTTTTTGAGTAGGATACTCTTGATTGAAGCTGTTCATGGGTTAACCACCAGGGGAAAAATCAGAATTTTCAAAATACAGTTTTTGTTTTCATGTGGTTCTCTTAAGTGGTTATGCATTGCACCCTTCTCCCTGTTGTTTGTGAATCATAATTTTATAGGAATGGATAGCTGATGCTTTTTTGGGTGCCAGTGACATGGGATTGAAAAGGATGCTCAAAAGAAAATACAAACAATATTCAGCTAAGAATGTGTTCTAAAGTTTGCTCATAAAGTAGTTATTTAAATCTTGGTACTTTCTTTTAAAATGATGTAATAAATGGTCATTAGGTTCTCAGACTAAACTTTAAAAAACGTATCAACAATTAAATAGGCATTGGTGAGTGCTCCAGGAGACTGAACTGCTTTGTGTAATATTTTCCTATGAAAAATTATTTTTTTGTGGCTAAAGTGGCTATATGGATTTGGAATCATGAAGACTTGAATTCAAATACTGCCTCTGCCATTTTTATGCTTTGTAACCTCGAATAAGTTATTGTTTCCTAATCTAAGTAGAATCTAAATCAGTAAAATGAGATTAATAATATACTGCTCAGAGGGTAGTTGTAATGATTCAGTGAAATTAGAATAGATAACTCACTCAACCTAGCTCCTGGACCCTATAGGATCAGTGAATATTAGTGGTTTCCTTCACTTTTCCTCTTCTGTGCTATGTAGTAAGATGAAACATTAAGGAGGGACTTAAGGGAAGTGTGTGTCGAGTGAAGGTATGTTAACATTTTTTAAAAAGAATTCCTGTATTTTTAAAATTTTGCCTTATTTGCTACACATGTTTTCCTTGTCACTTGATACACTTGCTATTTTAATACTGCAGAAAGAGTTTAGGAGTGGGACTCAGGAAATCCAAGGTCTAGTCCGCTTCCTTACTGACTAGATGAATGATGGCTGTGAATGTTACTTCGCCGCTTTGGGTCTCATGTCTGATTTGAAAAGTGAAAGTGTTTTATTATAAGACATCCAGAAATCTGTTGCTGCTCTAACATTATATGATCTTGTGATCTCTGGGGCTGAAGTTATCTTTTTTTGCCACGTGTGTTTTATGGGGTGTTAAGGCTTGGAAAACATGTGTTGTTGTAAACTCAATATAATGTGTTTGGAAGACTTGAGATTATTTGAAAGTAACCAGACTTCTAGCTGATGTTTGGCTTTTTCTTTGGAAAATAGTTCTGGCTATGAAACCTATTTTTGATTGGAAATGTACCAGGGGTAGCCACTGTTTTTCTTCCTACAGAGATAAGTGATCTCTCTTAGTGCTGTTTACATGAAGCTATCGCCCTTATGTTTTTCAAAGTCATATGGATTTTACCATCGCTCTTGTAAACCCTTTCCTCCTGACAGTTGTGGACATTCTTATTCCTAGCATGATTTGGGAGATGTGTGTGTACGTGTGTGTTTTACATTGTATTTAATGTTTGTTATGCTAATTTTAGTTCAGCTCCCACCCCAGGCTAGATCTTGTTTCCATGGTGTTTTTTTTCATAGTCTGAATTTATATATACATATATATATATAAATATATATATATAAAATATATTTCTGATTTTATATCTTTTTCCCCAATTGGATCGAAAGCTCTTGAAGGGTAGTGACCACATTTTTTTGCTGACTTTCATCTCTAATGTCTGGCACATAATTGACATTCAGGATGTATTTTTTGAGAAAATGAATAAATTCATGTTTCTCAACAAATATTAAGTGAGTAGAAATATAGTGGTAAATAACCCAAAATAACTAGAATTAACAATAGCCTTTGCTATTGTTAATAAAAACTCAAAATACTTAACTAGAATTAACTGCAGCCTTTGCTTTTACAAAGCAGTGAATCTAAAAGGAAAGGAAAAAATCAAGGTGATTGTATAAATGACTTTTGTTATTGTTTGTGCAAGAACAGTGAACATTCCCTAGTACAGGAAGCAACTTTTAAAAACTGTTGGCAGAACTAAGAAGTCAGACTGTCCTTGACCCTTAGATCAAATGTTTTAGAGCCCAAGTTTCGTAAATCTTTGTCAGTTTGGAATAAACATTTTGACACAATGAAAGATTTATTCTGTAATTCTGATCCTTATAAACAAAGAACTTAACTAAATTTGCAGAAACAAAAAGCAAAAACTTTCTAATTTGTATTAGTTTCATTTTTAAAAAGTTCATTTCTTTTCAAGTGCATAATACTGTGAAGGGAGTGCAGCTGTATTAGTAGATAAACATGGTGATTCATTTGGCCCTGAGCTACCTAGTGAAGCCTGGAGGGGCTCCTTTTGTTCTTTCCCTCACCCAGCGGCATAATGTTTTTCTTCCTCTTCTCCTTATTGTGGGAAGGGGACTGGAATAAGTGACTATTTAGCTTTACCTGATTTGATTAAGAGGTAAGGGGGAAAGATTTCACTATTTACTTCTTTTTCTTCATCATTAACATACTGTGCTGTACTCTTCAGTCTCTTAAGTCATATCTGACTCTTTGTGACCCCATGGACTGCAGCATGCCTGGCTTCCCTGTCCTTCACCATCTCCTGGAATTTGCTCAGATTCATGTCCATTGAGTCCGTGATGCTATCTAACCATCTCATCCTCTGTTGCCCGCTTCTCCTTTTGGCTTCAATCTTTACCAGCATCTGGGTCTTTTCTAGTGAGTTGGCTCTTGGCATCAAATGGCCGAAGTATTGGAGCTTCAGCTTTAGCATCAGTCCTTACATGAATGAATATTTATGGTTGATTTCCTTTAGGATTGACTGGTTTGATCTCCTTGCTGTCCAAGGGACTCTCAAGAGTCTTCTCCAACACCACAGTTCAAAAGCATCAGTTCTCTGCTCAGCCTTCTTTATGGTCCAACTCTCACATCCACACTTAACTACTGGAAAAACCGTAGCTTTGACTGTGTGACTTTTGTTGGCAAAATGATCTCTGCTTTTTAATATGCTGTGTAGGTTTGTCATGGCTTTCCTTCCAAGGAGCAGGCATCTTTTAATTTCATGGCTACAGTCATGGTCCACAGTGGATTTGGAGCCCAAGAAAATAAAATCTGTCATTGTTTCCACTTTTCCCCCTTCTATTTGCATAAAGCATATGCTTTTCATCCAGTGCACATACTTTACTGAGTATGTGGAGTAATAGTTTGCTGTTATATATTACTTCAGTTTTTATAAAGCCCTTTTGCTTGATGCTCTGTTTTGAATACTTTATTGTTATGAGTCAAAGGTGTTTTCAGGTGTGTTAATTTTGGAAGCAAAATACGCTTTTATCCAGTGGTATTGGGATAATATACTCATGATTAATTTATGGTAGAGATTTTATGAGCTGTATGAAGAACTTTTATAAGAAACATAGGATGATCCTTCGTATTTTGGAATATATTTTAGAAAAGGACCAATGTATGTGACTTTTATATAAATCCTCTAAGTAGTTGTGTATTTCAGTATACATTGTTTTCTGTGTGTTTCATATCACTTTCAGTTCAGTTCAGTCGCTCAGTCGTGTCCGACTCTTTGTGACCCCATGAATTGCAGCACGCCAGGTCTCCCGGAGTTCACCCAAACTCACGTCCATCGAGTCAGTGATGCCATCTAGCCATCTCATCCTCTGTTGTCCCCCTCTCCTCCTACCCCCATTCCCTCCCAGCATCAGAGTCTTTTCCGATGAGTCAACTCTTTGCATGAGGTGGCCAAAGTACTGGAGTTTCAGCTTTAGATTCAGTCCTTCCGAAGAACACCCAGGACTGATCTCCTTTAGAATGGACTGGTTGGATCTCCTTGCAGTCCAAGGGACTCTCAAGAGTCTTCTCCAACACCACAGTTCAAAAGCATCAATTCTTTGGTGCTCAGCTTTCTTCACAGTCCAACGCTCACATCCATACATGACCACTGGAAAAACCATAGCCTTGACTAGAAGGACCTTTGTTGGCAAAGTAATGTCTCTGCTTTTGAATATGCTGTCTAGGTTGGTCATAACTTTCCTTCCAAGGAGTAAGCGTCTTTTAATTTCATGGCTGCAGTCATCATCTGCAGTGGTTTTGGAGCCCCCCAAAATAAAGTCTGACAGTGTTTCCACTGTTTCCCCATCTATTTCCCATGAAGTGATGGGACCAGATGCCATGATCTTAGTTTTCTGAATGTTGAGCTTTAAGCCAACTTTTTCACTCTCCTCTCTCACTTTCATCAAGAGGCTTTTTAGTTCCTCTTCACTTAGTGCATGGATTTGTTGCTGAGCTTTTCTTTTTTTTTTCCTGTCCTTTTTATTTGATCTGTATGTTTGTTTTTGTGTCAGTACTGTACTGATTTGATGAGTGTAGCTTTATAGTGTAGTCTGAAGTCAGGGAGCCTGATTCCTCCAGCTCAGTTCTTTCTCAAGATTGTTTTGGCTATTTAGGGTCTTTTGTGTTTCCATACAAAATTTAAGATCATTTGTTCTAATTCTGTGAAAATTGCCATTGGTAATTTGATAGGAATTACATTTAATCTGTAGATTTCCTTGGATAATGTGATATTTTTTAACAATTATTGCTTGTTCCAATCTGGAAACATGTTATCTTTCCATATGTTTGTGTCATCTTCTGTTTCTTTCACTAGTGTCTATAATGGGGGCATGGGTCTTTTGGCTCCTTAGGAAGATTTATTCCTAGCTATTTTTTTCTTTTGGATGTGATGGTAAATGGGATTGTTTCTTTCATTTCTCATTCTGATATTTCATTGTTAGTGTATAGAAATGCAACAGATTTCTGTATATTAATTTTATATCTTGCAACTTTACCTAATTTATTAATAAGTTGTAGTGGGTTGCTTCTTGAGGATTTTCTATTGATATGCATAGTATTATGTCATCTGTAAACAGTGACAGTCTTACTTCTTTTCCAGTTTGATTGATTATATTTTTATATTCATCTGATTGCTGTGGCTAGGAATTCCAGAACTGTGTTGAATAAAAATGGCAAGAACAGTGTGTACATGTCAATCTCCAGTTCCTCTTCCCCATCCTTCCCCTCCCTGGTAAGCATAAGTTCATTCTCTAAATCTGTGAGTTTGTTTCTGTATTATAGATAAAATAATCTTTATCATTTTTTTAAGATACTGCATGTAAGCAATAGCATATGATACTTGTTTTTCTCTGTTTGACTTACTTTACTTAAGATGATAATCTCCAGGTTCATCCATATTGCTACAAATGGCATTATTTCATTCTTTTTAATAGCTGAGTAATATTCCATTACATATATGTACCACATCTTTTTCCATTCGTCCGTTAATGGATATTTAGGTTGCTTCCTTCTTCATTTTTGTTAATGTGGTATATTACATTGACTGATTTGCTGATATTGAAAAGTTCTTGCATCTCTGGGACAAATGCAACTTGATCATGGTGTGTGATGTTTTAAAGGTACAATAAATTCTATGCATATGAAACTTCAAGTTGAGAACTTTCAAAATTGTGAACCTGTGTTCCATCAACATCAAGTGTGAGTGGAATTGCAGCTAGCTCTCCATTTCCTAATGCTGATGACCCTTCACCTCTACCATCTCCCACCTCCTGTACAATCCAGTCAGTAACTCTTCTTGCCTGTTCACTCGATGCCAGCCCCTGTATGCCAGCTGTCGTACTGTGCTACTGTACTTCTCGAGGTATCGTACTGTAAGATTAAAAATGCTTTCTATATTTTTTGGTTTTGTTTTTTATATACTATTTGTTTGAAAAACATTGTAAATCTATTATAGTAGAGTATAGTATAACACATTGTGTTCGTTGGGTACCTAGGCCAACTTTGTTGGACTTAGGAGCAAATTGGACTTCCTTACCTATGTGCTCTCAGAACTGAACTCATTTGTGTGCAGCGGACTTGTTGGATTATGTGTGCTAGTATTTTGTTGAGAATTTTTCATCTGTGTTCATTAGTGATGCTGACCTGTAATTTTCTTTTTTTGTGATATCTTAGTCTGGTTTTAGTATCAGGGTTATGATAGCTTCATGGAATGAGGATAAAAGTTTTCCTTTTTCTGTGAATTTTTGGAATTGTTTCAGAAGGATAAGTGTTAATGCTTCTCTAAACGTTTGGTAGAATTTACTTGTGAAGCCATCTGGTTCTGGACATTGGTTTGTTAGGTGTTTTTAGATTACTGATTGAATTGCATTACTGGTAATTGATCTGTTCATATTTTCTGTTCCTTCCTGATTCATTCTTGGGAGAGTATACCTTTCTAATAATTAGTCCATTTCTTCTAGATTGTCCATTTTATTGGTGTATAGTTGCTTGTAGTAGTCTCTTAGTGATCCTTTGTGTTTCCGTGGTGTCGTTTGTAGCTTCTTCTTTTTCATTTCTGTCTTGTTTGGTTTGGGCTCACTCAAATTTTTTCTTAATGACTCTGGCTAAAGGTTTATTGATATTGTTTATCCTTTCAGAGAACTGGCTTTTGGTTTTGTTGATTTTTTTTCTGTTGTTTTCGTAGTCTCCATTTCATTCATTTCTGCTCTTTATGATTTTTTTCCTTCCTTTGGGTTTTGTTTTCCTTTCTCTAGTTGCTTCAGGTTAGGTTGTGTATTTGTGACTTCTCTTGTTTCCTGAGGTAAACTTGTATTACTATGAATGTTCTTAGAACTGCTTTTTCTGTGTCCCATTGGTTTTGGGTTGTTGTGTTTGTATCTAGGTGTTTTGATTTCTTCTTTGATTTCTCCAATGACTCACTGGTTGTTTAGTAACATACTATTTAGCCTCCATGCGTTTGTGGGTTGTTTTGCAGTTTTTTTCTTGTTGTTGATTTCTAATCTTATAGTGTTGTGGTCAGGAAAGGTGCTTGATTTGATTACTATTTCCTTAAAGCCACTACAGCTTGTTCTGTGGCCTAGCATGGGATCCATCCTAGAGAAAGTTGATGTGCAATTTAAAACAATGTGTATTCTGCCGCTTTTGGGTGGAATGGTGTCTCTGTATATCAGTTAAGTCCGTTTGGTTTAATGTGTTATCCAAGGTAGGTGATTCCTTACTGTTTTTCTGTCTGGATTATCTGTCTATTGATATAAGTGGGGGTGTTAAAGTCCTTTACTATTATTGTATTATTGTTGATTTCTCCTTTTAATGTCTGCTAATATTTCCCTTATATATTGAGATACTCCTATGTTGGGCGCATGTATATTTATAATTGTTATATGTTCTTGGATTATCCCTTGGTCATCAGAGTGTCCATTTGTCTGTTTATAATTATAATCTTTAATAGTCTTTGTCTCTTTAAAATAATAGTGTTTGTTTTAAAGTCTATTTTGTCTCATATGAGTCTGCTGCTCCAGCTTTCTTTTGATTTCTTTTTGCCTGGAATACCTTTCTCCATCCTCTCCCTTTTAGTCTCTGTGTTTCTAGATCTGAAGTGAGTCTTTTGTAGGCAGAATATATATGGGTCTTGTTTTTGTATCCATTCAGCCAATCTCAATCTTTTGGCTAGAGCATTTAGTTCATTTACATTTAAGGTAGTTATCAATGTTGTGTTGGTTTCTGCCATACAACAACGTGAATCATCCCTAAGTATACATGTATACCCTTCCTCTTGAAGCGTTCTCCCACTCTACCCCCTTCCCACCTCTCTTTGTTGTCACAGCGCGCAAGGTTGACCTCCATGTATTATATAGTAACTTCCTACTAGCTAGCTATTTTACATACAGTAACTATATTTCAGTGCTACTCTGGGTTCGTCCCATTCTCTCCTTCCCCTGCTGCATCCACAGGTCTGTTCTCTATGTCTGCATCTCTGTTCCTGCCCTGCAGATAGGTTCATCAGAACCGTTTTTCTAGATTTCATATATATGAGTTAATATATGGTATTTGTTCTTCTCTTTCTTACTTGCTTCAGTCTGTATAACAGGCTCTAGGTTCACCTACCTCAGTTCAACTGACTTGTTAATTGTTTTGAATTTGTTTTTATAGGCGCCTCCCCTTTCTTTTTTGTTCTCTTGTGATTTGATGACTATCTGTAGTGTTATATTTGGATTCCCTTTTCTTTTTTGTATATATATCTGTGATAGATTTTTGGTTTGCAGTTAGCATGAGGTTTTTGTATAGCAGTCTGTATATATACAGGGTTATCTTAAGTTACTCATCTCTCACTTCCAAATGTATTTTAACAACCCTGCATTTGTACTTTCCTCCCCTAACAGTTCTTGTTTTTGACATTATATTTACATCTAATTGTTCTGTGTATCCCTTATTGTGGACAGAGATGATTTTAATACCTTTTCTCTTTTAACTTCCCTACTAGCTTTGTGTGTATCCTTGATTTCCTACCTTTACTGCATGTTTCCCTTTAAAAGTGGAAGTGAAGTCACTCAGTCGTGTCCGACTCTTAGCGACCCCATTGACTGCAGCCTACCAGGCTCCTCCATCCATGGGATTTTCCCGGCAAGAGTACTGGAGAGGGTTGCCATTTCCTTCTCCAGAGGATCTTCCCAACCCAGGGATTGAACCCAGGTCTCCCGCACTGTAGGCAGATGCTTTACTGTCTGAGCCACCAGGGAAGCCTCATGTTTCCCTTTAGTAGTGACGTATTTCATGTCATAATTTTCTCATTTCTAGTTGTGGCCTTTTCTTTTTCACCTAGAGAAGTTCCTTTAACATTTGCTGTAAAGCTGGTTTGGTGGTGCTAAATTCCTACAGCTTACTTGGCTTTAAAGGTTTTGATTTCTTCATTGAATCTGAATGAGAACCTTGCTGAGTAGAGCACTTGGTTGTAGGTATTCTCCTTGAATCATTCTAAATATATTGTGCCACTTTTTTCTGGCCTGCAGTTTCTGCTGAAAAATCAGTTGATAACCTTTACATACTGGTTTATTTTTTTAGTGTTATATTTTTAAGGTGTATTTATATTGATACATGGAGTTGTGATTTTTCCATTTTCACTGCTGTGTGGTTTTGCATGAATAAACCACACTTTAAAAAACTGTTCTGTTGAAGAGCTTTAAGTGGTTGCCAGTTTTTTCCCTATTACAAGCAATGCTGTAACAAATGTTTTTGTACATGGCCCTGTGTATATGTGAAATTTTTATTGCAAGTAGAAAATTGCTAGATCTTAGGGTAGATCCCCTGGAGAAGGAATAGGCTACTCACTCCAGTATTAATGGGCTTCCCTGGTGACTCAGATGGCAAAGAATCCACCTGCAATGTGGGAGACCTGGGTTTGATCCTTGGTTTGGGAAGATCCTCTGGAGGAGGGCATGGCAATTCACTCCAATATTCTTTACTGGAGAATCCCTATGGACAGAGGGATTCTCTGTCCCTGGTGGGCTATAGTCCATGAGGTTGGATAGAGTCACACACGCCTGAGTGACTAAGCGCAGCACAGCCCAGGGTATGCTCAGCCTTCACCTTTACTAGATTTTCTATATTTTCTAAAGTGGTTGTTAGCATTGTATTTCCACCAGCAGTTTCCACCAAGACTAGTCATCTTGTCAAACATAATTTTTGTCATTCTGATGTATGAGAAATGGTATTTAGTATTTTAAATTTGATTTTCTCTGGTTATCAGTGGCAATTCTAGTTTTTTATGTGTTAATTCCTATTTTTTTAAATTGCCTTTTCTACTCTTTTCTCCATCACCTGTGTTCCTTTTAGTTTCTGGCTTGTCCTTCTAGTTGTTGTGTAGTAAAATTTTTTTGTACCAAAAATTTTCATTTTCAATACAGATACATTTGACAATCTTTTTACTTTATTATTTGCTCCTAGTATCATATTTAGGAACTTTTCCTACACCGAGGTTATAATAATAGTCTTTTTATTAATTAACTGTTGCTCTGTAACAAATTGGGGTTTCCTAGGTGGTGCTACTGGTAAAGAATCTGCCTGCCAATGCAGGAGACACAAAAGATGCAGGTTCGATTCCTGGGTTGGGACTATTCCCTGGAATAGGAAATGACACCCCACTCCAGTATTCTTACCTGGAAAATTCCATGGGCAGAGGAGCCTGGCAGGTTACAGTCCATCAGGCTGCAAAGAGTTGGGCGTCATTGAATCACTGAGCACACATATACATACACATACTATAACAAATTACCAGCAAAACCTATTTGCCTAAAAGAATAAATATTTATTATTCCTTTTCACTTCTGGAAGCAGTGTGTCTGGGTGATTCTGATCTTGTTCTCTTATGAGATTGTAGTCAAGGTGTCGGTCAGGGTTTCAGTCATTTGAAGGCTTAATTACAGCTGGAGGGCTTGCTTTTAAAGATAGCCTACTCAGATGGCCAGTGAGTTGGTGTAGGCTTTTGGTGGGAGGCCTCAGTTCCTCTTGATGTGATCCTTTACCAGGGCCACTTGTGAGTTATAGTTTGGAGGCTGACTTTCCCTGCATCAGTGAGCCAGGAGATAACAGTGGAAACTTAAGTCTTTTATGATCTATCCTTTGTAGTCACTATCACTCAGCTTGTCCTTTGTGGGAGGAGACTGTACTGAGATTGGAATACCAAGGTAAGACGATCACCAAAGGCTATCTTGGAGCCTCGCTAGCAGAGTGTCTTGTGTGTGTGCTTAGTCGCTTAGTTGTGTCCAACTCTTCACAACCCCATGGACTTTAACCCACCAGGCTTGTTTCTGCATGGGGATTCTCCAGGGAAGAATACTGGGGTGGGTTTCCATGCCCTCCTCCAGGGGATCTTCCCAACCCAGGTCTTTCTCATTGCAGGCGGATTCTTTACCATCTGAGCTAGCAGGGAAGCTCAAGAGTGTTTTACGCTTTAAAATAAAATACCTAATAGTTATTTCACATTTAGGCTTTTTTTTTTAATCTACCTTAAGTATGTTATGGTGTATGTGTGTGTGTTTAGAAGGGGACCTAATCTTATTATTCTTCTAAAAGTATAGTAATTGTCTCATTTGCTGAATAATCCATCATATTGTTCTTTTTCTATGTGGGTTTGCTTCTGGGCTCTGTATTCTCTTTTAGCCTGTTTTTAAAAATTCCTATGCCAATACCACTTTACAGTACCATAGATCAATACCACTTGATCTAAGGCAAGTCTCAAACTCTTTACTCTTCTTCATGATTGGCTTAGTTCTTTTTTTTTTTTTTTTTTACCCTGCTTTCCTCACTCCGCTTCACTTGAGAACACATCCTCACTAAGCCACTTAAACAAGAGACTCTCTCAGGTTCTACTTCTTTTTTTTTTTTTCCCTCCTGTTCATCTCATCCAGAAAACAAAAACTCACTAGATGGGGCAGACTTTGTGCCTTACTCCACAAGACATCCAGAGACCTTTATCTTCTTATTGAACTGCCTGTCTCCCAAGGATATTTCAGAAAGGAATTTACCAAAATGGAATATCTAAGATAGACTATAGTTGTTATAGTTGCTAAGTCATGTCCAACTCTTTTTTTTTTTTTTTAGCTTTATCCTGTATTTTATTTTTTTCTTTTTTTTTTTTTTTTTTTATTTTTATTTTATTTATTTATTTTTTTCGTGCAGCATATATTTTATTAAAGTGAAAGGATAGAGAAAGCTTTTGACATAGACATCAGAAAGAGGTAGAAAGAGTACCCCCTTTTTTTTTTTTTTTTTTTTTTAGGTGGAATCACACAGTATTTGTTCTTTTGTGACTGGGCTTATTCCATTTAGCTATTTTCAAGGTCTATCTATGTTGTAATCTGTGTTAGAATTTGCTTCCTTTTTATTTTATTTTATTTTTTATGTTAATAAACTTCTGTTTGATTTTGTCCTGCTATTCTGTCAGAACTATTGGCTTAGTTCTTATCTCCAAAGACTGTTAAGAGAGAAACTGTTGAGTAAATCCTTTTGACTTTTAGAATCAGATTCTATGAACATATCTTTTGGGATTTTACTTATTTTAATGAATATAAACATATAACCCTTTTTTTCATTATAAAAATAATAGTTGCTTAGTGAATATTTGTAAAATACAGGTAAGCTGAAAAGCTTTAAAAAAATAAAGTGTCCATAACCCCATCCTCCAAACATGGCCATTATTGTAGCATTAAGAATTTCTTAAGTGTTCATGTCGATGTATGGCAAAAAGCACCACAATAATGAAAGGTAATTAGCCTCCAATTAAAATGAATAAATTAACTAAAAAATTAAATCTGTAACAAAAGACATCACATATTGGGAAAAATAAGGATTAACACTGTTATTGTAGTGTGTGTCCATACAACATTAAGAAAAATATAAATAGAAAAATGGACAAAGAATATGAACAGGCGTTTGACAGAGGTGGATGTACAGAGAAATCCATACACTCTTTCCTCAAATGTTAACATTTTTCCACATTTGTGTTGTTTTTCTTTTTTCTCTCCTCCTCCGTCTCATTTCCTCTCTGTCCCAGTGCTTTGTCACTCATTCCACATCGATATATTTATTAGAAATACTTAAAATATTTTAAAGATACTTAGGTTCAAATACATGTTTATTTTCTGAACCATTTGAGACGTGATGACCCTTTTATTTTCTAAAACTAGAACACGCACGATCTTACATAATTAAAGTGCAGTTATAAAAATCAAGAAACTGAGATTGACACAATGCTATTATCATCCAAATATTGCCAGTAATAATATTCATAGCCCTCCGTCTCCAAAAAATTCTTGGATCATTATGTAAGAGTCATATGACTTCATGATGTCTAGTCATGCAGTGGAAGCACATGGTACTGATTTGTCCCGGTCCTGGTGATGTTAACTTTGATCACTGCTTACAATGGTGTCTACCAAAACTGTTCTCCATTGTAAGGTTATTAGTTTTCCCTCTGTAATTAAAAAGAATCTTGTGGTGTGACACTTTGTGACAATATAAATATCTAGGTATTCCTCAAACTTTGGCCCACCCGTTTCAGCATTCAATTATGGCTCTTGTTTGGGTCAGCTATTTGTGATACATGGTAATTTTCTAATTTACTGTTCCTTTTTCATTTTAATTGATTTTATTACAGAAAATTTTTCTCTTATGGGTGCTGTTTTACTCAATGGATCATAGTCTTTTTCTATCATTATTAATTCTGAATTCTCAAACTATCCTGGATTTGGCCCATGTAAGCCCCTGAAAAGCTAGGTCTATATTATTTTGACATGTTTCCATCAATTTGTGAAGACTTTCTGACACAATAAAATATTCCAGGCTTATCATATAGTTTCCCAGGTCTGGAATGAACCATTTTCCCAAGGAGTTCTGATTCCTTTTCATGGGAAATAGTGTTATCTTTCTTTTATTCTTAATTATCTTTATTCTTCATTACTGTTTGTTTTTATACTATCTTGATTTGTTCTGTTTTTCCGTGACTTATCATACTGCTTTAATTAAGTTTTATAGTTTAGTTCTTTATTTAATTATTAGCTCTCCCTGGTGTATATTTCACCCTAGAGAAGAATCATCTGTTTTTACTTGTCCTCCAGAACCTCATAATTCTTGTTTTTTCTTTTCACCTGTTTGATTATTTATCTCATGCTTCTTCTGGATTCTTCTTCCTTGATTATAATTTTAAAGGGTAGATTTCCCCGGGATCCTTCCCTTCCTCTGAGAAACCAGTCAGTGTCACTGGTCATCTCTGTTGGTAGGAAATCTATACTAGTTCCTTCTCCTTAGGGACAATGTGATAATATGTATCGGAATTACAAATTTACATTCCCATTTCAGGGAGTGTATCCTTCAGGTATATTTTCACATTTTGTGATGATATATGTACAGGGTTGTTCATACAAATGTTGTATGTAATAGCAAAAGATTTGGAGATTATCCACAATAATCTGAAAGAAAACCTTGTTATTATTTTTCTTCCCTTTTCTGCTCATATATTTGTAAGGTTTGATTTTTTTCGTATATGTCAGCAAAAACAATATATTGTAATAGAGTGGAACAAAAGCTCAAATGTCCATAAATAGTGGATAGGTTAATAATGATGCAGTAGTACAGTGGAATATTATGCAGTTGAAAAGGAATAGGAAGAATGTATTTACATGGAAAATCATGGAAAAATCATTGCAGTTAAAAAGAAAAAGAGTAAGGTGCAGAACTTATATAGAGGCCTTTCTGTGTAAAGGAGGGAAGTAAATTGTGTAGTTTTATTTGCTCTATTGGTATATGGCACCCCACTCCAGTACTCTTGCCTGGAAAATCCCGTGGACGGAGGAGCCTGGTAGGCTGCAGTCCATGGGGTCGCTAGGAGTCGGACATGACTGAGTGACTTCACTTTCACTTTTCACTTTCATGCATTGGAGAAGGAAATGGCAACCCACTCCAGTGTTCTTGCCTAGAGAATCCCAGGGACGGGGGAGCCTGGTGGGCTGCCGTCTGTCGGGTCGCACAGAGTCGGACATGACTGAAGTGACTTAGCATAGCATAGCATAGCATTGGTATAAAGGAACTCTGAAAGGAAAAATAAGAAACTAACAGTTTTCCCCAAGAAGAAGGATATGACCCAGGCAGGTCCCAGAGGTATGAAGAGACTCTTCACTGTGTATCTTTTTAATCTGTTTGATTTTTGACATGTGAAAATACTACCTGTTGAATTCAACTTGTCTTCTAGTAAAACTTACACCTGGTTTTACAAATTCGGAGTTTTCACTAGTTCTGAACCACTGGCCCAGAGCATAAAATGTATTTCAACACACTGTGAAGCCTTTTTTCTCTGTAGCTTTATACTTTGCCACTTCTGGCTCCATATTTTACACCCTGGCAACACTGAATGTCCTGTAGTTCTCACAAGTAGCACTGTTTCATAACTGTGTATGTTTCACCTATGTCTTCTCATATTTATCGTTGGAGAATCAGTTTGTTTTCTTCTCTGGAAAGCTGTTGTGCACCTCTGCAGGCTGAGTTAGGTAATTGTGTGATACTCTTTGTGTTTGTCTAGTATTACCCTAACCATATTTCCTTTTAACGATTAGCTCCTTATATAGTACCCACACATAGAGATGCAAAGACTTGCTTTGATTTTTTTTTTCTCCTAATAACTCTGCGTGTAGGGTAGAGGCCATCTCTCAAATGGCTTGTAGTCTTCAGTGGAGACCTTCATGCAGGAATGTAACTGACATATGACAGAGGGTAATAAATGAGACAATAGGCAAGATTATACTTGCAGAGAAGTTCTTTTACATGGGTCTTAAGATGCACCACAGTCCAGATGGAGACCTTTTAATAGGGCCTGTTCAGGAGCAGCAGATAATCAAGTATAGCTTCAATGTAGAGGAATCATGACTCAAAGTGAATTGGGAAGGAAAGTAAAAAAAAAAAACAAAACAAAAAAACAGGGACAGATTGTGAGAGGCCTAACATTCTAGTCTGAGAAATTTAAATAGTATCTTGTAGGCAGAGTAGGACTATCGAATGTTTCTGAACAAAGAGCCAATCTGATATGTGTTTTAGGATGATTACTTTTATACTTTCTGTAGAGTGGTTTGAAAAAGGAAGCAATGAGAGACAGGGGCATCTGTTACGATATTTTATACTGTAAACTACAATGTTGAATATGGAATTGAAAAGGAACAGTCCTAGCTGTATTTTCAAATTCGATTGTTCTGTCCATCTAGTCCATTCAACTTAGAATGGTCTTTTATTTCAAAAGTGAGATTCTATTCATCTTTGGAGAGACAGTTTATATGTAATGTCTACTAGTAATCCACATGTATTAATCGTTCCCTGTTCTGACTGCATTTCACTTATTTATGACTTTTTCATATTCTGTCTCCTAGTAGTTGTCTTACTTACCCCTGAAATTGTTTCCTTCTGGAAACCTTTGTGTTATTTTATTTGACTTTATTCATCTAACACTTATCATATTGTATTATTGTTGTTTGTTTCAGTAAACATTTCTTGGGTACCAAACCTGGAGGAATTCATACTTTTGGCAGTCCATATGTTATAATATATGATTAGATGTCTGAGTTTTTTAGGGCAACTTTATTTTGATTTCTTGCACGTAACATATTTGATGATACATATTATGAACTCAGTATTATGGAGATATCAGAGGAACAGTGTTAGTTAAAAGCCCAATTTAAATCCTGGTTCTACCACTGTAGCCTGTGTATTTAGCCTATTTAAGCCATAGTTTTCTCAACTCAGGCTTCCCTGATAGCTTACTTGGTAAAGAATCCACCTGCAATGCAGGAGACCCCAGTTCAATGCCTAGGTTGGGAAGATCTGCTAGAGAAGGGATAGGCTATGCACTCCAGTATTCTTGGACTTCACTTGTGGCTCCGCTGGCAAAGAATCTGCCTGCAATGTGGAAGACCTGGGTCAATCCCTGGGTTGGGAAGATCCCCTGGAGAAGGGAATGGCTACCCACTCCAGTATTCTGGCCTGGATAATTCTGTGGACTGTATAGTCCATGGGGTCGCAAAGTAAAATGGGAAATTGTCTTGGGCTGCCATGAAAAAATATCATAGACTGGGCAGACTGGACAGAAATCTATCTTACAGTTCTGGAGGCTATGAAGTATAAGAGCATAGTGGCAGCATTTTTGGTTTATGGTGAGAACTCTTCCTGGCTTGCAGGCAATACCTACTTTCTCCTTGTGTCTCACACGGTGGAAAGAGACAGGACAAACTCTCTGATGTCTCTTATAAGGGAAATAATTCCATCATGAGGTCTCCAGCTTTGTGACCCTGTCTAAACCCAATTTATTCCCAAAGACCCCATCACATCTGGGGTTAGGTTTTCAACATAAATTTGGTAGGGGGGGGTACAAATAGTCCCTCATTTCAGTTCAGTTCAATCACTCAGTCATGTCCGACTCTCTGTGACCACATGGACTGCAGCATGCCAGGCCTCCCTGTCCATCACCAGCTCCCGGAATTCACTCAAACTCATGTCCATCAAGTCAGTGATGCCATCCAGCCATCTCATCCTCTGTCATCCCCTTCTCCTCCTGCCCCCAATCCCTCCCAGCATCAGAGTCTTTTCCAATGAGTCAGCTCTTCGCATGAGGTGGCCAAAGTACTGGAGTTTCAGCTTTAGCATCACTCCTTCCAAAGAAATCCCAGGGCTGATCTCCTTTAGAATGGACTGGTTGGATCTCCTTGCAGTCCAAGGGACTGCAGTCCAAGAAGACTCTCAAGAGTCTTCTCCAGCACCACAGTTCAAAAGCATCAATTCTTTGGTGCTCAGCTTCCTTCACAGTCCAACGCTCACATCCATACATGACCACTGGAAAAACCATAGCCTTGACTAGAAGGACCTTTGTTGGCAAAGTAATGTCTCTGCTTTTGAAATGCTATCTAGGTTGGTCATAACTTTCCTTCCAAGGAGTAAGTGTCTTTTAATTTCATGGCTACAGTCACCATCTGCAGTGATTTTGGAGCCCCCCAAAATAAAGTCTGACAGTGTTTCCACTGTTTCCCCATCTGTTTCCCATGAAGTGATGGGACCAGATGCCATGATCTTTGTTTTCTGAATGTTGAGCTTTAAGCCAACTTTTTCACTGTCCTCTTTCACTTTCATCAAGAGACTCTTTAGTTCTTCTTCACTTTCTGCCATAAGAATGGTGTCATCTGCGTATCTGAGGTTATTGATATTTCTCCTGGCATCTTGATTCCAGCTTGTGTTTCTTCCAGCCCAGCATTTCTCATGATGTACTCTGCATATAAGTTAAATAAGCAGGGTGACAATGTACACCCTTGGCGTACTCCTTTTCCTATTTGGAACCAGTCTGTTGTTCCATGTCCAGTTCTAACTGTTGCTTCCTGACCTGCATGTAGTCCCTAGTACTATCTTATACAGTGGTTTTGAAAATTAAATAATTAATGGAAAGCATTTAGCACTGTGTTTCTAGCATAAAAAGTGATGTGTTTGTTTATTCTATTGTTATCAGTATCATTTTGACTTGGCCTAATTTTACATATTATGTAATGGTGGAAAACTAGAAATGAATTGGCGATTTTGCTCTTCATTGATAGAGAGTATGTGATAGTATTAATCACGAAGAGAAATGTAGGAAGAAGGGTAGGATTGCAGGCTTGCTGATGAGAGGTGCTTTATTCACTCAGTCAGGAGGCAAGGAGAAGATGGAGGCAAATGTCAGGTTTATAGATGTAGCATAAAATGCCAAGAGTAGAAGAAAAGAGAACCTTTAATATTCTTTATATGGGTATGACCTTTAAATACAGTTCTTAATGGTTTTTACTCAAATCTTTTATGTTTCTTTTCTCTGATTTCATTGATAAGGATGAATTTTTGTGTGAGCCCAGGAAGCAGAAGTATCATTTTTATCTTTATCCACAAATAACACTAAATTTGTTTTGCTGGATTTTCAAAAGTTCTGTTTCAGACATTTTGAATCTTTGACATATTTTGACAGTTTAGAATTGGGCTATAATCTATTCCTATCCTCTAGCTTGTGGGATTTACTTTCTCCTCTCTAAGTTAATGAATCAAGGGCTTATTAGCCTTTCTAGAACTATTAAGAATCTCTCAATCTTTCACTTTTGGCAATAATTGTCTCCACATTTACTTTATAGAGTCCCCTTTGGTGGAGCCCACAGGCGGAGAGGAAGCACAGGATTCATAAGATGGCGGGCGGGTGAGTGACTGAGAATTTGGGCTGAAATTGGAAAAAAAAAAGTGGCAGTGGTTACACCTTAATAAGAGGAATGAATTTGAAGTCTGAGTTGGGACATTACGTTGTCTTGGTCAGGTCTGTAAAGAATGGAATGGTTTTAAGGTTTATTTTTTCAATACAAAGTTTATTAATACTTTATATAGCATAGCTATCATGCTATATTGTATGATTTTATCAAAATTCACTCTGTGACTCAACATATAATCAACAGTTTGAGGGAACATAGAAATATTTATCTGCGAGTACATCATCTTTTGTGGTAGTAGTGTTTAAAAATACATCATTAAATTGTGGTTTGGGGCTTATCTTTTTTGTTTTAAAAACAGAAATTTCACCTCTTAATAATATAACCTTGAGTTGGCATACTGGTTTACTGATGAATTTATGAATTTTCTGTGAGTGTATGTAGTGGTGTGTAGTTAGAGGAGGCTGACAGTACAGTTACAAAGGAGAAAAAGTTTGTTTCCGGGACCCTTTCACTGCTGTTTCCTTATTCCTTCAGCCTCCTCATTTGGTTGAAGGGGTTATCCTGCACAGGGCCTTGACAGCTCGTCTTTGTTTCTTTTGTTTTTGTTTTCTTTCCTTTTATTTTTTGACAGGTTATCTTTGAAAGATTGAATAGCAGATTATTTTATGTTTAAATGAGGGCTTTTGAAAATCCAAACAGAATTTCCTTATGATGAAACTAGAAACATTGACATCTATTGGGAGAAAGATTTTTAGTAAATAGAGTTTTTTTTTTTTTTAGTAAATAGAGTTTTTTGACTCTGCTTCTTGAGTCACAACCTGTTGCCAGGTAGGAATGGACACTGTTACAGATCTCAAACATGCTAGAGTCTGAGTATCTGTGCTAGGTCTTTTATATATTCATTTGATCCTCACAGGGAGCTTGTGAGATAGGCATTCTTACTCACATTTTATAGTAGAGGTACTGCAAGAGGAACGGAGACGTGAAGTCACCTTCCTAAAGAGGTCCCAGTGGAGGCACATCTTAAAACTCTCAGACTCCAAACCTTTTACATTTACCAGTACACCAGTATTTGACGATCATTTTATCTTCTTGCTTAATCTGTAGTTCTTTTGGTGAATATAAGATATCTTGCCCTCAAGAATTCCTTTACATGCTTCTACAGAGATGGCTCCCCATCTCCTCTGTATGTCACCACACTAGACCATGCTGCTTGTAGTGGGTGAGTCTTGAACTTTTTGTGTGTTTCTTGCTAGGAGTATAAAATTGCCTTATTAGTAGAGATGGCTAGCAACTACAACATTGAGCGGTAAACATACCCAGTTAGGTTTGTTTGTTTTCTAGCAGATTGACTAGCTCTGAAGTTTGTATAGGTGTGTATATATGAGAACGTATATATGTGTGACGTATATGTGTAAACTGTAATGTTTGGGAATTATCACAGCAAGAATGAATAAATTTCTCGTTATTGATGCTTTTGAACAGGTATATTCAGGATTACAAAACATTTTGAAAATGTTCATTCAACAAAGCATTATAAAGTGCCAGATTCTATACTGAACACAACACGAAAAACACATGGTTTCAACCCTCAATGCAATGAAAGTTTAAAAGGGAGACAAACGTGTGAGGTAACTATTAAGATACTCTGTAGTCATTATAGTGATGGAGACGTGTAGGACAAGGAGTGGGCATACCATGAAAGGTCAGGTTAACTGTGCTTGGGTGACCTAAGAAGGGGCTGCAGTTTAGACCGAAGGCTGAATGTATTCTTGACTACAAGTCAGTTCATGGTGTACTTGTACATCCTACACACACAGCATTTGCACAGACAGCGTTTTCCTTCCTTGTGCATGTACACGTAGTGTTAGGCGTGGACACTTGGTGTTTTCCCTTTACCTCAAATCACACATCCCCGCATGTGTCTTTCAGAAGGCTTCTCCTGTAATTGTTTCTTTGTTTCCCTTTATTTTTCTGTTCTACAGCTCTAAAATTTCTCTGGTTTTTGGAAGGAGGCAGACTAATTTGTGGATAGTAAAGGAAAGTTAAATTCATGATGATCACTCTATTTCTGCATTCTCTACAGCACTTAGTAGTGAGTAAAGCATCACAGTGATGGTGGGAAATGGTAAAGAGATCAGGGTATTGGAACTAGGCACGTGATTGCTTTATAATTTTTACTGTCACACAAACGGTTTTCTTCTGCCTAAAATAAAGACTAAAAGTGTGACTAGCTATGTTCTTGAGCTGAGAGTGAAATAGAGGACAGTCGCCTAGAGGAAAACACTGCATTCAGTGGTATATTAATTACTTCCTGCCCCATTTTGATTGTAAGGCTTTTTGATGAATTATGCTTATGAAGCATTCCCTTATGATTAAGGATTAGGATACATGCCTATCTCTGTCTCTAACGTATGCTGGTTTTTATAGGCTAACACACTGGCATATATTTAGGCAGTTCAGTTTAGTTGAGAAGCCACTTTCCATGGTATTATGGAAAGAGCCCTACACCTAAAGTTAGGAAAACTGAATTCTGATTCTGCCCCTGCCTCTTAAGTAATTTTTTTTCTCCTTTGATCTCATCAGGTAACCTCTCTTAGGTCTCAGTTTCTTGCTTTTTAAATACTGGGATAGGATAATGCTCCTTAAAGTATTGCTCAGCTCACAGTTTAATTATTTTATTGTTGACAAAAGGCTATTTATTCACCTACTAAATCTTTATTGCATGCTTCCATATTTCAGGTTCTGTGTTAGGTGCAGTCAGAGACACATGGAGGATAGATGTGTGGTCAGTGAGAGGGAATCGAGAGTTGAGAAGTAAACTTATACAACTCTGGTAAATTTTTGACAAAGGTAGCAAGACCATTCACTGTGGGAGGATAGTCTTCAGCAAATGATGCTGGGAGAACTGGACTTCCACATGCAGAAGAATCAATTTAGATCCCCACTTCATACTGTATACAAAAAATAACTCAAAATTGATTAAAGACATAAACATGAAAGCTACAACTATACATCTCTTGGGCTTCCCTCATAGCTCTGTTGGTAAAGAATCTGCCTGCAATGCATGAGACCTGGGTTCAATTCCTGGGTTGGGAAAATCCCCTGAAGAAGGAAATGGCAGCCCATTCCAGTATTTCTCCCTGGAGAATTCCATGGACAGAGGAGCCTGGCAGGCTACAGTCCAGGAAGTCAAAAGAGTTAGACACAACTTAGTGACTAAACCATACATCTCTTAGAAGGAAATGAGTACATCTTTGTGATCTTGAGCTGGGCAATAGTTTTTTAGATTTGGTATCAAATGCATGAGCAACCAATGAAAAACCGAAAAATTAGAACTCATCAAAATTAAAAACGTGTCAAATGACAGTCTTAAGAAAGTGAAAAGATGATCTACAGGATGAGGGAAAATATTTGAAAATCATATACCTGATAAAGTACCCAGAGTATATCAAGAATTTTTATAAATCATCTATAGCCCAAATTAGAAGTGGCCAAAAGATCTAAATTGACTTTTTTTTTTTTTCAAAGAATATACACAAATGGCCGGTAATACATGACAAAATGCTCAACATCAGTAGCCAGCAGAGAAATGCAAAATCGTGGGAGATACCACTTCACACCCATTCAGTTCAGTTCAGTCCAGTCGCTCCGTCATGTCCGACTCCTTGGAACCCCATGAATCACAGCACGCCAGGTCTCCCTGTCCATCACCAACTCCCGGAGTTCACCCAGACTCATGTCCATCAAGTCAGTGATGCCATCCAGCCATCTCATCCTCTGTCATCCCCTTCTCCTCTTGCCCCCAATCCCTCCCAGCATCAGAGTCTTTTCCAATGAGTCAACTCTTTGCATGAGATGGCCAAAGTACTGGAGTTTCAGCTATAGCATCATTCCTTCCAAAGAACACCCAGGACTGATCTCCTTTAGAATGGACTGGTTGGATCTCCTTGCAGTCCAAGGGACTCTCAAGAGTCTTCTCCAACACCACAGTTCAAAAGCATCAATTCTTTGGTGCTCAGCTTTCTTCACAGTCCAACGCTCACATCCATACATGACCACTGGAAAAACCATAGCCTTGACTAAATGGACCTTTGTTAGCAAAGTAATGTCTCTGCTTTTGAAATGCTATCTAGGTTGGTCATAACTTTCCTTCCAAGGAGTAAGTGTCTTTTAATTTCATGGCTGCAGTCACCATCTGCAGTGATTTTGGAGCCCCCAAAAAATAAAGTCTGACACTGTTTCCACTGTTTCCCCATCTATTTCCCATGAAGTGATGGGACCAGATGCCATGATCTTTGTTTTTTTGAATGTTGAGCTTTAAGCCAACTTTTTCACTCTCATCAAGAGGCTTTTAGTTCCTCTTCACTTTCTTCATAAGGGTGGTGTCATCTGCATATCTGAGGTTATTGATATTTCTTCGGCAATCTTGATTCCATCTTGTGCTTCCTCCTGCCCAGGGTTTCTCATGATGTACTCTGCATATAAGTTAAATAAGCAGGGTGACAATATACAGCCTTGACATACTCCTTTTCCTGTTTGGAACCAGTCTGTTCCATGTCCAGTTCTAACTGTTGCTTCCTGACCTGCATACAGGTTT
This sequence comes from Bos mutus, assembly GCF_027580195.1. Taxonomy (NCBI): domain Eukaryota; kingdom Metazoa; phylum Chordata; class Mammalia; order Artiodactyla; family Bovidae; genus Bos; species Bos mutus. Next base: position 52,694,773 of record NC_091632.1, on the reverse strand, counting down.
CTCAAGAGGCAGGTCAGGTGGGCTGGTATTCCCATGTTTTTCAGAATTTTCTACAGTTTATTGTGATCCACACAGTCAAAGGCTTTGGCATAGTCAATAAAGCAGAAATAGATGTTTTTCTGGAACTCTCTTGCTTTTTCCATGATCCGGCGGATGTTGGCAATTTGATCTCTGGCTCCTCTGCCTTTTCTAAAACCAGCTTGAACATCTGGAAGTTCATGGTTCACATATTGCTGAAGCCTGGCTTGGAGAATTTTGAGCATGACTTTACTAGCGTGTGAGATGAGTGCAATTGTGCGGTAGTTAGGATGGCACTCATCAAAAAGATGGACAATAAAATGTGTTGGTGAGAATGTGAAGACATTTTAACCCTCATATACTGCTTGTGGGTTTGTAAAGTGGTGCAGCTGTTTCGGAAAACAGTTTGGCAGTTACTTGAAAACTTAAACCAAGTTACTGTGTGACCCAGCAGTTTCATATCTAGGTATATACCCAAGAAAATTGAAGTCATATGTTTATACAAAACTTGTCTATGAATGTTCATAGTAGCTTTATTCATAGATGCCCCAAAAGTGGAAATAACCCAAAGTCCAGTAACTGTTACATGAGTGAATAAAATATGGAATAATCCATAAAATGGAATATTATTTAGCTGGAAAAGTAATGTAATATACATGCTATTACCATGAATATACCTTGAAAACCTTCTGCTAAGTGAAAAAAGTCAGATACAAAAGGCCATGTATTATATGATTCCATTTATATGAAATGTCCAGAATGGGGAAATCCACAAAAGACAGAAAGCAGGTCATCAGGGCGAGGAGGAAGAGGGAATGGAGAGCTCAAGGCTGCTAATGGGTTCAGGCTTTCCTTTTTGGAAGGTGAAAAGTTCTGAAGTTAGTGCTGATGGTTACACAATCTTGTGAATATACTAAAAACAAAAACTGTATTCTTTAAAATGGTAATTTTTATGGTGTATGAATTGTATCTCAGTACATTTTTTTTTTTTTTTTAAGACCTGATCCTTTCCTTCATGGTACTAAAATGAACTGCTTAATATGATAGAGATAACAAAGGGTTCTGTGGGAGGCTACAGTACGACATTCTGTCCTGCTGTGTGGAGTTGGGGTCAGACTCCTGGAATAAGTAACATTGAAATGAATTGACACTACTTAGGTGGAAAAACTGGTACAGTGGAAATTAGGAAACAGGAAAGAATATATCAGAATTAATAACTTAAAGCAAGTTTAGTTTCAACAGGTATAGTCTCCTACTCCTGTCATTATGTAAGATTGTCACAGAACTTTTACCTTAAGTAATTTGATTATCCTGTAATGTGTATTATGAAAAAAATATATCTTAACCTTCTGGAGGAAACGGAGCATTTATTTTTCATGATTTAATTCTAAATATTTAAAAATTTCAGTCTTATAGCATTTTAAAATTTAAATTTTCATGAAATCAGAGCTAGATTCTATAAGTTGTTTATGCTGGGTTTTGTCTCCCCTTTCCCTTTTATATATTTTATAAGCCAAGTTTCCAACCTTCCTTCATATAAAAATTGTATTTTCATTCCTTTTGACATTTTGAGGTTAATTTCAGAACCTTGTAAGAATTATTTGCTCTGGGGTTGGGATATTACAAATGTTTGTCTCTTTTGCTCTTAGGTAGTAAAATATTTTCTTAAGAAATTTTAAGCATGTACAAAAGTAATAATAGTCACGCCCATGCAATCAACATCAGCTTTAAAAATTTCCAACTCATAGCCAGTTTTATTTTATTGTACACTCACCTGTTCCTTTACTTTCTAAATTATTTGGGAGCAGATCTCAGAAGTCACATCATTCTTTATGCATGTTCATGTATCTCTTAATGAAAAGAACTCTTTTCTTTTTAATATGTATTATTGAGACATTTTTAACTTGGAATGTTTTCATATGAAAATAAATTATTTAGAAGTTACCTGTTGCTGAAAATGAATAGTTAATTTTTACTCTTTTATACAGTGTTTTATTCACTTATATACAGTGTTTATTTCTTCTAATAAATACTTGGTATGGTTCCAAAATCATAAAATTGATGGTATGAGAATGTGGTTCATAGTCTTTATGTTCCTCGTGGTGATTATTTATGATTAACTAGGCCTTAGAAGGCTTCCCTGGTGGCTCAGAGGTTAAAGCGTCTGCCTGCAATGTGGGAGACCTGGGTTCGATCCCTGGGTTGGGAAGATCCCCTGGAGAAGGAAATGGCAACCTACTCCAGTATTCTTGCCTGGAGAATCCCATGGACAGAGGATCCTGGTAGGCTGCAGTCCATGGGGTCTCAAAGAGTCAGACACGCCTTAGAAATGACAAAACTTTTCTCCACAGCTGATCATGTCCTTTTTCCATATTCAGTGGGCTTTACTACTTGGCCTTATAGGAGTGTCTATCATTTAACATGATGAGCTACCAGCCCTTGCGGAATGTACATCTTTAGGCTTCCTTGGCATTTGACTTTCTTGGTTCATTCCTGTATTGGAGTGTTCTTTTACTGGCACATTGTCTTTTGATTTCCACCGCATGCGACTGTTTCTCATTCCTACTCTGTTCTTAACCCTCTTTTATTCTCTCTGCAGACTCTTAGTTCTGCTGTCATGCTGTGCCGTGCCTACGTGCTTAGTTGTGTCTGACTCTTTGTGACCCTTTGGGCTGTAGCCCGCCAGGCTCCTCTGTCAGTGGGGTTTTCCAGGCAGGAATACTGGAGCAGGTTGCCATTTCCTTCTCCAGGGGATCTTCCTGACCCAGGGATTGAACCCCCATCTTCTGTGTCTCCTGCGTTGCAGGCGAATTCTATACCCGCTGAGCCATCAGGGAAGCCCGTGGCTGTCGGGTTAACATGACATTATTACTTACATTATGTATGTATTAGTGAATCCCAAATATTTGGTACTAGTGAACGAAAACACCTATGTTTAATATTCTAGTTAATTATTTAAAATGTTCCCGTGGATATATATCTGCTTCCTCTTTCAGTCTCCTGTGTACCTGCTGTTATGTTGTTCTGTTGGCTCTTCAAAATGTATGTTATTTGTATTTTCATTATTAGTACCTATTCTGTGCTGAACTACTTGTAGGTCATCTGAGTGCTCCTGTCTGTGATTCCATAAACCTGTGTGTTCTCCATAGTCAGAGCAGTGTATGTCTCTCCCTTATTAGAGTTCAGGCTCTTTGGGGCTGAGATTGGATTTTATTCATGCTAGGGTTATAGTACATGAGACATAGAAATATTCATTAAATTGTTAAATGAATTCTAATCTGTTTACCTACTATATTCCAGCAATATCTACCAAAGGTCTTGTCTTAGTACATCCTATGTAAAGTACTCCTTGAGAATCCAGTAAAGGTGGTACAGTCTCTATCAATGTGCCCTGTAAATTTCTGTCATAGAAGTAATTGAAATCTAAAGTTATTATTTATTTTCTTTTTTATTACTTTCCCCCCTTTGAATGTGATTGTAGGGACCATGACAGTTTTATACATTTTATGTATACATTTTGACATAACATTGCACATGGTAGGACCTTAATAAATACGTACTAAATACAGATGAGTGTGCTTCCTCCTTGGTTGAGAGCAGTGTACTTATCCATTATACAAATAATTTCACAATGATTATAAACCTTAGACTTGAATCTTTGTTTTATTGTTATCGGACTGATTTTTTTTTTTTTTTTTGCCCCTCTGTGCTGTGAAGGATTGGGAAGCCTGGCATGCTGCAGTCCATGGGGTCAGAAACAGTTGGACAAGTCTTGGGACTGAATGACAACTGTGTTGCTTGTAGGATCTTAGCTCCTTGACTAGAGATTGAACCCAGCAGTGAGAGCACCGGATCCTAACCACCAGGCTGCCAGGGCGTTCCCAGACTGATTTTTCTAAAACAGTACTTTCACTGGTGAAATGTCTAGTCAAACTCTTCTGCCAGATCTGAGATAGGTTCTGGGAATACAAAGAGAATATAAGAACTTTGTTCCTTACTTTTATGGGATTTTGAAATAAAGACAAAGAAATGCTTAAATCCCCTTGAGGAGGTCAAGGAAAGCTTCCTAGAGGACTTCTGATATCTCTAAGGTTTTTTAAAAAATTTAAAAATTTCAAAAATTGTGTAATTCATAGGAGCCATTTTCCCTGTCAGTAGCAAAAAATTTCAGTAATCACAAAGAAAAGACTGATTGCTACCAGCAGGAAATTGTTGGCTGTTTCTATGGCTGCCCTCATTCTGACTGACTTGAGTGTTTATTTCAACCTAGAAGTAGTAACTTTGGGATTTAAATGTAATTCCTTACTAGATTGGAGAAGGCAATGGCACCCCACTCCAGTACTCTTGCTGGAAAATCCCATGGACAGAGGAGCCTGATAGGCTGTGGTCCATGGAGTCGCTAAGAGTCAGAAACGACTGAGCGACTTCACTTTCACTTTTCACTTTCATGCATTGGAGAAGGAAATGGCAACCCACTCCAGTATTCTTGCCTGGAGAATCCCAGGGACGGGGGAGCCTGGTGGGCTGCCGTTTATGGGGTCGCACAGAGTCGGACACGACTGAAGTGACTTACCTTACTAGATAGAGATGATTTTTAGGTTGTCCATTATTTTGTTAGCTGAGATAACTGAAAGGAGAATTCAGCACTGTTGTATGTGGCTTTACTGAACCCAGTGCAAGCTTTCCTTATTTGTGGTTGGTTTGATTTTTGTTTGGTTAACAAGGGAATTAGGAAATACTTGCCCTTAGCACTATTAATACACTATTTTTTTTACTTATTTATACAACTAATTTACTTATTTTTGTTTTCTCTTTCATTCTTGTTAGAAGGTGAGAACAGAATTTTTGTCTGTGGTGTTCAGTTCAGTTCAGTAGCTCAGTCATGTCCGACTCTTTGTGACCCCATGAATCGCAGCATGCCAGGCCTCCCTGTCTATCAGCAACTCCCGGAGTTCACCCAAACTCACGTCCATCGAGTCGGTGATGCCATCCAGCCATCTCATCCTCTGTCATCCCCTTCTCCTCCTGCCCCCAATCCCTCCCAGCATCAGAGTCTTTTCCAATGACTCAATTCTTCGCATGAGGTGGCCAAAGTACTGGAGTTTCAGCTTTAGCATCATTCCTTCCAATGAACACCCAGGGCTGATCTCCTTCAGAATGGACCGGTTGGATCTCCTTGCAGTCCAAGGGACTCTCAAGAGTCTTCTCCAACACCACAGTTCAAAAGCATCAATTCTTCAGCACTCAGCTTTCTTCACAGTCCAACTCTCACATCCATACATGACCACTGGAAAAACCATAGCCTTGACTAGATGGACTTTTGTTGGCAAAGTAACGTCTCTGCTTTTGAATATGCTATCTAGGTTGGTTATAACTTTCCTTCCAAGGAGTAAGTGTCTTTTAATTTCATGGCAGCAATCACCATCTGCAGAGATTTTGGAGCCCCCAAAAATAAAGTCTGACACTGTTTCCACTGTTTCCCCATCTATCTGCCATGAAGTGCTGGGACCAGATGCCATGATCTTAGTTTTCTGAATGTTGAGCTTTAAGCCAACTTTTTCAGTCTCCACTTTCACTTTCATCAAGAGGCTTTTGAGTTCCTCTTCACTTTCTGCCATGAGGGTGGTATCATCTGCATATCTGAGGTTATTGATATTTCTCCGGCTGTCTTGCTTCCAGCTTGTGCTTCCTCCAGCCCAGGGTTTCTCATGATGTACTCTGCATATAAGTTAAATAAGCAGGGTGACAATATACAGCCTTGACGTACTCCTTTTCCTATTTGGAACCAGTCTGTTGTTCTATATCCAGTTCTAACTGTTGCTTCCTGACCTGCATATAGGTTTCTCAAGAGGCAGGTCAGGTGTTCATTGCTGTATAAATATTTGTGGAATGGATACTTATGAAGTCCATTGATAGCCTTAACAGAGTAGTTTAAAGAAAATAGTGGGGATGGAAACTGGTTTATATGGTTGAGGATATCCTGAACTGATAGTGATCTAAAAATCAAACAGGAATAGATTTTTTTTCTCAATCTATTTTTTTCTCTATTTTATTTACTAGATTGAAAACAGTTGATAAAGAAAAAATTATAAAAATTCCCTTAGCCACTTTTTTTTTTTACTGCTGATGGATTATAAAATCTTTTTAAAATTAACATGTTCTACTAGATTTCTTTTTTCTGTAATTTATATATAACCTTTCTAATCACTAAATTCATTTATCATAAGTTATATGCCCTCAACTTTTTAAGACTTTTTAAATTTTTGAAAAAAATGAAAGTTTTAGGTGTTTTCTTCTTTAACCTAAACATAGATGTGAAGTGATGTATCAGTAAATAGTTTTAGACCTTAGATTAATTTTATTTTTTAAAGTTACTAAGCAAATGTGTACCAAAAGTAAATATGTATATAAATGACTTTACATTATTCATAATTCTAAAATTATACATCTGTCTAGTGAATGTTGTTCTGCATGTTGCTAAATAATTAATAGTAATTAAAAGGTTAAATATAAGCTGAAGAAAGCTTTGAATTCTGAAATGTTTGCAACAGCTAGTAATCTGACTGATGCAGACGTTTTTGTCAAAGTTGAAAAAGTTAGAGCTAATTAATTTCTTGGGAGACATATGATGAAATTGTAGGTGTGATAACATATTTGAGTAACATATGGTAGTTATGGGGCACCTTTCTAATGATTGAGCAGCCAGTTAAATATAGACTTTTTTGGTTGTTTTTCTTTTATTATCATTCTTTGTTAATGCATTTTTAAAGTAATTTTGCTTTCCAGAAGTCAGTACTCAGGATTTAATGATTTGTATTTAAAATATTATCATGAATACTTTTTTCTAAATTGACATAAATTTAGTAAAAATTTTTCTTAAAAGTACAGCCATTTTTTTCCCCCTCAGCATATGTATGTACTGTATTTAACATAATTAAACTAATCCAGAGTTTAAGGGATTGTACTCTCAGTACACATTGTTTAACTCAGATTACCCTTGAATGAAGATTTCCCCCAAATATTTTATGGTTACTTTTGATATATTAATATAAACAGCACATATCTGGAGGCTGGCATGGCAACCCACTCCAATGTTCTTGCCTGGGGAGTCTCCATGGACAGAGGAGCCTAATGGACTATAGTCCATGGGGTCGCAAAGAGTTGGACGTGACTGAGTGACTAAGCACAGCACAGCACATATAGATATGTATTTTTTTACTTTAGCTGTGTTTTTCTCTCATAAGGATTCAGTGTTTGCATTTTGACTAATTTCCTTCCTTCCAGTCTTACTTTCTGAATACTGCTTGATTATGATAGCAGATTAAAAAAAGAACTAACCATTCTGTTACTAAAATAGTGTCTTACACCTTGGTAGAGGAAATTTTGAGTTAAGAATTTTGCAAATAGAGACAAGTAATGACTTAGAGATTTTTGTTTTCCCTCTTTTAAAAGTTGGATTTTTACCAAAATTTGTATGATTATAATGTAATGTCTAAATCTAAAATTTTCTATCATTCAAAAATCTGCAGAGTAAAACAAATTCAGGATGGAAATGCTTCTGTTGTGCTGCAGAGCCAGCCACTGGAGGGTGTTCACATTAATTTCTCTTGGTCTCAGTATTCTGCTGATCTGTTAGGTTGATGGAATGAAATATAAATGTGAAGGCTGTGCACTCTTTTTAAACTTTTTATTTTTTACTGGGATATAGTCGATTAATAATATTGTGATAGTTTCAGGTGAACAGAGAAGGTACTCAGACATATTCCCCCAAACTCCCCTCCCATCAGGTGGTGATATAACATTGAGCAAAGTTCCATGTGCTGTACAATAAGTCCTTGTGGTTATCCATCTTAAATATAGCAGTCACACATAATTTAAAGAGACAATTAACTGATTACTGGGTTCCTAAAACACTATGGTACTTTGGAGACAAACGGTATGCATTAGAATCTACTTCCCATGGGAATTCCTTGGCAGTTGTCAATAAGAAAAGATGTACAATGTGAGAGTTGCAAAAGTTTTATTCAGGGCAAAATGAGGCTGCAGCCTGGGAGACAGCACCTCAGTTAGCTCTGAGACATTGCTCCAGGGCTCTGCTTTTTTATGTCATCTGATACTAAAGGAAAAGTGATATTTGCATCTAAAATGAAACAAACTGAGAGGGAAAATGATTTTAAACCTTAAAGGAAAGTGAATTGCAAGTCACTCAGTCTTGTCTGACTCTTGTGACACCCATGGACTGTCACATTCTCCAGGCCAGAACACTGGAGTGAGTATCCTTTCCCTTCTCCAGGGGATCTTTCCAACCCAGGGATCAAACCCAGGTCTCCTGCATTGCCAGAGGTTCTTTACCAGCTGAGCCACAAGGGAAGCCCAAGAATACTGGAGTGGGTAGCCTATCCCTTCTCTAGCGGATCTTTCTTACCCAGGAATCAATCTGGGGTGTCCTCATTGCAGGCGGATTCTCTACCAACTGAGCTATGGTGATGTGTAGATTCTAGAATTATGAAGGAGGTCAATATAATGTTCCTTTGGATTCTCATCTAGAAATTATTCAGAATATTGCTATATATATATATATATATATATATATATATTTGTGCATGCCAAATCAGTTTAATATCATACAACTTAATAGGTCAGTAAAGCTGAAAAAATAAAGTCTTTGAAGTATGTTGAAAATTGTATGATACGCGGTTGGCAGTTTGTCATTTCATGTATATAGGAAACTGTTTCCCTTTAATTCTTCTTTTAATAATCTTACTTAAAAATTTGCATAGAGTTAGAGGATCTAGCATTTCTAGAAACCTCCCAACTTGATTTACTAAACATTTTTTATATTACCACAGTTGTTTTTATTTAAATTTGAATATTCTACAAAGAATTTTGGTATGGACATCTGTTCTCTGAATTCTTCCTTATTCTGAATCTGTTGCAAAGATTTCCTTGTCAGTTGACTTGCTTTTTAGCCCATGGTGACAAAGACAGATATTCATGAGGGGACTTCTGGAGAATTTTGCTCCAGTTGGGCTCTGAACTTAAGCCTTAAGTTAATAATAAAGGTGAACTTTCAAGTGACTTACAATAAATCACTTTCTCATTAATTTAATTAAATTTTTGTAAAATTTGGATTATTACTTAGTTATCTGTGAATACTGAGTCTTAAAGATAGCAGGATTTTCTGTGTATAGCTTACCAGTTTGAAAATGAGTTTAGAGGTTTATTCTGGGTCTGTGAACTTTAAATAATTTAATTGGCAGGATTGTTAATGGTGATTACAATCTCCAGAAACAAAATCCTAGTGAATAGACTCTTCACTTTTGAGAACTAGCAGTAAAATGATGATATAGAAATTAACTGTTTTGTTAATTATCAACAATAATAAAATAAACATTAAGTAGGATAATTTTAAAAATTATAATCCGTATAATTCTAGTAAACAATAGGCAGTATTAAATGACAAATGGAAAGATGATAGTTTTTCATTCAGTAGGAAAATTTTATATTTGATTTTGTTTCATAGTTGAATAATTGTTTTGCTTTCATAAGTTGTTAAAATATTTTTTATTCAGATAAATCTGTCTCTATGTCATAAAGAAAGTAAATGACAGATATCTGTAAGCCAACATTGAATTTCACTGTAAAACTTGGCCCCAACCCTGAAAGCTATGGTTCATTCTAGAAATATTTCTGGAACAGTGAGTGAATGATTTTGGAAGATGAGATTTACATTTTAAGTACAGTGTTAACAGTCTTTACCTTGCCATGCATAATTTTTGTTGCCAGATGTGCCAAGGTCAGTGTTTTAGCCATTCCTGTCTTATTATTTTCTGAAATTACTAAGTAACTATTGAGGGGACTTAGGATCAAAAAGAAATTTTTGGAGGAAAATACATTAAGAGCCTTATTAATAGTGTGGAAAATAGTCCCTTTTGTGGAGCATAATATGCTCTGTCACATGGAAATATTTTTTGGGATGCTTTCATAGCCATCTGTAGAGGTGAATCTTTGATTATACGTAAGTCAGATAAAAAAGATAATTTTGACATTGTCTTTCCTTCCTGATATACCTTGCTTCTGCGAAATAGTGTGTTAGCTTGATCACATCATTACAAAGGAGTTTCATAGTCTGCAATTAAAAGTATGCATAGTAAATTCATTGTTTATGTTTTTTAGTATTTTCTGTTGACATGAAAAATTTTAAGAACAGATGATCATCAATCTAGCCTGAGAATAAATGATTTTTTTGCCTCTAGAATGAAAGACTAATTTTAATAAACGTATTTAAAATCTATCCATTTCACATACTTTATTCACTAAATATGTGCCAGAACATTTTAGAAACTCAGAATTACTATGAAGCTACTACACTTACTCTTTTGAAAGTTGGGAGAAACTGTAGATGCTTTATTCATTTACAGTTACCAGGTATCTGACAAACATCTATTATTTTGACTTATTAGAAATTATCTTAGCATCATAATTTCTTATGAGACATTGAATTGGACCAATTTACCCAGCAGGAAAGATTCTGAGATAAAGGAACTAAAATTTTGTGCGCTTTGTCTTCAATAATAAAATAGTTACCATGTTTCTTAAATGAATATATATTACTCTATTCCTTAAAATACATTCATATTATTTGCCTTGAAAAAACTGTCTCTAGGTTAGATGGTATCTCTCTCGTTAAATCCTTCCTATGTATCAGGCATGGTGAGGTGTGCCTTGCATGCAGTAAGCCATTTTATGTGTTTAAACGTTAAGGATAAAGTGGAACAAGATCATTAGACCTCTGACTGCAGTCACTGGGGTGATCTGTGTTATTTAGGCCTATGTAGCTAACTGGGAGTGCTCCTTCATAGGTACAAATTGATAGTGCAGCTGACTGACAGATGATCCCCAGGTTTTAGGAAATCTTTCCAAACTTTTGTTCCTTGCTTGACTGAATTTTCAGTAGCCGGGGAAGATTTTCTGTCAATTCTGAGTTTTGATGTTTGGGATTCAATAACCTCAGATACGCAGATGACACCACCCTTATGGCAGAAAGTGAAGAGGAACTAAAAAGCCTGTTGAAAATGAAAGAGGAGAGTGAAAAAGTTGGCTTAAAGCTCAACATTCAGAAAACTAAGATCATGGCATCTGGTCCCATCACTTCATGGCAGATAGATGGGGAAACAGTGGAAACAGTGTCAGACTTTATTTTTTTGGGCTCCAAAATCACTGCAGATGGTGACTGCAGCCATGAAATTAAAAGACGCTTACTCCTTGGAAGGAAAGTTATGACCAACCTAGATAGCATATTCAAAAGCAGAGACGTTACTTTGCAAACAAAGGTCTGTCTAGTCAAGGCTATGGTTTTTCCAGTGGTCATATATGGATGTGAGAGTTGGACTGTGAAGAAAGCTGAGCGCCAAAGAATTGATGCTTTGAACTGTGGTGTTGGAGAAGACTCTTGAGAGTCCCTTAGACTGCAAGGAGATCCAACCGGTCCATTCTGAAGGAGATCAGCCCTGGGTGTTCATTGGAAGGAATGATGCTAAAGCTGAAACTCCAGTACTTTGGCCACCTCATGCAAAGAGTTGACTCATTGGAAAACTCTGATGCTGGGAGGGATTGGGGGCAGGAGGAGAAGGGGACGACAGAGGATGAGATGGCTGGATGGCATCACCGACTTGATGGACATGAGTTTGGGTGAACTCTGGGAGTTGGTGATGGACAGGGAGGCTTGGCGTGCTGCGATTCATGGGGTCGCAAAGAGTCAGACACGACTGAGTGACTGAAATGAACTAAACTAAACTGAAGTACTTAGAGTAAGTAAAAGGGAAGTGCTTACCAAAGTGGGTGCTGAGTCTTGCCTCAGTCCACTGTTCTCCAACTATTCATTTTTTTTATTCAGTCAAATATTTATTGAGTACCTGTATGTTTGTGGAGCTCATATACAAGTGAGGGAAATAAACAATAAGAAAGATAAATACATAAAGCATGTGATATGTTAGACAATAGAGAAAAATCAAGTCTAACCGTGGGCCTTCATATCTGAGGATGCATATTCCTAGGTTAGAAGCCATTGCCTCTATTAATCAGGTGTTTTCTCAACTAACAAGATGGGCCACCTTAAGTGTAAAACCACATTATGTACCTACAGTGCAGTTTGGGAGTATTAGGGTAAATTGTTTAGAAGTATCATGATATAAACGTTAGGTGCCTTCATTAATGTAGGAGATGCATTCTAACCACACTGTTTATTGTCTAAAGAAATAATATTTAATCCACAGAGGTATGTTCTTTAATATCTTAGAAGTCTAGCTACCTTGTTCATAGGTGTGATTATAAAATAGCAAATGATTCTCTTAAAATGTAAAATTTAGCATCTTTATATAGAGACTTATGGTTATTGGTTTACATTTACTTCATTTTTCCCTCATCTCTTAACATTCTTTGCCTCATTTAAAAATATATTGTGTTTGAAGTGAAGTGCAGTGAAAGTCAACTGAGTCATGTCCAACTCTGCGACCCCATGGACTATACAGTCCATGGCATTCTCCAGGCCAGAATACTGGAGTGGGTAGCCTTTCCATTCTCCAGGGGATCTTCCCAACCCAGGGATCGAATCCCGGTCTCCCACATTGCAGGCAGATTCTTTACCAGCTGAGCCATAAGGGAAGCCCAAAAATACTAGAGTGGATAGCCTATGTCTTCTCCAGAGTATCTTCTGGACTCAGGAATCGAACCAGGGTCTCCTGCATTGCAGGCAGATTCTTTACCAACTGAGCTATCAGGGTAGCCCATATTATGTTTAAAAATGTAACATTTCAGTCAGAACAGTGCCTCAAACATAAATTTACAGTAAGATGGAAGATTATAAGTTGATTTTGTATCTGTCAGTTGCTTCAGAGGCCTTAGCATTCCAAGGAGCACCTTAATTTAAGTGTGTTCCCATCTCAAAGGCTCATTGTTCTCTATGTCAAGAAAACTGTTCCCCCATATATCTGCATCTAGCTTCCTCATATCTTTTCAATTTTCCTTAAAAATCACCTTCGCAATGGCAGCCATCCTGATTTACCTTATCTAAAACTTTAGCTCCCCTATCCTCTCCAAACTCTTTGTATTCCTTCCTTGACTGTTTTGTGTTTTTCTCCTTAATACTTAATCAGTATCTAACATTTTATGTATTGTTTTCTCCTCCATTAAAATATAGAGCTCATGAGCAGTGATTTTCGTTCATTTTTTTTCCTATTATTTTCCCAGTGCCTGTCATAGAATGGAGCACTCAGTATTTATTGAGTTTTAACAAATGAATGAAATTTATCACTAGAACCTATTAAGAGCTTTAGTTGTTCAATAAATCTGTATCAAAATTCAAATAGGGAATACAAATATAAAAACCTTCACATTTAATTTATTTTTTAATTTATATTTTGAAGTAATTTTAAACTAACAAAAGTTGTAAGAATATTTCAGAGAATTAGAATTAGAATAATTCAGAAGAATATTTCTTTGCTGATCCATCTGAGTATAGGATACCTCATTATCTCTGCATACTTTGATGAATTTTTCTTACAATCAAGGACATTCTCATACATAAAAGAGTTTAACTATTAAGAAATTAATATTGATACATCAGTCACTACCATCTAATCCTCACATTGTCTCCATTGTTCTTCGAGCACATGCTTACTGTCTGCACAAGATACTCTAGGATCATCTTGCTGTATCCCCACTGTAGCTCTGGAATCAGTATGCTCCAGGGAATCACATTTGTGTGTATTTTTACCTGAAATTGTTGGTACTGGTTGTTTTCGTTCATTGTATTGGCTGCCACTGTTCTCAAGCCCTTTCAGTACATAGTTAGGAAGTATCTGTGTCTATGTGTGTACACATATATGTATGTGTATGTGTATATATACATTTATATGTGTATTTGTGTGTGTGTGTGCGTGGTGTACTGTCATTTCAGTCATGTCTGACTCTTTGTGACACCATGGACTATAGCGCCTCTGGAATTTCCCAGGCAAGAATATTGGGGTGGGTTGCCATTCCCTTTTCCAGGGGATCTTCCTGACCCAGGGATCAAACCCAGATCTCCTCCACTACAGGCAGATCCTTTATGGTCTGAGCCACCAGGGAAGTTCTTTAGATGTTACCAAATGTCCACCAGGGATGGGGAGCAAAATCACCACTCCTGGTTGAGTGCTGCTGATCACAGATCTTAAAATCAAGTAGAGACACAGGTATTAAACAGCTAGTCATGTAAATATATTTATTTATTTATTATAAACATAAATATATTCAATTATATATACAGTTATCCATTCTAATAAATGCTAATTAAGATAAATACAAAGAGCCAAGAAAAATGAAAACTCCATATTGAAAACCAGTGAAAGCTTTTATACATTATATAGTAGGTACTTGATATAAGTAAATAAATTTTAGACATGGTCTTTAGGTGTAGGATGACTTTACAATCTATTATACAAAATAGGAAGATTTTAGGAGTGTCAGAGTATACTGTTAGTAACCAGGATGAAACAATAAGTAGAAATGAGGCAAATCCCACATAAGAACTTCATAATCTACTTCCAAGCTTCTATAATCTACTCAGGAAAAAGAGCAATATATGAAACATGTAGAGAATAATTCAAGGAAATAGGAAATAAGCACTAAACTTCTTCAGACATTGGACTTTCCTGGTGGCTCAGATGGTTAAGAATCTGATTGTAATGCAGGAGACCTGGGTTCAGTCCCTGGGTTGGGAACATCTGGAGAAGGGAATGGCTACTCACTCCAGTATTCTTGCCTGGAGAAGTCCATGGACAGAGGAACCTGGCGGGCTATAGTCCACAGGGTCGCAAAGAGTCGGACACGACTGAGCGACTAACACCACCTTGTTTTATATTAGTATAAGAAATGGTTCATTGTTATTTCTCCATTTTGACTTTATAGAAGGCTTCGTGAAGAAAGATGGGATTGTAGGTCTAAAACTTAGTTCTTGATGTCCTCTCTAATATGACTCAACTGTTCCTGTTCAGTTCTTATACTCTGCTACATAATTTTCTAATCTGTTGAAGAGTTTGAATTTGATGTAGCAAAAAGAGACCTGCTGGGGCATCTTGATGAGGAATGTAACATGATGAAATGGTTATCTGTTCTGGTAGAAACCATTCCTTTGTATACCAGCCTTCATAGTACCAAAATTGGGTTTTAAGAGAACAATATTATGTGAACTACCAAGTATATATACTGAAAGAAAAAATTTTTCTTAAGCCAATATGTAAGTCTCTTATAAAAAATGGATCTCCAAGGATTATTCTTATATCAGCTTATCTTCATATTCCCTATTTTTTTAAATTAAACATTGCATATATTTTAATTTCATATACTACTTAAGGCCCTATAAGTTATTACTATAACTTTAAGCTAGTAGCCAAGATATTTATTGTGGTGGCCAAAAAGTTTCTTTGGTTTTTAAGTAGAAAGATACATTTTTTTTCATTTTCACCAGGACCACCATTGAATAATGTATTGACCATTTTGTTTCACTGCCTTCTGGTATTTTTCAGGCAACTTCATAATTGCATCCTCCCAAAACAGTTTATCTTTTTGAGCAAAGAATTGTTCCAGGTGCCTTTTATAGTTTTCGAAGGAGTTGAAAGTTTTTCAATTAAGGGAATTTTGTAAAGACCAAGATAAGTGCAAATATGAAGGTTCAACGTCGGATGAATATGGCAGATGAATCACAACTTCCCAGCCAAGCTGGAAGAGTTTTTGCTTGGTCACCAAAGAAACATGTGATCTTGCATTATCCTGTTGGAAGATTACGCACTTTCTGTCGACTAATTCTGGACACTTTTCGTCGTGTGCTGCTTTCAGCTGGTCTAAGTGGGAGCAGTACTTGTTGGAATTGATCGTTTGGTTTTCCAGAAGGAGCTCATAATAAAGGACTCCCTTCCAATCCTACCAGAAACACATCATCATCATTTTTGGTTGAAGACTGACCTTTGGTGTGGTTGGTGGTGGTTCATTTCCCTTGTCCATGATCTCTTCCATTTTGTGTTAGTATACAGTATCCACTTTTCATTGCCTGTCACAATTTGTTTTAAAAATGGAATGTTTTTGTTGCTGTAAATAGAGAATCTCATGTAGAAATACAGTCAAGAAGGTTTGTTTTTTTTTTTTTTTTTTAACTTATGTGGAACCCAAACATCCAAGCAATTAACACAACAAAGCTTGAGGAAGATGATTTTCAGTGCTTGATTTGGATATTTTGAGTATATTGATTATCTCCTATGTGGTTTAATGTGGATCGTTTTCAATTAATGTTATCAATTTGATCACTATCAACTTCAGCTGGTCTGCAGCCTGACTATGGAGCATTGTCCAACTAGGAATCTCCCACACAAAACTTTACAAACCGGTTTTGACACTTATGATCAGTGACAGCACCTTCTCTGTACACTGCACAAATCTTTTTTTTTTTTTGCTTTTCAGTTGCATTTTTACCTTTCTTGAAATAATAAAGCATAATATACCAAAATGTTGCTTTTTTTCTTCTATCTTTAATATTAAAATGGCTACACAAAAATTCACTAATTTTGATTTTTTTTTAAACAGATGTACAGTAAGATGACAGCTATCACAATACAGTCTAACAAAATTATGTTGAATGAAATTAAAGACACCTGAACTTTGACTGTGTGGATCTCAATAAACTGTGGAAAATTCTGAAAGAGATGGGAATACCAGACCACCTGACCTGCCTCTTGAGAAACCTATATGCAGGGCAGGAAGCAACAGTTAGAACTGGACATGGAACAACAGACTGGTTCCAAATAGGGAAAGGAGTAAGTCAAGGCTGTGTATTTTCACCCTGCTTATTTAACTTATATGCAGAGTACATCATGAGAAACGCTGGGCTGGAGGAAGCACAAGATGGAATCAAGATTGCTGGGAGAAATATCAATAACCTCAGATATGCAGATGATACCACCCTTATGGAGAAAGTGAAGAGGAACTAAAAAGCCTCTTGATGAAAGTGAAAGAGGAGAGTGAAAAAGTTGGCTTAAAGCTCAACATTCAGAAAACTAAGATCATGGCATCTGGTCCCAGCACTTTATGGGAAATAGTTGGGGAACAGTGGAAAGAGTGTCAGACTTCATTTTTTGGGAGCTCCAAAATCATTGCAGATGGTGACTACAGCCATGAAATTAAAAGATGCTTACTCCTTGGAAGGAAAGTTATGACCAACCTAGATAGCATATTCAAAAGCAGAGACATTACTTTGCCAACAAAGGTCTGTCTAATCAAGGCTATGGTTTTTCCAGTGGTCATGTATGGATGTGAGCGTTGGACTGTGAAGAAAGCTGAGCACCGAAGAATTGATGCTTTTGAACTGTGGTCTTGGAGAAGACTCTTGAGAGTCCCTTGGACTACAAGGAGATCCACCCAGTCCATTCTAAAGGAGATCAGTCCTGGGTGTTCGTTGCAAGGACTGATGCTAAAGCTTTTCTCCAGTACTTTGGCCACCTCTTGCGAAGAGTTGACTCGTTGGAAAAGACTCTGATGCTGGGAGGGATTGGGGGCAGGAGGAGAAGGGGATGACAGAGGATGAGATGGCCGCATGGCATCACCGACTCGATGCACATGAGTTTGGGTGAACTCTGGGAGTTGGTGATGGATAGGGAGGCTTGGCGTGCTGCGATTCATGGGGTCGCAAAGAGTCGGACACGACTGGGTGACTGAACTGAACTGAACTGAATGCTACTAGAACCATTTTGTGGGAAAAAACCAAACTTTCTGGACAACTCAATAAAAATTTAAAAGGTGTAGGCATAGCTTTTCACTTATTCCTTTGACTGTTTGCATTCTTCTTGCCTTGCTGACATCAGGTGCTGGTAAAGGGAGCATCATAAACTTTAAAATATGGAGCATTTGGGGAAATTACAGCAGATTAAGATGGTACAACATGATGGAGTGAGTGAGTGAAGTCACTCAGTCATGTCCAACTCTTTGTGACCCCGTGGACTGTAACCTACCAGGCTTCTCCGTCCATGGGATTCTCCAGGCAAGAATACTGGAGTGAATTGCCATTTCCTTCTCTAGGGGATCTTCCCAACCCAGGGATTGAACCCGGGTCTCCTGCCTTGCAGGCAGACGCTTTAACCTCTGAGCCACCAGGGAAGCAAATATCTGGATGTAGGAGAAAAATATGTATTTGAAAAAGGGTGCAGGAAAATATGCCAAAGGTACACTTACCCATTTCAGATATTTGCTTTCTGCCATTTTGTGCCTGGGAAGAGGGATAGAAACTTTAACTTCCTTTTCCCCATCGTTCGTTTCAAGGATCTTTATTTAAGGCTACTGTAGTTGGTACAGGGCTTCCCTGGTAATATAGCTGGTAAAGAATCTGCAATGCGGGAGACTCCAGTTCTACTCATGGGTTGGGAAGATCCCCTGGAGAAGGATAGGCTACCCACTCCAGTATTTTTGCCTGGAGAACCCCCATGGACAGAGAAGCCTGGTGGGCTATAGTCCATGGGGTCGCAAAGAGTCGGACAAGGCTGAGCTACTAAGCACAGCACAGCACAGTATCTCAAGAGGGGCTGAAACACAAGAACAAAACTGTTGGGACTTCCCTGGTGATTCAGGTGGTAAAGAATCTGCCTGCAATGTGAAAGACTCAGTTTTGATCCCTGGGTCTGATTAGGATTATTTAACAAAGTTAAATACACCTTTGTGATGACACCCATAAATTTAATAACAGTGTTATTCTCTGAAACAAAGCAGTCAGGGTACCCAAAAGCTACCCCTGAAGTTAAAGTGTAAAAGACCACTTAGAAACCTGCAAGGTGTTTTTATTATTTTAAAGTTTAAAATCTATTGAGTTTGAAAAAATAAAATTAAAAGTTGAAAACACCAAATCTATGTGTATAACTGGAATGAGGTTTTTTAGAAAATTACATTTGGAAAATAATCCTTAATAAGGATTAATTATTTTATCTATTTTAGGGAAAAATTAATTTAACAAACCTATTATTATGTGAAATTCGTGTAATGAACATGGGCAGTACATAATTTCTGTAATATTTATAGCGTCAACTATAAGAAAAGGCTGAATTAGTATTATCAATTGCAAAGAACATTCATTTGAGAATCAAAGCTATTTGTAAAGCACTGCTCATGGTCACTATAATTAATTCAACATTAGAATGTTTAAAGTGCCATGCCATGTCACTTTACTAGATATATCTTTTAGGTGCTTATGTGCTTCATTTTGGGTAAATATCACTTTTTTGTACCTTCCAATATTGAGTAGATTTTTTTCTTAGTTGAAAATGTTCACTCATCTGCTGACTTCTGGCTTTGTGCCAAAAGTAAAGAAGCTCATAGTTATTAGATAAAACAGAGGTCACCCAGCAAGCAGTTACAAGACTCTAATACATAGCGTTAGCCCTTGCTCAGCAGCTCATTGTGATTAGCGAACCAGGCTATTATAAGTTCTTTGCCTTTTTCCTGGACTCAGTGGAGTTTTGGTTGGGTGGAATATCATTGTGGATGGCAGATTGGCTTGGCAGTTGAAGGCCCCTGGGCTGAAGTTTCTAGAGGCCAGGCAACCTCTTTGACACCTAGTCGTTCCTACCCGTCTCAGTCCTGCTTTGCTGTGTCTCCCATATCCTTTTCTTCCCAGCCCCGTTCCCTGTGGGCTGGATCCAGTTTCAGTTGTTCCATGTGTATCTCAAGCGTGTTCCTGTAGACAAAAGTTCATTCTGCAGTGAATGTTCCTGCTTTCTCTTTCTCTTTCGTTTTGCATTTCTGAGTTGGAGCCCTGATATACCTCTTAGATCAGAGCACCACTCACCCTTTGACAGTGAAGCGCATAGCAGAATATCCTGTCTTTGTCTTTATTAGGCTAAGGCAGAAAACAGCAAAACAAAAACAAGGACTGTATTATTTTAAAAGATGAATACAGCACTGTCCTCTACAAAAAAAGGAAATTAAGAGTGTATTATATATGTAAAATTTAGGTATAAATCTATTTCCTAGACTATTACTCATTTAAGCTTTCTTTATACTTAAATCCAACCATTTGGTAGAAAAGTCAAACTTATCACTGCCTTAGATACACTTTAAAAATTCTGTAACACGAATGGTCTTTGTACTTGCCTTGTGGCAAGTATCTTCGCATTATAGAAGTTGCATAGATACTTAAAATGTGTTGTTCTTTGTGATTCTGTAGTAATAATTTATGGAATTTCTTTTTTCCCTTTAGTAGGCTATCTTTGAGAAGCATTTTAAAAAATATGTCTGGCTTGATATAATTTAGAGTTGTAAAAAAAAAAATTTAGAGTTGTGACATGTAATTTGGGTCAAGTAAATTGGGTCAGAGAATTCCGAATTAATAATTTTCCCCCCAAAACATTAACTCATTTCCTATGTGTGTTTATAATACAATATTGTGAGTACCTAATTTATAACCAGCAACTAAGACAAAAGGAAGTTTTCTTTTTAAAAAAATTATCTAAAAATATGATTTTATTATTTCCTAGTAGTAAATTGACTGTTAAGGCTGTCTAGCCTTAATTAATAATATTTATTAAGAACCTAGTGTGTGCATGAAGGGTACAGTATGTTTAGAAATAACCCCAGTTGGAGGATGAGGGCACTAAGCTCGCCATTCTTGTAAAATACTGTGTGTATCTGTGTAATCAGGAGAGAGGGTGAGAAAGGAAGGGATGGAAGGAAGGGGACTGGTAGGACAGGGCTGCATGTGGTAGTTGCAAGTAACTTGTGGTGTGAAATCAAGAAGACTTAGGACACATCCAAAGATGACAAAATATATGTTAGTATCAATACCGTGTAAAGTTTGGATCACTAGAGATAATGAAATTATGATTGGAAATTATTGGGGTAAATTTAAATGAAAGAGGTTTAAAGTAGTATTTTGAAGAAGCAGGGCAGATCAGCAGAATATAAATTTGGGCTGAGTTCATAGGCAGATTAATTCCCATTTAGTAACTGAACCACTTTGTTCATAGAAATAATACTTTGCCTCTTTCTTTTGAAGTATATGGGAGTCCATATTGCATTTAGACAATCTGAGAAGTGTAGGCAGGGAGAGTTATGAAGGAGATTGGAAAAGATAAAAAGATTGCTGTGCCATAGAAGCTAAGTGATAGCAGTTACCCACATGTATGGATTTAAGAATGAGGCCTGAAAAGAGGTCATTAACTACGGTTTCATTAATGACCTTGTAGAGACCAGTTTCAGTAGAATAGTGATGATAAATTGCAGAGATTTGAAGGTGGATATTGAAGAAATGGAGAAAGTCATTATACATTATTACTTTTTAGTTATTTTCTGATACAAGTAAAGAAAACATTTTAGCAGGTCAAAGAAAGATGATGCTTGAATGGGGTGAGCATGTTCATAGGTTAGGGAGTCAGAATACAGAGGGAGATTCTGAAGATTCAAGGGAGATATAATCATTGACATAATAAGATTTTTATAGGTAACAGAGGAACAGAGGATAGCCCTTGAAAAGAGGATATATATACAGCCTCCTTTGAAATAAGAGCATTCCAAATAAAGAGACTCTTTCAAATGGAGAGTTGAGACCCTATGGACTGTAGCCCACCGGGCTCCTCTGTCCATGGGGATTCTTCAACAAGCCCACTTGATTGGGTTGCCATGCCCTCCTCCAAGGGATCTTCCCAAACCAGGGATCAAACCCACGTCTTCCGCACTGCAGGCAGATTCTTTACCAACTGAGCCACCAGGGAAGCCCTGAGATTATTTGCATTCAGTAGTTTGCATATTTTCTAGGAAGTAAGGTCATTACAGAATGAGAGAGATGGCATTTAGAAGAGGCAGTTTTGAATAGGGTAAAGAAGATGTCTGCTTTTTTGTAAATAATCATTATCTATTTGACTTGATAGATGGTCAAGTCAGAAAGAGATGAGTTAATTTCCCAGGGGTACATGAATTATAGTGTAGGGTTTTTTTGGCTTAGTTTCATGATTTAATATATTATTGCTCAGAACAGTTACATGGAAAATAGATTGAGTAGCACACTGAGGGTGATAAAATGTGTGCAGTGAAAGAAAAACTAGATGAGAAAAATAGAGACTGACCAAGGATTCTACAGAGAAGGAGACACATGAATAAGGGTAGAAGGGAACTTGCAGACAGAAAACTGGAGAATGAAGGACTGGAAATGGTAAGTAAAAGGAAGGAGGAAGTTCAGTGGGAGTAGGAAAATTGGAATATTAGCTTAAAATACTAACAACAGAGTAGTTTATTCCTTCAGCAGTATTTGAGTGCCCCCCTCCCCCCCCCCCATTTTGCTGGGCACTATTCTTTGCAGATTCTTAGAAAATGAAGTACCAAATGGGTACTGTTCAACAGAGTTGCCACTAGATGTCACTGTGTCTCACATGGCAAATTTAAACTACTCTCCTCAAGATACAGAGCTTTGAAAGTCAGATGTGCATAAATAGGCGATCTTCACAGAGTTTACACAGATTAATTAGTTCTAATCCAGGTATCTTATCCATACAGCTACATCCAGAGAAAACCTCTTTTAGGACAAATGCAAACCCTGAAAATTCCATGTGATTAATACTGTTTTTGCATTATTGATTCATTTTTACTATGTTAATCACACTTAAATAGTATTTCTCTTTGTGTGCTGCTCAGTTGTGTCTGACCCTTTGCAACCCCATGGACTGTCGCTGGGCAGGCTCCTCTGTCCGTGGGGATTCTCCAGGCAAGAATACTGGAGTGGGTTGCTATACCCTCTGCCAGGGAATCTCCCCAACCCAGGGATCAAACCCAGGTCTCCCTCACTGCAGGCTGATTCTTTACCGTCCTAGCCACCAGGGAAGCCCAAGAACACTGGAGTGGGTAGCTTACCCCTTCTCCAGGGGATTTTCCTGACCCAGGAATCAAACCAGGATTTCTGGCATTGCAGGCAGGTTCTTTACTGTCTGAGCCACCAGGAAGTATTTCTCTAGTCAGCTTTAAATTTTTCTGAAATCCTGTATCGGATTTTTGCAGGTATTTTCTTTTCTTAATACTATTTTAGTTGTTTGCCAGATTGGTTGTGGTTTTATAGGGACTAATGAGTTTTCAAGAGGACTAACGAAGCTGCTTGTTACTAAGTGCTCAAGATTGTGCATGTCTATACCATACTGTGACTTGAAGTTTTGCTTGTGTGGCCTTTCTGTTCTCAACTCTAAGGAATGGTTAGTATCTGTTCAGCTTTTTAAAAAAATCTCATTCTTGTTCCCAATCCCAGATAGGATCACCAAGTAGTTCTGCTTCTTTATCTTCTTGTTCAAAGAAAAGAGTCCTGTTTAGGAAGCTTATCAGACTTCTGCCTTCCCACAAGGCTTTTCAACTTGGTTCTTTCAAAACCTCTGAACAATTTTGAGCGACTTTGCAATATAATTATTTAACAAGCATGCAGAAAAACAGACAAACTGACAAACTATGTTGACTTTCTCAGAAACATGTAAACAATACCCAGGCACACTATATATGTTTCAGGATCTGTTTATAATCTTATGTTTTCATTTATGTTAATTTTTCTTCATTAGACTGAAGAACCTGAGGAGAGATTGCTCAATATAAACAATTTGAAAACCATTATAGTAGAAAAAGTGTAGAGTCATACTTTCTGCATGTGGTATGCCTAACAATATAACCCAATGCTTTTTATATAACTCTTTTTATTGCTGACCCTAAAGTTAGCTTGTGATCCCTTATGATCTTAAATGATTTTCAGCCATGTTTGCAAAAATCTATACTGTGCCTTAAGTACACTTTTAAATTTATCTCTTGAATTTCATTGTGTTTATGGACAAAGTCAGTTTACATTTTAAGGTGATTTTCTGTGGTACTTACCATTGTAATATTAATACTTTCCTTTGGAAAGGCACCTGTTTGCTAGCATCATCATAATCTATAAACAAGTAGTAATCAGGAGAGCCCTTTGCATCAAGACGCCAGGAACAGAACCTCTGGCATAGAGTTGGTAAGCTGCAAAGAAGGAAACAAACACATTATTTGGAATAACTGGAAATAGGCTGAAGATGCAAATGCAGTTTGCTTTGAAAATTTTACAAAAGACTTTTCCTTGATTGGAAAAATACTTATTTTTTCATGGGTTCTTAAGACCAGATGTTGTTAGGTAATATTTTGGTCTATTAATTGAAGATATCTTCCTTTAATGTTTAAATAAATTTCTTGAAAAAAATTATTTTGCTTTTTAGCCAGGTAAACATGAACATTGCACTTTCTGAGGTGTACTGGGTAGGATGGTAAACAGGAAAGGAGGTCTGTAAAAACTTCCCAGCAGTTGCATCATAATTTCACTTTATCAAAATTATATGGAACTAATCATGGTTATAACCTCTGTAATAAAAAAAGCTTTCAACTATGATGCAGCAGTGTTCCATTAATGAAATTCTTCTGGGAATTTTCCAGTAGTCACTTTTTAATTCTTAAATTCACTTTCATAATAATTTTCAAAATGAAGCTTTTTTTCTGACATTTCTTTGAAGCTTTACAGTGAAAATATTATATATTCCTTTTTAGGAATATACTACTGTCTTGTACTGGGAATAATAAGTTTATTTAGATAATGGCCATCTACACTCTCTAGCTCTAATCCCTAAAGGCCTTAACCTCCATTAGAAACAAATGTAGATTTTTGTTAGCTTGAAATAGCTTCTTGGGCATGTAAAAACTCTTTTGACATCATTATTTAGGGGCTCCCATCCTCCCAGTGGAATCACAGCCTAATACAAAAACTTTGCAGCTGGTGAGCTCCCAAAGCCCCCTTTGATGATTGTTTTTAAGCTCAGCATGGCGGCTTGCAGTTGTGCCTTTCCTGTACTGGTACCCCCGCCTCATCCCCAGCCCTGTGCTCATGGTCTTCTAGACTGTAAGAATTCTCCAGTGGTAAAATACAGGGCTGAAAATTTCTGATGCCTTTTTCATCCTCTGTTCCTCCTAATTCTTTTTCATTCTAAACATACCATAAAGTTTAATGGAGATTATCAAGGGAAAGATACTGTGACTCTCTCACTCTCTCTATCTTACTCTCTGTCTTCTGTGATGCCTTACTCGCTTTAAC
The DNA here is from genome assembly GCF_027580195.1 of Bos mutus. NCBI lineage: Eukaryota > Metazoa > Chordata > Mammalia > Artiodactyla > Bovidae > Bos > Bos mutus. The sequence continues at coordinate 52,669,617 of NC_091632.1, read as the reverse complement.
TCATTTATTAAATTAAAAAATGTCTATATCAACAGGCAGTAAGTATCCAGAGGTTACTTATGGCATTCCTTTGCTTCTCAGTAAAGTGTTCAGAATCGGAGATTGAATCTGCAGGTCTAACCATGGCCTAGTTATCAAACCTTGAAATTTCTTCAACTCTTATTATGTTCTCTATTTAAAAAAGTAAGTACAGGTAACCCAAGCAAGTGGCAGTTAATGACTTAACTCCCTGATAAACTGGTTGACAAGAAATTGTCTCTAAATTTTTGTTTTTTGCTTTGCTTTAACTAGCTTTATCATCTATAGGCTTGTATTGGTAATTTTTAGACCAAAAAAAAAAAAGATATCACTTAAGATAAATCATGTTTATCTCATTGAAATATAAAGATCAGTTCAGTTCAGTCGCTCAGTCGTGTCTGACTCTTTGCGACCCCATGAATCGCAGCACGCCAGGCCTCCCCGTCCATCACCATCTTCCGGAGTCCACCCAAACTCATGTCCACCGAGTCCGTGATGCCATCCCACCATGTCATCCTCTGTCGTCCCCTTCTCCTCCTGCCCCCAATCCCTCCCAGCATCAGAGTCTTTTCCATGATTAAATAGGATATAATTCACATTATGAAAATATTTTGAAAATACATAACATAGCTATAATTGTGTGTGTTAGTCTCTCAGTCATGTCCGACTCTTTGCGACCCCACAGACTGTAGCCTGCCAGCCTTCTCTGTCCAGCTGTAATTGGGAAGCTCTAAAAATACATGGAACTCATAGGCCAGTAGTGGTAGTTTAACATTCAACTGATGAATGTTAAAATATGGGAAAAAAGATACAGAGAGAAATATGTTTGAATATAAAGTACTACCTGTGTTTGAATTTAATAAAATAAATGTTGAATTAGGAAAATAGAAGTATAGCAAAGTGAAAAATTGTTCAGTGAAAGATCTTTTCAGTTTGGTTCTGGATTGGGAATTTGTGCTTTTGCAGTTTGTTGATAACATGTATTAAAGTTACGTTCCAGAGTCAGTCCAGATTTTGCTAAATTAATTTTTTGCAGGCCTACATAATGCATTTTAAAATTGAGATATAATTGACATAACATTGTATTAATGTCAGGTGTACAACATAATGATTTAATATTTGTATATATTGTGAAATGATCACACAGTAAGTTTAATGCATTGATTTTTGAAAGTTGTTTTCATGATAAATACTGTTGATGCTCATTTTATATAATTATTATATGCCTTGAACTCACTAAATCCAACTTGAAAGGCATCATTTAGGAAATCCCTAGAAGTGTTAAATAGTAAAATCTCCGTTCCTAGTACCAGTGATCAGATGGGCAGGAAAATAGTACAGCAGTAAAATGAACAATCTCTCATTCTGGAGAGCTGAATACTAGTATATGTTGCCACCTATTTTTCAACCTTGAGCAAATTGCCTGGTCTTTTTTTTTTTTTTTACAATATAAGAGGAATTGACCTAGGTCATCTCAAAAATTCCTACATGTGTTACCATAGTGTGATATTTTAAAACCAATGTTTTTGGTGTCTTGTTTTATTGTGTAGATATGCCCCAAAGTTCTATTTTATTTATTTACTTTTTTTCTGAATCAAATTTTTTAAAAAATTTATTTATTTATTTTTACTTTACAATATTGTATTGGTTTTGCCATACATTGACATGAATCTGCCACGGGTGTACATGTGTTCCCCATCCTGAACCCCCTCCCACCTCCCTCCTCATCCCATCCCTCTGGGTCATCCCAGTGCACCAGCCCCAAGCATCCTATATCATGCATTGAACTTGGACTGGTGATTCGTTTCACATGTGATAATTTACATGTTTCAATGCCATTCTCCCAAATCATCCCACCCTCTCCCTCTCCCACAGAGTCCAAAAGACTGTTCTATACATGTGTCTCTTTTGCTGTTTCACAGGGTTATCGTCACTATCTTTCTAAATTCCATATATATGCGTTAGTATACTGTATTGGTGTTTTTCTTTCTGGCTTACATCACTCTGTATAATAGGCTCCAGTTTCATCCACCTCATTAGAACTGATTCAAATGTATTCTTTTTAATTGTTGAGTAATATTCCATTGTGTATATGTACCACAGCTTTCTTATTCATTTGTCTGCTGATAGACATCTAGATTGCTTCCACGTCCTGGCTATTATAAACAGTGCTGCGATGAACATCGGGGCACACATGTCTCTTTCAGTTCTGGTTTCCTCAGTGTGTATGCCCAGCAGTGGGATTGCTGGGTCATCAGTTCAGTTCAGTTCAGTTCAGTCGCTCAGTTGTGTCCGACTCTTTGCGACCCCATGAATCGCAGCACGCCAGGCCTCCCTGTCTATCACCAACTCCTGGAGTTCACTCAGACTCACGTCCATCGAGTCAGTGATGCCGTCCAGCCATCTCATCCTCTGTCGTCCCCTTCTCCTCCTGCCCCCAATCCCTCCCAGCATCAGAGTCTTTTCCAATGAGTCAGCTTTTTGCATGAGGTGGCCAAAGTACTGGAGTTTCAGCTTTAGCATCAGTCCTTCCAAAGAAATCCCAGAGCTGATCTCCTTCAGAACGGACTGGTTGGATCTCCTTGCAGTCCAAGGGACTCTCAAGAGGCTTCTCCAACACCACAGTTCAAAAGCATCAATTCTTCGGCTCTCAGCTTTCTTCACAGTCCAACTCTCATATGGCAGTTCTGTTTCCAGTTTTTTAAGGAATCTCCACACTGTTCTCCGTAGTGGCTGTACTAGTTTGCATTCCCCCCAATAGTGTAAGAGGATTCCCTTTTCTCCACACCCTCTCCAGCATTTATTGCTTGTAGACTTTTGGATCGCAGCCATTCTGACTGGTGTGAAATGGTACCTCATTGTGGTTTTGACTTGTGCGTTTCTCTGATGATGAGTGATGTTGAGCATCTTTTCATGTGCCAAACTTCTGTTTTAGAACTGAAATCTTTAATAGGATTATCACAAGAAATTGAAAAACCTCTCCCATTACTTGCACAGGAAACATTTTTTTGAGAAAATAACAAACATGTATTTTAATGCATAAGGACTAATATATATAGTTATCACAAATGAGATGCCCACATGGTAACAAGAATAGCCATTTCAAAAATTACCATTAAACGTAGTAAGGAATATTGGAACTAATACATAGTGGTGTAAAATATAGTAAGTTAAGAGATTCTGTTTCTTTACCAGTAATAATTTTCTAAATTCTAAATTCTTTACTAATTTAAAGGTAAATTTTTTATTAGGGTATGAGATACATACAGAAAAGTAAAAGAGCACCTCCTATGAATTTTCACAAAGTGAGCATATCATGTAACTATCATCTGTGTAAAAACACAGATCATTACCAGTTCCTTCTACGTTTTCACCTCCTATCCCTCCAGGAAGCTAATAGGATGGCTTCTGCACTGTAGATTTTGTTAGTTACTTTCCTGAAGTTTTTTTGTTTGTTTTTTGCATTTGCACTGGCAGTTTATGAGTTCATTTGTCCTATATCTTCACCAGCACTTGAAATTGTCTTTTTAATTTTAGTCATTCTGCTGGATGTATAGTGACATGGCATTGTGTTTTTAATTTGTTTTCCCCTGATGACTACTGAAGTCAAACCCTTTTCTTATGTGTTTGCTATTCATGTGGAGTAGTAAAATAATTTTTTGACACTGTATCATAAAATACACTTCCTTATGTTAAGAAGAGGCATTGTAAATTATATATTATATAAAACATTTGGCATAATCCCTTCTTCTATCTCTAGTTGATAAATTGTGAAGTGCTTTGAAAATCTTATTCTAACTTAATAAAACATTGCCTGTATTTCAAACCATAAAACTAATTTCAAATGCTTATCTTTTAAGTGTTCTTAAGACTAATTATTGATAGTATTTTTTGGAAAAAACTATCAAAATGAAGTAGTTTAAACAAGCAGTATAGACCGTTTTTTTTTTTTTTAAACACCAGAAGAAAAATACAAGACTTTGTAGAGAGTGTAATTTAAAGTTGATCTATCTAACTAATTTTAGTTTTAGTGGCCAGTCACAACCTGATATACTAACACAGAAAGTCTGGAATTTCTCTGAGCAGTACTTTAGAGTTATATGTCTGAGGGAGAGACCAACTTTTCCATGTGCTTCTGCATTTCCTACCTTTCTGTGTGGTTGTATTGGACACATATGATTCGTTTCTGGTCAATGGACTGTGTGGAAAAATATTCTGTGTCACTTCTGGGCTGAGGCGGTGTACCTCCTCCCTTGATCCTTTCTCTCACGCTCTGGTGACTTTGAAGGCTGCCTACTCCAGAGTCTCTGTCATAAGCCAGCCAGCTCTTGTTTGTTGTAGCAGTCAGTGTTAAGTAACCTAATACAGTTTCAATTCAGTAAGCGATGCAGTGAATAAATATGCTTAGACAGAATGCTCTCTTCCTTAAATAGTACAGAGAATATGTTTATGCAGTGGAATAGATTTCTGATGGGAAAATAAAAAAGACCAAAGAGTTTGTTTTTATTTTTCTGTCCCACCAAATGAGAAGAAAGCATAAAGACAGATGTTCATTTCTGATTGTCAGAGTCATATTTATCATTTACATGGAATCGCATTCTTTCTGTGTGATTTTGTCTAGTTTTTGGGGTTTTTTTCCCCACTTTAGGAAGGTGACAGCTCTCACAAAAGGTTTATGTCAGTATATTGAAGGATTATGAAAAAAATTTGTAGTCTTTTGCTGAACATTGGGAATACGAAGAAGCATCCTAATTGAGATAAAAAATACATTATTTAGGAAAATAAGTCCTTTTTAGCTTCTTCTGTTATTTAAAACTTTTTTACACAAAAGTGATTTCCTTGAAGAGCTCTGATTTATTTCCTACTCTTTTGTTTTAACAAGAATTTCCAACAACCCAAAATAAGCCTTAGTAATAGGTAAAGGAGTATTTTATATACCATAATGTGTTTGCTAATATTCTTGTATTAAATTACTTAAGCAACTTTAGTAGAAAACTTTGGAAATCTAAGATGTGTAGTACCAGGAAAATGATCTTAAATTGGACAAAATTGGTTAAGAAATTGAAATGAATAAGGAGCATGTGATAAAAATATGTAGCACTAATATTGGACTATTTAAATATCTTTTTTGTGATTATTATTGGACTATGTTGGTGGCTCATCCTTATGGCAGAAAGTGAAGAAGAACTAAAGAGCTTCTTGATGAAAGTGAAAGAGAAAAGTGAAAAAGTTTGCTTAAAACTCAACATTCAGAAAACTAAGATGATGGCATCCGATCCCATCACTTCATGGCAAATAGATGGGGAAACAATGGAAACAGTGACAGACTTTATATTTTTGGGCTCCAAGATCACTGCAGATGGTGACTGCAGCCATGAAATTAAAAGATGCTTGCTCCTTGGAATAAAAGCTATGATCAAGACAGCACATTAAAAAGCAGAGACAGTACTTTGCCAACAAAAGTCCATCTAGTCAAAGCTATGGTTTTTCCACTAGTCATATGTGGATGTGAGAGTTGAACTATAAAGAAAGCTGAGTGCTGAAGAATAGATGCTTTTGAACTATTGGTGTTGGAGAAGATTGTTGAGAGTACCTTGGACTGCAAGGAAATCCAACCAGTGCATCCTAAAGGAAATCAGTCCTGAATATTCATTGGAAGGACTGATGCTGAGGCTGAAACTCCCAATACTTTGGCCACCTGATACGAAGAACTTACTCATTGGAAAAGCCCCTGATGCCGGGAAAGATTGAAGGCGGGAGAAGGGAACGACAGAGGATGAGAGGGTTGAATGACATCACCAACTCGATGGACATGAGTTTGAGCAAGCTCCAGAAGTTGGTGATGGACAGGGAAGCCTGGTGTGCTGCCATCCATGGCAGCACAAAGAGTCGGACACGACTGAGCAACTGAACTGATTGAACTGATATTGGTGGCCCAGTGGTAAAGAATCCACCTGCCAAACAGGAGACGTGAGTTCGATCACTGGGTTGGGAAGATCCCCTGGAGAAGAAAATGACAACCCACTCCAGTATTCCTGCCCGGAAAATCACACAGACAGAGGACCTGGCAGGCTACAGTCCACGGGGTCACAAAGAGTCGGACATGACTGAGTAAACAGCAACAACAACACAATGTTCTGTAAACGTACAGGAAAGTGGAAGTGAAAGTTCTCAGTGTGTCCAGCCCTTTGTGACCCTATGGACTATACAGTCCATGGAAGTCTCCACACCAGAACACTGGAGTGGGTCGCCTTTCCCTTCTCCAGGGGATCTTCCTAACACAGGAATTGAATCCAGGTCTCCTGCATTGCAGGCAGATTCTCTACCCGCTGAGCCACAAGGGAAGCCCAAAGTTAGGAAAATATTAATTCCCTCTGTTTAACCTCTTAGCAATATTGTCAAGTTTAATATTCTTACAGGTCAAGTTTCGCAAGGAAGTATAATAGAATTGTCACTAGCCATAAGGTTTTAAATAGCATCAGTATGAGAAAAAAAGATAAATGCTCCTCAGTAAATTATTGGAGTAGTTTTTTTTACTAGTGTTACTGGAAATAGGTGATCTAGTGCTACTTTCTGTGTAAAATTGATTTGTTTTGAGAGACAGAGACAGAAACATTCAAGGAAACAAGAATCAATAATGTCCAAAGACTAACAAACTTTTTACAGAAAATGCAGGTATAAATTTCTATAAAATGAAAGACCTAGCATAAATTTCCCAGATGTAAAACCATCATTTCCTTCAAGAAGCAGGTACTTCATAGCTTGAACAAGTACTTGTCTGAGTCTTTCTCCTCCACTTTCAGATTTGAATATAATAAATATGCTTAGGAAATTTACATCGGTGAAGTTTCACTGTTTTTAGAGGGCACAATATAAATAATTACTCTTTCCTATTTGGCCCTCTATACACTATTAGACATAAAATGAAGTGTAAAGATGGAGGTCAAAATATACTACTGATGAAGATTAAATTGGAGATTTATCGTGAGGGCCAAATGGCTTGGTGACTGAAGTACAGAATTAAGCAGAGTTTCCAAGCATATTTTAGGCAGTACAAATGAGACAGCACCATAGAACTTGGATCTTTTTCTTTTTTTTATAAAGGATCAGAGAGTAAATACCTTTGCAAGTCACATGGTTTCTGTCACACCTGTAGCTACTCAACTCTGATTGTAGTGCAGGAAAGCAGCCAGACACAGTACCAAACTACTGGGCGTGGCTGTGTTCAGTAAAACTTTATTTATTTAGAGAAACAGACTGCAGGCCTTGTGTAGTTAGTGCGCTGATCTCTTCTTATACATAGGAACAGAGACAGCAGACTAGCTTCAAAAGGAAGAAAAAGGACTGAGCTTAAATTTTGCATACCAGTTTATCCACCAGATAAATTACTCCAGAATTAGTGAGTAAAGGGAGAGAAAGAAGCCTGGAATTATGTTAAGGAGCATCTCTGATAGGAAATGAAGGGCAAGTTTTCCTTGGATCTTCAGGCTTACTACCCTTCCAGTGAACGCACAAGAATCTGTTAGGCACAAAACATTACTTCATACTGAATATTTCAGCTCTGAGAGTCTTGGTGCTTAGTCAGTGTTAATTTTGGCATAGTTTCTCACAGTCAGTCAATTTCTGGCTAGTGATAGTAAAATCATGTTAATGAACTCACAGGAGGACTCTTATCTTCCTGCCACATGTGTTGACACGAGGGCATGCTTTAAGATAGCTCAGATTACTCTGTTGACTGATTCGTATTTACTGAGTGCCTACAAAGTGCCAGGCATCTTGATAGATGCTAGGGATGTAACAGTGAACAGGAGTGACACGGTTCCTGCCCCGAAAAGAGTTTGTGTCAGGTAGCTGGGAGGGATCTGAGGAGAGAAAATGACCTCTAAATTGAAACCTAAAGTTTGAGCTGGAGGTGGCCAGTTGATAGGCATGCGAAGGAAAAGAGTGTTCAGTAGAACTACTAACAGCTTCAGCCCAAAGGAAAGAAGCATTGAGTAGAGATGGATGAGGCTGGAAAAGGAAGAGGAAGCCACTGTTGCAGGGCCTCTGTAAGAGTTGGGTTTATCCGAAGATCACTGAGAAGTCGTCAAAGGGCTTTAAGACAGAAGGTCTTAAAAGTTTGCACTTTTGCATACATTGGGTTTGGATTAGAAGAGATGAAGGTTGAAGCCCTGTTGCTGCGGTGCCCAACACCGTAGCCAGGAGGTACTTGTTGAGCACTTGAAATGTGGCTCCTATGGCTGTGGAACTGAATTTTAAATTTTATTTAATTAAAAATGGGAGCAGTAAAAGTATTTAACTTTGTTACCGGATTGTGTGATTGTTTTGGTGGGATTTACATTTTACTTAAACTGTTGAAAATAGAGCATCTGAATTGAATTGTGTTGTAGGTGTAAAACACATACTGGCTTTTTAATTCATGCTTTGGAAAAAAAAGAATTAAAATATCTCGATGTTTGTGCTGATTACTTATTGAAATGATAGTATTTGGATACTATTTAGTTGATTAAAATATATTATTTTAAATAATTTTACCTGTTTACTTTTTAAAATGTGGTTTTAGAAATATTAAAATTGGATATGTAGTTTACATTATGTATCTGTTGAATTATTTTGTCCTGAGATCAGTTAGGAGACTTAGGAAAATTCAGGTGAGACATCAGGAGGATCTTGAATCAGGGTTGTGGCAACAGGGTATGGTGGGTAAATCTGAGAACTGTCTAGGAGATAAAACTGATAGGATTTGGCATTTGGGTAAGAGAGGTGGCAAACTAGTTGTAAAGAGAAAAAGGGAGCCTCCAAGTACTTAAAATATAGGAAATGGTATTGTAATACTAGGTGGCAAGTGAGGCACAGGTTGTTATATAATTTTGAGTGTGTAATGTTTCTTAACACCCTCCAGTTTGATGTCTTTGAAATTTATTTGCATGTTTTCTTTAAGATTAAACTTATTCCTGTTTAAAAGAATAAACACTTTAATTACATGTGAAGGTTACTGAGATCCATCTTTAAAGTTGAAGCCCTAAAGTATCTGATGAATGTTAAACATTTAATACTTTTTCCTATTGACCTTCTAAGAAAAAAGATGCATTTTTAGCTTCATTTTCCAGTCTCTTAAGCTTATGAAAGTCGTCGAGACAGTTTGTTGACCCCAAAGAGACCTTTCAGTCTCTGACTTGTTAGACAACCAGGTCTGTACTCTTCATTGGCATTCAGGTCACAGGCAGCCACTGGGCTCAGTGCAAAGCCAAGCACAGCTTTAGGATTTAGACAAAGCCAATCTGGCAGAGGAACCCAGTTGTCAGGGAAGCTGGCTGTATTGTAAAGAACTGTTGCATAATGGGGAGACCAAGTAGAACTATTAGGATGCAAATGTGAAAAAAATGGTGGAGCTAACCTGCAAAAACAAACATTTCTTTTTTGGTGAAGAGTCTATTCACTGTTGCTTTCTTCTGTTTAACTTTGCTGGGCTATAGATGTAGTTGGTGCAATTTGAGTATATTAGTTTATCTTAATCTCAGGTCAGAATGCTACTCTATATTGTTTTTAAGTAAACAGCTAATTTGTATTAAAAGACTAAGGTACTACAGTATTTTGAGATCTTTTCATAATTTTCAACTATGTTCTGCTTCAGCATTGATCAGTTTTTATGTGTGATTTTAATTCCCAGATTTTTGATGAGGAATCTTTTTGACCTTTGATTTCATTTCATTATAGCAAAATATTATTTTCATAATTGACACCAAATTACTTCCCATACTTGACTATAAACTGTTGTTTTATTTAACGTAAAGCCTTCATAGGTACAAGAGCAAAGTATTGAAAGTCTTAAAACAGGAGTTCAGTTTTGTTTTACTAATGTCCTCTTAAGGAAATCGACTGTTGCTGTTGTCCTTTACTCTGTTCATCCCTGCCTTGAGTGCCCACTTTTCCTTTTGCTTTCTTCTACTTTCTTTCCTTTTATTTTTCTCTTTCTACTTATCATCATCTTTAGTTATCTGAATCCACACCTTGGTAAGTGCTGTGAAAGTGACTTGTGCAAGCTTATACATCTTGTACATGATAGGTCAAGAAGGGTTTTCTAGAGATGGTGAAGGTAAAATTGAGATGGAAAGGAAGAGTAAGTTGGCTATACAGTGTGAGGGAATCAGCTTACTGGAAGGGGACCAAGAAAAAGTATGGCAGAATGGAACCTGGCACTTCTCTGGAAGTGAAAGTAGATCTGTAGGGCAGGGTAGTCTATAAGGGAGGGACTGGTGAGAATGAATCACTCTGTATTTGGATAACATTTTTCATATGCTGTTTAAGTATGCCACGGTTCATTTATTCAACAAATATAAGAATTCACAAAGTTGCCAGTTACATGGGTACTATCCATGGGAAATTGGAAAGAAAGTTTAAAAATATGGGTAGCATCCATCTGAATGAAATCAGATGGACTTTGAGGTTTTTAAAGGAGACGAATCTTGAGCAAAGTCTTTGTACCTCTCTGTTTTGTTTTAAACTGGTATATGCTTTGACTTTCTCATTTTGTAGTTGGCTTCCATTTTTTTTATCTTAGCACTTTGCAAGTTTCCTAATTTCTTTAAGATTCTATTATTGTCTTCTTCATTCTTGTTCTGTTTTGTTTTGAAATATAAGAACAAAATTGCTCTACACCTGGTGTTTTCCTGACTTTTAAACCTCTTTATCTATAGAGTCATTTCCTTCCTAATGCTGTTTTTTTGTTTTATTTCATGACTGTGCTTCATTCAGCCTCCTTTAGTACCTTTCTTTCCTAGTAAATTTCATTAACATTGGGCATCAAGCTTGGCCATTTGAGACCTTTTTTCCTTGACATCAGTTTTTTGTTTTTTAAATTTGAATGCTGATTATTGTATCTATGGTTAATGATAGTAATTTCTGACATTTATCAGTCACAATATAGTATATACCAGCACTATGCTGATTGCTTTATATATCAGTTAAGTTGCTCAGTCACGTCCGACTCTTTGTGACCCCATGGACTGCAGCATGCCAGGCTTCTCTGTCCATTACCAACTCCTAGAGCCTACTCATGTCCATCACGTCAGTGATGCCATCCAACCATCTCACCCTCTGTTGTCCCCTTTCCCTCCTGCCTTTGATCTTTCCCAGCATCAGGGTCTTTTCCAGTGAGTCAGTTCTTTGCATAAGGTGGCCAAAGTATTGGAGTTTCAGCTTCAGCATCAGTCCTTCCAATGAATATTCAGGACTGATTTCCTTTAGGATTGATTGATTTCCTTTAGGATTTCCTTTAGGATTGACTGGTTGGATCTCCTTGCAGTCCCAAGTCCTGGAATGCTTTATATATAGTATGTAATTTAAGCCTTGGAACAACTTTATTTGGTAGGCATTGTTACTGTCCAGTACAATAGTGAAAGAAATAGATCTTCAGAGAGATTAATTTTTTTTTTTTATGATACACTGATAGTAGGTTGGAAAGCTTGGATTTGAACCCAAATATCTGGACACTTTTTACCTCATCTGAAGCTTTCTGTCTGGTATTTACATTTGCTTTTGTTTACAGATTTGTATTTTAAAAAATAAATATTTGGCAGGTGGTTTAGACTAAATATAACCACAGCTAAATGTATTTCCCCCTAAATTACCATTATACTTAATATTTACGTAGGACATATTTTGCATTTACCACTAGCAAAGGGAAGTAATTTCAATTTGAATTATTAATTTTCAACTTCAAATTCATTCTGCCATTCTACTTAATTTCCCATGGCACTATCTCACATACCCATCATTTTCTTCCCTTCCTTTCTGGTGCTTCTGAAATGTGACCCTTTTATTGGACTGAAATTTTGTTTTCTACATATGATTGTGTCAAACGTGTTTACTTCAGCTCAGTCTAATTAAAAAGGATAGAAATAGCTGGAAAGACTAGTAATAATGACAGTGATGACCACAAACAAGATGATGATAGAAAGACTTAGCCACTCAGATGCTAAAGTTTGTTTCTGGGCATGCTATAATAGTGTCTAATGATGAAGGAACACGTTATGAGGGGGTATAGAATCATATTTTCTTGCTGTAAAATCATATTACTAATTATTTTCAGTATGTAGTTAAAGTTTTGAATATCTTACAAAAATGGCATTTAAAAAATACTTGAATGTAATAGTATGATCTACTTTTGCTTTTCAAAGCTCACAGTTTTTAAAAACAATATTCTACAGTTTAGTTTATATGTGAACATTATACATGCATTCACTCACTCATAGATTCTTTCATTTATGAATTCTGTTTGTGGTCAGGTACTTAGCTTTTACTGGAAGTAGGTACGGGAGATAGAGTGACCCCGGGGCTGACGCAGTCTCTGCCCTCATAGACTTCAAGTGTATCTATCACTGAATTGGATTTTAGGAGGAGCAGACTAGTTATATATTTTTCTTGTTCAGAGGTCCTGCTATATTTGACTTGTGTAGATTTTAGGCTTTGTGTTAATATGTTTGAAAATCTTGACTTTAGACTATAACTTATAGTTATTGATTTGGTTTTATATATATATATATATAGATAGATAGATATTGATTTGGTTACTGGATATTTTTATGATGGTTAGCTTTTACTGCTTTGCATTCTGAAATTTTCTGTTCTTCACTCAGTGTTTGTGTTTTTGTGCTGTATCCCTCCCTATGTAGTATGGCTATTGGTAGGTCATGCCTTTTAACTGCTGTATAGTACTCCAATTGAATAATTAGCACTATATTTTACTTGTTCTTTAACTGACAAACTTTTAGAATATTTCCACCTTTCCACTTCTATTTAATCAATGCTACAATAATTTGGATCTCTTTCCAGTCAAAACTTTAAATAGCTTTTGAAAAAGAACCATCCTTTGTGTCATTAACATGTGCTCGAAAACAGAAGTTTTGAATTTTGCCTTTGGTATTTTTTGACTGGGTCGTTTTGCGGAAGGTTCCAGTTAAATTAGCTTAAATTGCCTCTAGTGTGTCCTGTCTCTATACCTTAAGAGTGAAAGCCTCAAATTGATCATTTTTCTTAGAACATATGAGTTGGCATTGCATGGTACTGAACAGGTAAAAGGAAACAAAGTGTAGGAAAATAGCTAATTATAGTAATTGCAGCTGGTTTCAAAGTACTTCTGACAGTTTGTGCATCATGCTTACTTGAAAGCATCAAATGGGTGCTAGTTGTGAAATAGAACACCTGTTTGTTGTTGAGCCTGTGTTTATGCAGATGATTGTTGTTGTCAAAGCACCTTGATGTAGAGTAGTCCTGTTTACATTTACATTCTCCCCAAAGGATTAACAGTGTTCTCTCAATAAATTTGCAGTCTATTCTCCTCTCAAAGGCTGCTGTTTGGAGGGTGGTGTGAAAGAGGCAACAAGTGCCTGCTAATCACTTGAATATACATAATTAGCTACAGTCTGGTGCACTGGATTCTTTGTAGAACGATAACAATACTGATTGGAAAAAGCTCATACAATAGATGTGTTACCACATAGTTTTTGAGGGTACTTGTTTATTCATTGGTATTTAGTTCTCATTTTTTAGAACTTAAGTTTTACTTAAAAGTATACAAATTCTTGTTCTTTTTAATGAACTAGTGTCGGTTATATAGCAGCTCTTTAAAGTCAACCCTAAATAGCAAATTTCTACTTCTAAAGAGACCAGCGAGAGTCTGAGTTTATTATTTAACACACTAGACATACTTGATAATTCCAGAGATTGCAAAACATTTAAGCTTATTGGGCAGCTAAACTCAATCCACAGTGGAGGATTTTTAGACCAATTAAAAAAACAAAACAAAGTTTAGGATGACTAGATCTATATGCAGAGAAACAAAATATATTCTCTTATTTCCTAATGTTCTAGCTTTGTATCATTTTGTTGAATAGCTTTGTTGTGGGAATATTTAGACCTCAAATTTTATATCTTGAAATTCAAAGGGTCATAGGCATTTCAGGTAACCTTCCATGAAACCTGTTAACGCTGTGGTAATTGTTTTCCTTTCCCATTCCCTTTTACACTGACATCCATTCAGGCTTCCATTTCTGAGTCCTATAAAGTTGTAGACAGATGGTCACTCACTAACTTAGCGTTCTAGAGGTCTAAGTGTGGTTTTCCTCCCTGCATAAAAATTCTGATAGTACCCTCAGACTTCACCAGTCCTGATATAGAAGTGTTAATAAAGAGAAGTAGCATAGAGGAGCTTGTTCATATAGGAGCGCAGAAAAGAAGCTCGTTAACTGTCTTCCTTAGGAGGTTACAGTGTTGGCCTATTCGGGAGAGTCCCACAGTGTCTCCTGCCCCTAACCCAGGTACAGTGTAGCTGTTTAGGTGGTTCATGGGGGAGCATTTTACATTTGGTTAGTGAAGTAAGTACTGAGCGACGTCTCTTTCACTTTTTACTTTCATGCATTGGAGAAGGAAATGGCAACCCACTCCAGTGTTCTTGCCTGGAGAATCCCAGGGACGGGGGAGCCTGGTGGGCTGCTGTCTATGGGGTCGCACAGAGTTGGACACGACTGAAGCGACTTAGCAGCAGCAGCAGTGAAGTATTTATTTTATATATTGAAGACTACGATTGGCTTATCAGCTGTGCAAACTTATGTGTGGAAATCAACACAGACTTCTCCTGAAACTGAGTAGAGGCTATTTACTCAAAATTTGATCAGTGAGAGAGTCAGCCACTTTCACTTTGCCTGATATTCCAAGGCAGGCAGGGGAGTGGGAAAGCTTTACAGTAAAAGCAGGGAGGCTCCAGGTGTGCCCTGATTGGAGATTATTGGCATGGGGAATCTAGAGGTGGGGATCTTATGTGATTGGTTTGGGGAGCATATTTAGCTTTCTCTGGTTAGTCACAAGTTAGAAGCAGGGGCAAAATTAACAAGGCTAGTCACTGTCCAGGTTCTGACTGTTCCGGGCTGTAGAGCTTGTGGTTTGGCTTTCTGGGCTGGTTGCAGAGGTCAGAGTTCTCTTGTCATATATTGTCTGGTCATTGTTTTCAGTTCAGCCTCTTAGTAGGTAGTATTGGTGAGACCAAATGTATTAAGGAAAAATATATCCTTGTAATTTTAAGGATATGTACCTTAAACACATTAATGTTAGAAAGCTTTAAGATATTAGTGTTTTGAAGTTTTCTTTCAACTGGTTATCCTTTGAAACCTTGAAGAACTGAAAGTATATGACCAGAAGTTTTTAAGAATGTTGTGATTGCCTCTGTAGCTTTGTTTCATAAGCTTTTAGGTAAAGTAAACTTTATAATCAAAATTCACAATTGCTAGTATGATGCATTAAGAAGCTGAAAGTTCCCAAGAACTCTCTCTAAACTTTTCCTGATAATTATTAAAATTTATAATCATGTCAAATGCTTACTTCACAGATATCTCCCTCCTGAAGTGTTAATAGGAGAGCCAAGTTTATTTCTTGCTGCAGTGAGAATACCACCTGGTCAGAGCTTTGGCAGGGTCTTAGAGGGGAAAAGGCCAGGTTGTTATGTGTTGAGGACCAAAGTTTGGTTTAAGGTGGGCCAGTATAGGGGGTGTCTGTATGTGTGAATGTGGGTGCATGTGGTTTGATTAGAATTGTGTAAGAGCCGTGATACAACAATAAGGGATTCAAAGAACCTTAAACTCTGTTGGTACTTTCTGTTGAACAACTTAATGTTATTGGACTGCAACATTGTACTTTAAGCTGTTGAAATGGTGATTTTTCACTTACCTTAAAGAGATGTAGCCGAGGTCCTTATGGTTACATCAGTTCTTACAAAATATCCACATTCTACTATGAATAACTATCATAAAATCAGTATTATAATTCTATTATAAAATTAATGTCAGCATCAGATCTATTAAATTTTTGAGGGTTTCTAAAATATTTATGATGCTTCATTTTTTTGGTTTTACTTTTTTTTCTTTACTAGAAATACTTTGAAATATGAGGGAGGAGGTTCCTTTTCTGTAGACTGAGGATGTGAAACTTCATTTCTTGAGTTCTAAATTCCCCTAAAGGCATTGTTTCAAGAATAGGGCTTCAATTTTGCATGTTTCAACCTATAAATTGCAGTTAATGGCAAGAAGCCTTATAATAATAAACCTTTGGTATTGTAGGTTGATTTATGAAGACCGACCCTATGATTAAATGCAGTCTGTTGCCTGCCCTTTATTTTTATTCCTTTAACAAATGTCAGGTTGGCCTGCCTTGTCCCAATTTTGACCAATAGTGTGTATATTCAGCCTGTGTATTTTATCTAGATTGGGCTCCTTTTGAATGGTAATTCATTCACATTAACCAAAAAAATTTATACTGTGTGAATTGCTCATTTTCTATCATGACCTGGGGGTGTGGAAGTCATCTGTGGAAGACTGAGTGGGCCTACCGCTGGGGGCAGGTTTTAGCACAGCATTGACATTCTCTCCTCAGCTCAGGCAGGGAGCCTTGGGCAGGCCACCTGTGCAGTCACGTAAATGGGGTAGGGTTGGCAGAACCTTACCTGCATTGCTTTGATTTAATGTAGTTGTATTTGTAGAAGGATGCTAGGTGTTTGGGTAAAATGAATTCCTCTGTGCTCTCTGCCCGTGTCATTGCCAAATTACCTGCTTTTTCATGAGGACACATTGGCTTTTAAGGGCTATGAGAACCATAAAAGAGGACAGACTTGATTCTCAGTTTGAGCATTTTGACCCGTCTGGAACCTTTTGTCTTTGGTCCATGTTTTTTTCATGTTGTTTTGACAACTCTGTTAGGGCTGTAGGACTGGGGACTTTTCCACAGATAAGGAACTTCTATTGGGTTGAGAAAGAGACTATTGGTTGATAAGTTGAGCAAATACAAACTTTTCCAGGAAAATTGTTTTCTGGTGTTTTGAGAAGTTACTTTTGTAAGTTATAGAGATTGAATTTAGGTATTACTAAAAGACTGTATTAAATATTTGCTATAGTTTTAGGTCATTATCTGCTTTAATTGAGTTCATTTTATGTGTAAAATATTTTTATATCTAGTTGGTAGGTCAAATGATATTAACACAACTGTTTTTGATAGATTAGAAAAACTAAACTTTTTCATCCAGGGAGTTTTTTCCAGATGTTACCACTGGAATTTATTTAAGCATACTCTAATATATAACAAATCTTACTCCTTTTTCATATACTTTTCATGAATATATGAAGTAGATTTAGCAAACAAGTAGGTTATCCCCCAGTTTGAACTCCAGATTCAGCAAACTTAATATCTGTTATAATGCCCAGCAACAGAGTAATCAGAACAGACTAGGAAAGGCCAAATATCTTCTCCCAGGAGAAATTTGGCAGTAAGTTAGTATTCCTTAAAGTATGGGGTATAGTCCCTGTGTATTAGAATCCCTTGGGATGCTTATTAAAAGTGCAGTTTTCCAGAAACTGTAATTAGAATGTCTGGTTTTGGGACCCTGCCTGATAGGTATATTTATACTAAGTGCCCCTGCTAATTCATATTTACACTATAATTTAGGGTTCTTTGTCTTAAATTATGATGAAAATCAATAAGAAAAATATATTTCAGATTGGAGATGTTTATTTAATACATAATTTTGTCAAAAATATAACTAATTTTTAAGATATAGTGAGTTTAATAATGTAGAACATTTTTCCACATTTTTGTATTTGAAAAAATTGTCTTTGGAAACGAACTTCCTTATTGATTCTCAGTTTTTCATATTGCCTACTGATTTGTTCACTTAATAGTTCTCTAATTAGGCTTAAAAGTATTTAGGCTTAAAAACCTTAAAACTAGATGTATAATCAACCTATTTCTTTGCTATGTAAATATTAAAAAGCAGAGACATTACTTTGCCAACAAAGGTCCGTCTAGTCAGGGCTATGGTTTTTCCAGTAATCATGTATGGATGTGAGAGTTGGACTGTGAAGAAAGCTGAGCACCGAAGAATCGATGCTTTTGAACTGTGGTGTTGGAGAAGACTCTTAAGAGTCCCTTGGACTGCAAGGAGATCCAACCAGTTCATCCTAAAGGAGATCAGTCCTGGGTGTTCATTGGAAGGACTGATGCTAAAGCTGAAACTCCAATACTTTGGCCACCTCATGCGGAGAGTTGACTTATTGGAAAAGACTCTGATGCTGGGAGGGATTGGGGGCAGGAGGAGAAGGGGACGACAGAGGATGAGATGGCTGGATGGCATCACCAACTCGATGGAAGTGAGTTTGAGTGAACTCTGGAAGTTGTTGATGGACAGGGAGGCCTGGCGTGCTGTGATTCATGGGGTCGTGAAGAGTCGGACACGACTGAGCGACTGAACTGAACTGAACTGAAAGTAGAAAATACTAGTCTTACCTTTCTCTGAATTCTTGGTGTTTTTTCCCCTTATGTCTTGATTCTTGTCCTTTCTCAGTTGTTTCCTGAGTGTAGACTTTTTCTTTGGAAGACCTCAGGGACAAGGGTACTGTCTTCTCCAGCAGTCTCACACAGCATTTGTACAATGGCACAGAAAAACAATTTTTTAAAAATTGAAGTACAGTTGATTTACAGTGTTATATTAGTTTCAGGTGTACAGCATAGTGATTTGATATTTTTATAGGTTCCACTCCATTATTATAAAATATTGACTATATTCACTGTGTTGTATGAATCATCCTTGTGTCTTATTTATTTTATACCTAGTAGTTTGTACCTCCTCTTCCTCTTCCCCTATGTTGCCCCTCCCCCCATTCTCCCAGCTAGTAGCCACTGATTTGTCCTCTGTATCTGTGAGCTTGTTTCTGTTACGTTCATCCCTTTGTTTTATTTTTTAGATTTGACATATATAAGTGAAAATGTGTAATATCTGTCTTTTTCTGTCTGACTTATTTCACTAAGGATAATACTCTCCAGACTCATCTGTGTTATTGCAAATAGCAACATTTCATTCTCTTTGTGTAGCTGAGTGGTATTCCACTGAATGTATAATAACACCACATCTTCTTTATCTGTTTATGGACACTTAGGTTGCTTTTGTATCTTGGCAGATGTAAGTAATGCTACTGTGAACATTGGGGTACGTATATCTTGTTGAATTAGTGTTGTTGTTTTCTTCTAATGAATGCCCAAGAGTGGGGGTTTTGGGAATCATCAGATCAGATCAGATCAGTCGCTCAGTCGTGTCCGACTCTTTGTGACACCATGAATCGCAGCACTCCAGGCCTCACTGTCCATCACCAACTCCCGGAGTTCACTGAGACCCACGTCCATCGAGTCAGTGATGCTGTCCAGCCATCTCATCCTCTGTCGTCCCCTTCTCCTCCTGCCCCTAATCCCTCCCAGCATCAGAGTCTTTTCCAATGAGTCAACTCTTTGCATGAGGTGGCCAAAGTACTGGAGTTTCAGCTTTAGCATCAGTCCTTCCAAAGAACACCCAGGGGCTGATCTCCTTCAGAATGGACTGGTTGGATCTCCTTGCAGTCCAAGGGACTCTCAAGAGTCTTCTCCAACACTGCAGTTCAAAAGCATCAATTCTTCGGCGCTCAGCCTCCTTCACAGTCCAACTCTCACATCTACATGACCACCATAGCCTTAACTAGATGAACCTTTGTTGGCAAAGTAATGTCTTTGCTTTTGAATATGCTATCTAGGTTGGTCATAACTTTTCTTCCAAGGAGTGAGCATCTTTTAATTTCATGGCTGCAGTCACCATCTGCAGTGATTTTGGAGCCCAGAAAAATAAAGTCTGACACTGTTTCCACTGTTTCCCCATCTATTTCCCATGAAGTGATGGGATCGGATGCCATGATCTTAGTTTTCTGAATGTTGAGCTTTAAGCCAACTTTTTCAGTCTCCACTTTCACTTTCATCAAGAGGCTTTTTAGTTCCTCTTCACTTTCTGCCATAAGGGTGGTGTCATCTGCATATCTGAGGTTATTGATATTTCTCCCGGCAATCTTGAGTCCAGCTTGTGTTTCTTCCAGTCCAGCATTTCTCATGATGTACTCTGCATATAAGTTAAATAAGCAGGGTGACAATATATAGCCTTGACGTACTCCTTTTCCTATTTGGAACCAGTCCGTTGTTCCATGTCCAGTTCTAACTGTTGCTTCTTGACCTGCATACAAATTTCTCAAGAGGCAGGTCAGGTGGTCTGGTATTCCCATTTGAAGAATTTTCTACAGTTTATTGTGATCCATACAGTCAAAGGCTTTGGCATAGTCAATAAAGCAGAAATAGATGCTTTTCTGGAACTCTCTTGCTTTTGGTATGATCCAGTGGATGTTGGCAATTTGATCTCTGGTTCCTCTGCCTTTTCTAAAACCAGCTTGAACATCAGGAAGTTCACGGTTCATATATTGCTGAAGCCTGGCTTGGAGAATTTTTAGCAATACTTTGCTAGCGTGTGAGATGAGTGCAATTGTGCGGTAGTTTGAGCATTCTTTGGCATTGCCTTTCTTTGGGATTGGAATGAAAACTGACCTTTTCCAGTCCTGTGGCCACTGCTGAGTTTTCCAAATTTGCTGGCATATTGAGTGCAGCACTTTCACAGCGGCATCTTTCAGGATTTGGAATAGTTCAACTGGAATTCCATCACCTCCACTAGCTTTGTTCGTAGTGATGCTTTCTAAGGCCCACTTGATTTCACATTCCAGGATGTCTGGCTCTAGGTCAGTGATCACACCATCATGATTATCTGTGTCGTGAAGATCTTTTTTGTACAGTTCTTCTGTGTATTCTTGCCATCTCTTCTTAATATCTTCTGCTTCTGTTAGGTCCATACCATTTCTGTCCTTTATTGAGCCCATCTTTGCATGAAGTGTTCCTTTGGTATCCTTTGGTTCCTTTGGGATCATGCGGTAGTTCTATTTTTAATTTTTTTGAGGATCCTCCATACTGTTTTCCATACTGGCTGTACCTGTTTACATTCCCACTAACAGTGTACTGGGGGTCCACATCTTCCACCAGTGCTCATTATTTCTTGTCTTTTTTACTAGAGACATTTAAACTGGTTATCTCATTTTGTTTTGACTTGCATTTTCCTAATGATTAGTGATGTTGAACATCTTTTCATGTGCCAGTTGGCCATCTGTATGTCTTATTTGGAAAAATATCTATTTCAGTCTTCTGCCCATTTTTAATTGGGTTATTTGGTTTTTGGATATTGAATTATATTAGCTATTTATATATTTTGGATATTAACGTTTTATCAAATATACTATTGGCAAATATTTTCTCCCACTGTGAAAAAACTTTTTAAGTTTCATTATTTCCCATTTATTTTTGTTTTTTTTTTCTCTTGCCTAAAGAGAATATTTTAAGAAGTTATCTTTTCATAACTTTGTGTCATCTATAGCTTCCTTCATTGGTGTCTTATAGTTTTTGGAGTATAGGTCTTTCACCTCCTTGATTAAGTTTATTCCTAGGTTTTTCATTCTTCTTGATGTGATTGTACTGGGGTTGCTTTCATGTTTTCTCATTTTGATAGTTTATTATTAGTGTATAGAAAGGCAACAGATTTCTGTACATCTTGTATCCTGCAACTTTACTGAATTCATTTGTTATAATAGTTTTTTGGTGAAGACTTTAGAGTTTTCTATTAACAGTATCATGTATCCTGCAAGTAGGGACAGCTTAATTGTCACATCTGATTTAGATGTCTTTTATTTCTTTTTCTTGTCTTATTTCTGTGGCTAGGACTTCCAATGCAGTGTTAAATAGAAATGGCAAGTGTGGGCATCCTTGTCTTGTTTCTGATTTTGGAGGAAAAGCTTTCATTTTTTTTTCAGAGTTGAGCATGATGTTAGCTGTGGGTTTGTCACAAATAACTTTTTCTTGTTGAGACATGTTTCCTATATACCAGTTTTGTTAAATTTTTAATCATGAATGGGTATAAATTTTTATCAAATGATTTTTCTGCATCTGTTGATCATGTGGGGATTTTGTTTTGTTAATATGTCGTGTTACGTTGATAGATTTGTGGATATTTAATTATCCTTGCATCCCTGAAGTAAATCCCATTTGATCATGATATATGATCCTTTTTATATATTGTTGAATTACATTTGCTAATGTTCTGTTGAGGATTTTTGCATCTATATTTTTCAGAGGTAATGGCCTGTAATTTTCTTTTTTTGTAGGACACTTAACCTGGTTTTGGTATTAGGATAATGGTGGCCTAATAGAATGAATATGGGAGTATTCCTTCCTCTTCATTCTTTGGAATTGTTTGAGAAGGATAGGTATTAACTGTTTTTTAATATATATTTGTTTGAATTTCCCAGTGAAGCTGACCAGTCATGGAGTTTTGTTTGCTGGGAGTTTTTTGATTACTGATTGAATTTTAGTACTACTAATGTATTTGTTCAGATTATCTTTTTCTTCCTAATTCAGTCTTGGGGGATTGTATGTTTCTAGAAATTCATCCATTTTTCTGTTTTGTACTGTTTGTTGCATATCTTTTTTTAGTATCCTTTTATGATTATTTTTCTGTAATATTGGTTAGAATTTCTCTTAGTTTTACTTTTGTTTATTTGGGTCTCTTTTTTTTCTTACTGAGCCTGGATAAAGGGTTGATTATCAGTTTTGTTCATCTTTACAAAAAAACAGCTTTTTGTTTCATTGATATTTTCTGTTGTTTTTAGTTTTTGTTTTGTGAGAGAATTATGATTGTGTATTATAAATTTAGGTAATTTATATTTCAGATCTCTTTCTGTAAAGTTTTACATTATAGCGTATTTCTCTTTTATGGTAACAAGTTCAAATGTTAAGCCTAATAAAACAATAAAAACTTAAGTCAGTAATCTAGTACTTGCAATATGAATTTAGCAGATGTGTCAAAATGTATGAATTGTTTTTAATGTGAAGCATTTTGTTTGTGAGAATAACATAACACCTGCTGTGACCTTTTAAGCTATGTAAATTTTAGTGACTGTAAAATTAGAAATTCCTTTCCAAAATGTGTTAGGAAATTATTTAGAATGTTTTAAGCTTGGCTCTTCTAGAGATTTTATTATGTAATATGAAGACATTTAAATTTGATATGAAAACTGAAACATATCATAATTCCTAGTCTTAAAAGTCTTTTAAAAAAAGTTATCAATAGGATAATCTGATGTATGTTATCCAGGAGCAACAGAAAAGTGTTATCTAATACTACACTAATAGCTGTTTCCTTTTAGCACTAACCGTGTTGGGATCTATGGCTATACCAATACCTTGTTAAAATACCAAATAGATAGGATTATACTGGAATAACAAATTTTCCAGAGTTATTAATTCCCCTTTCTCTCCATGATATAAAAAATAGTAAGAAAACATAAAAATTGTAAGAGTACTTGAGATATGGGTTCGATCCCTGGGTTGGGAAGATCCCCTAGAGAAGGAAATGGCAACCCACTCCAGTATTCTTGCCTGGGAAATCCCACAGACAGCGAAACCTGGCAGGCTACAGTCCATGGGGGTCACAAGAGGGTCTGATATGACTTAGTGACTAAGCAACAACAACTTATTTTTATAACTCTGTTTGCCAATGGAATGTGTTGCAGTAGCTCTTTTAAAAGAATGGTTTACCTAATTTTTTTCTGAGAGATATATTGTGAGCTTGGAAGATGTTTAAAAGAAAATAGTGTTTTACATTTTGATTTGATGCAAATTGCTTTAATCCATAATGTTTATTGCGTTTAAAATTTTGAAAGATAATCCTATTTCAGGAGAGCACCTCTTAACTGGTTAAACTCTTGAATTAAGGCAATATTGTGGTATTACCAAGTCTGCTTTTTTCTCCGCACATCTTTTAGACCAGATGATTAACTAGGGTCAGTCAGGTTGAGACCCTATTTGGATAAAAATCATAGAGCTCTGTGTAGTATGTGTGGTAAAGCAATTGAAGACTGTATTTGACACTTGCTTATATTTGATTTAATACTTTTTGTATTGAAACATGTTTTTAACTGTTTCATGTGTGTGTATGTGTGTGAACCGAAAAAAATTTTAAGCTCCTTAGTGGCAGAGACTGCTTTCATCCTTCTTATTTCTTTTAATACCACTTTAATCGTTTTTAGTTGTACATTTGCTTCCTTTTTTAAATGTATCCCTTGTAATACAAAGTAGTTAAGAATTTATTGAGAATATATACTAGATGTTCAGTATAGCAGAGATGGGCTGCCTGTTCACTAAATTCATTTGAATATCATTCTCACCCCGACCCTGTACAGCCAGACTCTCTTTTTCTGTCTGTCTAGGTGTGGCCATAGTCTTAAGTACTGGTTCCTAAAATACGAGCAGCGTTAAGTTTTGTGACTTCCAGGCATAGCTTATAAACATCCCCTGTGTTCAGTCCTCTTTCTCTTGTCTCTTCTGTTGGCAATCAAGAAGCCAAGGAGATGAGTGAGACTCCAGAAGGAAGAAGTCTGGGTCCTTGAATTACTGCCTGGAGGAGAGCCACAGACGGATCAGGAATATTTGTTTGATTTTACATAGCCCCAAATAAAATTTTGGTTGTGTTAAGCCCATAAGATCCCATGGTTTATCTCTTTAAGTAGCTTACTAACACACTTGTTAAAGTGAGTAATTTCGTTTACTCAATTTAATTCACTTTGTTAGGAGTTGGAAGTGGGAGTCAAGAAAATAAAGTGGAACTGTGAGTGAGAAATTGAGTTTGTCTCCAGTTGGAGGAGGAGTCAATGTGGAACTAACTCATAGATGAGAGATGAATAAAGGATAGTGAGAAAAATTTAGAATGATGTGTTAGGGACCTGATAAAAACAGAGAGAGCAGGAAGTTATAGTGTAAGCACATTAGGAGAGCAGTCCTGGGAGCTGGAGGAGTAGGAGACATTGTGAAAAAAGAAAACCAAATCTAAGAGTCGGATAGGATTTTAAACACTTACTGGTTTTAAAAATGGGAATTTTGTCTCATTCTGTACACAGTTTGCAAATGTGTTTCTTTGCTTATTGCAAATTTAGTTCATGAATATCTTGACAAAATACAATATTCACAAAAAAGTGTAATGATTAAATGAACAGAGTTGCAAACCTACATGTTTGCTACAATTTAGATTCATTAGTTAGATTATTTTTGAAATGAGTCGTCATGTCTGACATGAGTCATTCTCTTGGGTACATGAAAAGAAAAGAATTGAATTATGGCTATGTTTTATGCATATATAAAATACAGTATGTCATATTTTTATAGTGCCTAAATATAGGTGAAATGTACTCTGTGCTTTAGGCAGGTAAGATACTGCATAGAACGTTTGAAAAGTGGAACATTTATCAATTCAATTAACATTTACTTTTTTTGTATTTTAATTTGATACCATTTAACCTTTTTGTGCCACAAAATTAGATTTTTATCACTCAATTAAAAGCAGATTGGTTGAATATTGTGACTTAGATAGCTTTTTTAAAAAAAGCTTTAAAATTGTAGAGTTAATAACACATATAAATTAAAAATATACTTCATGACTGACCTGATGTTTCTAGTTTTTATCTCCTGTGTACGTAACAAGGAGAATATGTGCCATCATTGGCTTATGAATACCAACATCCCAAGTCTTGTGTTTGTGGCTGTAAGGTGTGAGGATTTTCTTGCCCACTGTTCACAGCAGCTCAGCTGCAGATGAAATTACCTTTTATCCATGTGGTAAGAGACTGTCTGACCTGTACTTCGGGTGGTGTTGAGGAAGCAGTGGCAACCTTTGATTGAAGGAATCCTCTCTCTTCCTGGGCGTAGCATCCAGCAAGAAAAGAATGTAGCTCTGTTCTTCCGCCCTACACGTAGTCCCATGCATGTTGAAGATCATAGACGTGTTGTATATTCAGTGTCCTGAATTCATTATAATGCTTCGTAACATAGAAATGCTATTAAACGTGATTTGAGTTTCCAAGATTTCTTATAAGTATAATGTGAACGTATGCTGTATAACCTGTCAGTTAGCTGGAACCACACTGGACTTGAATTCAGAAGAACTGGTCAATGGACAAGTCTCTTCACAGCTCTAAATCTTGGTTTCCTAATCTGTAAAATCATAATATCCTCAGATTTTAATGTTATAAATGACCGAAGAAGCAACCTTTTACTCAGATTTCTTTTATTATATTTTTGGTACATGGCCATTCAATGATAGGAAGCCTCAACATCATTCTCTTCTCCTGTCAAACAGTTTTCAAACTCTTGAGCAAAATATCTCCTCATTCTTTGTGGGTCATTCATAGGAGCAGAAAATACTGATTGGAATATTAATAGACGACCTGTCTATCTCACAAGGTAAGGGGAGGATCCCATGAAATAATGGGAGTGAAGGCAAAGTGAAGCATTGCAAAAATCTCACGTCTTTTAATTCATACTGTATGGTGCTTTTTCAGCTAATGACGTGTAGGAATTAACTGTCATTTATAGTGGTAAAATTATTTCTATGATAAGCTAAGTTTTCAGTCTCTGAAAAATTAAGTAACCTTTGGAACCCTGTCTGTCAGATGGAGTCTGTTAGTGCCCTCATATTTTTGATGCTCCCTAACCTCTGAAAATTAAAAATCTTGACCCACAATTTAAAAACTATAGGATGAGAATCTTTGGGAGGGTTTAGATTCCCAGTGCACAATATTAGTAACCTAAAGATTATAATACAAACTGAAGCTGTAGTCATGCAGAGTCACATACACTTTTGCCACATGATTAGTATTTTTCTTAAATACACAGTTGTGTAAAAACTACTTGCATAAGAACATGCAAGATGACAGACTCAAGTGACTTCTGCCTGGATGTGTTAATAGTTCCAACTAGTAATCATTCAAAACATAGAGCAGTTGGGGTAGGTTACTGTTTTTTACTGTGTTCATTGACTAATTCCTGAAAGCTTATAATTAGTAATTTTTCCAGTTACTGAAACTAATCAGTAAATTAGAATATGTTTCCTGAGGTACACACACATACACACAGCTAGTATGGCTAAGTGTACTAGAGAGGCCAATGATTTACTGCTCTCTCTGTAGTCCTTTGTAAGGAAAACTGCTCTACCTTCGCTTATCTGTTATTTGTGATAGATACTCCTGTCCCAGTCAAGCTGATTAGTGGACATCTGACCCAAGAACTCCTTCAAGGAGTTGGAGAGGTGAAAGACTGAAATAGTTAAGAGATGGAGAGATGAAGCCGTAACATTGTGTTGGGGTTAGAATGCTAGTAACTTAGGAGGGATCTGACCCTCTAAGCAAGGTGAAGAGCTAGTGGGTAGAGAGAAGGTAGCAGACATTTGGAGAGAGAGGCAGTGGAGTGCTGGGGGAAATGGAGGCAAGAAAGAAGAAAGACCAGAAATGGAAACAGAACCAGACCACCCACAATCCCTGAACAAGACAAAGGAAAGTGATGTTTGTCATTTTCCGGATCTAATTTGCCTAAATTCTGCCTTTACAGCTCTTTTCCTCGGATGATATTTTTGTATTCTTAAAATAAATAACCCTTTGCTTGCATTCGCTTAAGTGTGTTTTTGTTCCTTGCCACTGAAAGAACCTTAAAAGAGCACTCAGTGTAGAGACAAAATATCAAGGGTATTTGGCCGAGGCCTGTCTGCTTCTAACTACTACTGTAGAAATGCCCTCTCTTTTTTTTTTTTTTTTCCCATTCTTTATCTACGTAATGGTAATAAAATATTAAGTAATCATTGCTTTTTAACTTCTAGGCCCTCTTGATTTGAAATTGTCATAGGCATTCTTCGTGCTTGATTTGCTTTTTATTACAGATATGAGAAGTTTGTTGTAATCTGATGCATTGCTTTTGTTTCTGCTGAAGAAGTCTGTATGAACGTTAGTCTTGAATCTTTTTAAGTCTTGGAGTGGGTTTGCCATCATTGTTAGGGCGTCAGCAGACCAGTCATTCTTTTCTTAGTGGTGTGTCACTGACTTTGGCCAAATATATGCAGGTATTTAAGGGTATCCTATATAATACAAATTGTATTTGGTACCTGTTATATGGATTTTACCCAATCCAGTGTTCTTGCCTGGAGAATCCCAGGGACAGGGGAGCATGGTGGGCTGCTGTCTATGGGGTCCGCAAGAGTAGGACACGACTGAAGTGACTTAGCAGCAGCATGTGGATTTTGGTTATTCACATTTAATAAGGAAACATCAACTTTTTACTTCTGTGGCATACATGAGCTCTTAAAAAGATATATGTTAGGTAAACCAAAATGAAAATGCTTATTGGACATAGTAGTATCATTTGGTTCTGTTAATTCTAATTTTTAAACATTTTCTTGACAGTTTAGTTCAGACTGAATTTTATTCTTCCCATTGCCATCCATTCCCTCCTTAAAGTCTTCAAAATTGTGACTACACAAAGCATTCTTCTTAAACTATTGTTTTTACTCAACAAATACTTCTTATTAAAAGAGACTTTTAAAATAGTCTTAATTTACCCCTTGGACAATTAGATTAGCAATTGCATTAGCATTGCATAGTGCAAAAATGGTTTCAGATAGATTAGAAGTTGTTGGTAGAGTTAGCTAAGGAAAATTGATGATGAAATACTGTAGCACAGTTTTTTGAAGTCAGGCCAATCTTTAATATGTGGGAATGTTTAGAAAACTATAAAGCAAAGTATAAAAATGAAACATTTTAATTTTAGGGTAAATGGGTTTTGTGGCCCAATGCTAGTAGCATAAAGGGAAGCCACAGTATCAGTAGTTAGTGATAAAGATTGTATTTTCTAAGTTTATTTCTTCCAAGGTAGAGATTTATTGTAGGAATTTACTGGTGCAACTTTTGGATGGACTGGTCCTTCTGAATGTAATTATGCCTGCCTCCCTTGGTGGGAGCACAGTCTTCTAGGATAGTGTTGGGATATCATTACCACTGATATCAGTCAACATTCTTTACTATCATGTAAGACACCAGTTTAAAGCTTTAGTAGGGACTCCTGAGTTCTACGTTGAACTGAAAGTTTCTTAAAATATATTACTTTTTCGTATCCCCAGAATACTGGTCGGAACAGTACTTGTGGGTACATGTAAATGGTAGAAATTCAGACCTGTGATTTCATTTCACTTTACTGGAAATTTCAGTGATTCATATGAGTTCTAGTTGAATAGTTCAGTGTTTAAAATATAGTTCATGGAAAATAAACACTTTACATTTTTTATCTAGTGAGATACACAGCTGTTATTAAAATGAATTTACTTCCAATTAAGGAAAAACTAATCTTACGTTTTTTTTTCTACTCATATTTCTTTGTCAGAAAAATGTCGCTGTCATATATTGGATTTATAAGCAATGCCCTAATGTGATTAAACACTTTTTAAAAAAAATGGTAGGTAGGTTTTTATAGATTTCAAAGTGGACAAACAAAAATTTATGTTCAAATTTTAATTTAGAAAACTTTAATTTTGAAAACTTGTGGATATATCCTTCTTGTGTCTTTCATAGTGTTTGGCACATGGTACTTAAGCTATTTAATTGACAGATTTTCTGGAAGAAAATTTTAGGACACATACAAGGAAATTCTGTTGTCTAGGTTTACTGATACATAAGGAGAAGAGTTATATCTGCACCAGTGAAATACAGACTTGAGTGACATGATCTTAATGGAAGGTCATTAGTAATTTGCTATATTGAAATGTGTCTGTTCAAATCTTTCTAACGGCCATAGCTTATTGTTTTGGAATTTTCAAAAATATACTGTACCTTAATAGCAACACTCCTATGAACCTGTATTCATTCTTTTTTTTTTTTTTTTTCAGTTAAAAAACATTTTACAAAGTGGACACATTGTTTAATTTTGTTTTGCATTTTCTAGATTGGAGTGCAAGGCCGATAAATTAAACCCAGGCAGTTCTGTTGCTAATTACACACAACTTCTCTTGAGTATCAGATATTCAAATCCATTTTATGAATATGGTGGAGAGAATAACAACTGTAAAACAAAGCAGTGTGCATGTAAGTGACTGTTAGCGTGCATTTCAGAAAGGATAAATGCTCACCATATGGTACAATTACTGTGTCCAAGTTTTCAAATTAGCTTCTCTCATCCTCCTTATTACTGTCTTTAAAAAGAGAGGAAAAAACCCAACATGATTTATCTACTCTGCAGCAGAACTCTTGACGCAAAACAGCAGCCCAGTTCTGTCCAGTTTTTTTTTTCCTTTAGCATAATAGAGGCTGTCGGACTTTTTTATACTAATTACTGTGTGAGCCTCAGATGAACCCCCTTCAATTCACAGGGCTTTGTTAAGGGAGGAGCTGTCAATGTGTCTGCCCGTTTGCAGCTGTGCTGTGGCTTTAGCTTGCTTAACATTATGCTGCTTTTTAGACTTGACAGAAGGGATTTTTTTTTTTTTTTTTTATTAAGGCAAAGCAGCCTTGTAGCGAAATGGTTTAAGCAGCTGCATTGTGGGGAAGCACAAAGAAGTTATTATTGTGTCTGTTTAGGGGGGTGGAATGGAGGGGGGGATATTCGGCTGCTGTTGATGCCGATTGTTGACTTGCCATCTGCCAGATAGGGAGAAGAAAAAAATGACAGCTCCAGCAGGGTGTTCAAGAGGTTGTTTGGAGAGACGCATAAACATGTGCAGATGTCGAACTGAATAATGGCTAGAACTTGAGACGGTTTATGATGCTGCTGATGTTTGTGCATATACAGAATGAATGTATGTGTGGATTTGGTTAACCAAGGCTACATACTAATTATCATTGTTTTCCTGCATGCCCCTTCCCCTTAGTTCGTTAATTAGTTTAGGGGCTTAGTACTTCCTCTTCCTTCTGTTATTCATGTCTAGTTTTAGAAAACAGCTTCTCTTAAAATGGCAATAAAACCTTCCTTATTTCTCCATACAGATGATAGCTAATCTGTTTGGTTAGGATTAGGTGTGAGCTGCTAACTGATAACAGGAGATTTTGATTAGGAAATAAGTCAGGTGAATCACCTTGCTCTTAATGCACACATATATTAACAGTTTGACACTATTCATTGAATTGATTTTATAGCCTACCACTAGGGGTGAGATACTACCAAATTCACTTTACTAAGTAATTCCATCATACTTTGGACTTAGGATACAAGTTGTGAAACAAAGTTGTAGAACAGCCTGGTCTTCTTGGTTACCCTTCTTTCTTTTGGTTGTCTTTGATTCTGGAAATGACAGTTATGCATTTTCTTTATGGAGTAATGCATTGATTGTCTATTTCCTTCTGATTCATTCTTGTCATTAGATATTAGAGATTTGATATGTCTGACTGAAATCTTTTTAAATGCTATGGTAACACTTTAGGGTGCACTAAGTTTTTTTTTTTTTTTTTCATTACTTTGACTTTAAATAATTGAAAAGGAATAGTGGTGCTAGGTAAAATTTCTGAAAGGTGTTGATGTTGTAGAACACCTCACAGTTTTGCACAACTTTAAGACCAATCATATATGAGTTTATTAGAAAATGGAAAGAGAAGCTCCGACTTTCTCTCTTTCCTTTTTTCTCTATTTCTATTACCAAAAAAATGTGTGGGGAATTAGAGGGTTTTTATTTTGACTTTTGGTAAATTCATGCTTTCCTAAAACATTTAGGGTTTTGTTGCCTAATTATTAAGGAAAAAAGCCATAAGTGTGGTTGAAAGGCAAACAGACTGACAGAGCTTTATTTCCACAGTAATGTCTTTCTGAAAGGACTAAAGGGAGATTATCTGTTATTTTCTACTCTTCAGAAAGAAATAGAGGTCAGGTCTGTTTAGAAAAACTTTCTATCTTAAATGTCAGTTTTTCCCCAAGTGACTAATCCGTATTTGCTGAAAAGGCTAGAGGACCTTTTCTTTGTCTTGTATATTTAGTTTTTTCTTTTATTTGGAAAGCCGCACATATGTCCATATTTTTGTATGTAGAATTATGTACATATGTTTATAGTTTTATATAGTCAGTCTTGATATCCCTGCTAAGCTTGGGAGGAAGCAGCAAATCATTTTCCAGGTAGAGCTGTTAAACTGAGAGTGTGCTTTATGTTAGTGAGAGGCTGAGCAAAAGCAAGCTTGTATAAAAGCAGACTTGCAGTTCCGTGCTTTATTCATCATATCATGTTACCTCAGAACCGTATGTAAAATCTTTATGCGGGCAAATATACTTACGAAGGTGTTTGAAATATTCAAGGCAGAGTGTCTTTGAAGTTACTCACACCAGATTTAAATATCAGCTAACTAAATTAGTGACTTTATGAAAGTTCCTTTAACATGTCTGAATTTCTTCATGTGTTGGAAGAAGGAAACAACCACTGATATTTAAGGATCTTGTAAGAACTAAATGAGATAGTAGTATCTTTGGAATGTCTGGAGCATGTGCAATATAGCTGTCACTAATATTTTATTTTTGTTGATGTGTAAGTCTAAAGACCTGTAACTTGTAATTGAAGTGCTTTTTATAATGCCTACTTGCTGCAAAATGAGCACACCAAGTTCTAGAGAACCATCTAAGATATATAAAGTTGTTTTTTTATAACCTAACATTTATTTGGTGATTTATATGATTGCTTCATAAATCTGAAGGGAGATCAGTTATTTCAAGAGAATATCAAGAAAGTTGTTGAATGTAACTATTTTGAGGGTGTGAGGTCAGTGGTCATTTAGTAATGATGATTTTATGTTGTATCCTATAAAATTATTTTTCTACTTCAAAAATTTAGCATAGAGTTGCAGAAAATTGTATTTATTCCCTTAATTCAATATTAATCCCATTATTTTGGAACCATATTTTTCTCTGCTATGGGTGCATGCTCAGTTGCCTCAGTCGTATCTGATTCTTTGCTAGCCCATAGACTGTAGCCTGCCAGGCTCCTTTGCCCATGGGATTCTCCAGGTAAGAGTACTGGGCTGGGTTGCCATTTGCTCCTCCAGGGGATCTTCCCAACCTGGGATCAGACCTGCATCTCTTACGTCTCCTGCATTGGCAGGCGGGTTCTTTACCAAGTGCCACTTGGGAAGCCTTTTCTCTGCTATAGTCAGTCCTTAAGCTGTATTTGGGTTATAATTATTTTTAAAATAATTGATAGTTTTTAAAATAATTGAAAATACTTTTAAAATAATTGAATACCTTACAGTTAATAAATGTAATAACTGTAGTGAACAAACAACACTAAAAAGAATATTTTATCTCCTCAGGGCATTATAAAGCATTATTTGATTGTTCTACTAACTCTATTTTGTAGACAAAGAAACCGAATAGGCTCATATAGTGAATATAGTGATGAAAGTTCTGGGATAAGCGGAAGTGTTTTTTTAAGAGGAGTAAAGAGGAAATGGCTTTGATTGACCTTCAGGAATCAATAAATTCAGTATAGGATGGTTATCACTCATGTTGATAATAAGTTGTTGATGGTTCTTTAAGGTTTTTCTTTTAAAATTGTTGTTTCTGTCACATATTCTCTCTTCACTAAATATTACTAAGTAATTTTGGATGAAAGGCAAGGGATGTTGGGACAGCTGCCTGATCCTGTTTCTAAGAGTGGTTAATAGGACTGGGTATAGTCACTAATGGACTTCCCTGGTGGCTCAGACGGAAAAGCGTCTGTCTATGATGCAGGAGACCCGGGTTTGATCCCTGGGTTGGGAAGATCCCTTGGAGAAGGAAATGGCAATCCACTCCAGTACTATTGCCTGGAAAATCCCATGGACAGAGGAGCCTGGTAGGCTACAGTCCATGGGGTCACAAAGAGTTGGACACGACTGAGCGACTTCACATTCATAGTCACTAATGGAGAAGGAAATGGCAACCCACTCCTTGCCTGGAGAATCCCATGGACAGAGGAGCCTGGTGGGCTACTGTTCATGGGGTCACAGAGAGTCGGACACGACTGAGTGACTAAGCACATGGTCAGTAAGGTCTTCTATTTTAGTTTTGAAGAATAAATTGGTTATAATTTTTAAATGAACTGCAATTTGAGCGATACTAGCTTCGTACTATGCTATTTTAATATTTAATAGCACCTGGGTGT
The DNA here is from genome assembly GCF_027580195.1 of Bos mutus. Taxonomy (NCBI): domain Eukaryota; kingdom Metazoa; phylum Chordata; class Mammalia; order Artiodactyla; family Bovidae; genus Bos; species Bos mutus. The sequence goes on along the minus strand of NC_091632.1, from coordinate 52,635,695 downwards.
GAATTCCAGTATTCAGATACAGGTAATTAAGTATTATACTCTAATTTTTTTTTAAAATGATGTTTACCAAGAGCAGCTCGTAATGCTAAAGAAGTGGAAATATCTCCTAGTCTATGAAATGTATCACAGATTAGGATGCATTTATTTCACATATGAGTCAAACTGTACTTGGTAATCTTCAGGATAATTTTAAGAAAACTTTAGGAACTTCTAACTTTAATGGTATAAAGATGTATTTGAATTGTGCCTCAGAAAAATCCTGCATGAATAGTAATTTTTAAAAATATTGGCCAGTCTGTTGAAAACAGAAGAATATTTTAGTCTGACATTCTTTAAGGCATCTTGCTGAATGTTTTGGCTTAAAATTTTTATTGTGTTTAGTTTTAAGAAAATCTGATTAAAGATGTTGGTAAACTTGGTAGCACTTTTTAGAACAGAAGATGATTAAGATACAAAGGCAGAAAGGCATAAACTGTGAAGTTCATGTGCTTTTTGGCTAGACGAGTCACTTATTTGCTTTTAGACTGGAGCACAGCATCAAAGTTCATAATTTTATACTTTTAAGTGAAAGCACATAGAACGGCAGCTGTTGTTTCCTGGCATCTTTCTGAGGAGATATTTAAACTTAAGTACATATATATTTATTATAGAAAAAAAATTTATAAAATGACCTTCTTTCCCATCTCTTCATTTGCATTGTTTTCAATTCACTCTTTTAAGATAGCTGTTTGTACTTTCTGTTTTAGTAAAGTAAGACTTGGAATTCAGTTAAAATTTTTTTTACCTTAAAAATCAGTATGAAAATTAAGTGGGTGCTTTTTGACCTTTTAGTGCCAGTTTGTCATTTGAATTGTATTTTATTAATAAATGAATGGTTCATAACAATTGAACCTATTGGCTATTAACTGCTTATAGGAAGAAAACAGAACCCCTATATAATTTGGGGCTGAATGTTAATTGATTTGAAGTGCTTCATTCAAAGATTTATATGTTCTCATGTCCTGAAATTTGTTTAAACAAATTATTCTACAGAGATCATTATAAAATAGATTTAATAAACAGCACACATTTATATAATTTTTCATTTTACTATATTTTGAATAACTTCCATGATATTGAGTCTTCAAGTCATTTTCCTTCACGATGCCTTAGTTTTAAGAAAATCATTCCTCTCAAACTTTCTGGAAACATTTGAAAATATTATTGTGCTTATAGAAGTATGCATAATGACAATAAAGAAATCCTTATGTACAGTGAGCAGATACACAGGTTGTTTCATTAAATTTTATTTATTTTTGAATGGTAGGTAAAGATTGTTTTTGAATTTTCTGCCTATGTGTTAGGTAATACTGCCCTCAGAGGGCCAAGGTAAGTAAATTCATTTTTAACATTGAGAAACAGCTTTACTGCTGTTTATCTGATCTTTAAACTTGTTCGGGGAGGAGAAATGGACTTCTTTGAATCATTGAATAGTGTTTGATTTATGGCTGCATCTCTTGGATTTGTTCTGTTCTTTAAGTGTGTTAGCTGTATCTGTGTACTTCACTTTGATGACAGCCTCTAAGCATGTTCAGTTCTTTTCTAAGAAAATTGTAACAGACGACTGGCCATGTATTGCCGAATTAGATTGGTTTACAATGGGGATTAGAAAATTACCTAGAAAAGAAAGTTAAGATGATTTTCCTGGGTGTGTGGGTGTGTTTTACTTTTTGTTTCTTTAATAGTGAATATTCAGGTATTCAAAATTATGTGAACCACACTTTTGAATGTATGGTAGCATTCATTGAAATGGAAGCATTATATTCCCCTCAGTTTTATAAATTGAAGCATAGTCACATCTTTAAAATATAGTAAACAAAAATAATGTGCTTTACTAGAAATGCAATTGTTATATATAAATATACCAAAAGTTGAAATATACTATTATTCCATTTATAAAAGCCTAACACTGTATGTTTTAACATGTCTCTGAATTCAGAATGTTTAAGGTTAAGTGATAATTAACTCATGCAATAAAAAGGTAAAGTGGGAAAGGCCTGATGTCAAAATACTGAGTTGCATGCTTTTGCCTTTGGCTTTTTTGTATGTTGTAACTTCTCAGGAGATAATTTGAAAGAAACATTGAGATGTTTAGTAGTAAATCCAATGAAGTGCTTGATTTTTTTCCCCCTAGAATTAACTTGATACTAAATTAAGAAAGACTATTTCTGTAACAGAATTATTGGTTTTTAATGGAAGATTTCAGTTGGTAAAGAATAAATGACATGTAATTCACGATTATCAATAACAATAGGGGATGAAAATAAGATATAAGCAAGGTGAAAAACAAAAATTGAAACTTTATATCCACTAAAAAACAGCACCTACTTTTCTCAACTAATGTGGAACAGTGATAATATATAAATGAAATTAACAAATTTCATTTGAAAATTTTTTTGTTTTTTTATCTATTTGTTTTGTTTTTTGAGGGAGGGGATGTTGGTAGCCCATACAGGGGAAAAAACCCTACATTTGACTGTTTAAAATCATTTCCAGTTGTATAGCATTTTAATTCAGTATCTGTATACACTATACCATTTTGTCCACTCCCCAAGCCCCCACTTCCCCTCGGGTAATGACTGATCAGTTCTGTTTATCTATAAGTTTATTTTTGTTTTATTTTGTTTGTTCATTTGTTTGTTTTTTTTTTTTTAGTTTGTTTTTTACATTCCACATATGAGTGAAATCATATGGTATTTGCCTTTCTCTGACTTATTGCAGTTCAATGTAATACCTTCAAGGTCTATCCATGTTGTTGCTAATAGCAGGATTTCATTTTTTATTTATGGCTGAGTATTAGATTGAAGGCAAAAGGAGAAGAGGGTGGCAGAGGATGAGATGGTTGGATAGCATCATGACTCAATGGACATGAACTTGGGTAAATTCTGGGAGATTTAGGGACAGGGAGGCCTGGCATTTTGCAGCCCATGAGGTTGCAAAGAGTCAGATACAACTTGACAACTGGACAACAGCAAATCGTTCCACTGTGGGCTTCTCTGGTGGCACAGTGGTAACGAATCCACCTGCCAATGCAGGAGACATAAGAGACGCAGATTTGATCCCTGGGTCAGAAAGATTGAGCGACTGACTGAGCATTATTCCATTGTATATATTGTGATATATACAGAATTATTCCATTGTATATATTGATATATACAGAATTATTCCATTGTATATATTGTGATACACACACACATGCCTGCTTGCTAAGTTGCTTCAGTTGTGTCCGACTCTTTGTGACCCCATGGACCACAGCCTGTCAGGCTCCTCTGTCCATGGGATTCTCCAAGTCAAGAATACTGAAGTGGGTGGCCATTCACTTTTCCAGGGGCTCTTCCCAACCCGGGGATCAAACCTGTGTCTCCTGCATTTGCAGGCAGATTCTTTACCACTGAGCCATCAAGGATGCCCTGTGCATGCATGCATGCTCTGTCGCTTCAGTCATGTCTGATTCTTTGTGACCCCATGGACCATAGCCCACGAGGCTCCTCTGTCTGTGGGATTCTCCAGTCAAGAATACTGGAGTGCGTTGCTATGCCCTCCTCCGGAGGATCTTCCCAACCCAGGGATCGAACCAGTGACTCATGTGTCTCCTGATTGTAGGTGGATTCTTTACTACAGAGCCACTGAGGAAGCCCCCAGGGAAGCCCTACAATGAGCCAGATGTTCTGTGTGCATTACAAATACCAATTTATTTCTTCTTCACTACTGTTGTCCCCACTTTCCTAAAGAGGAAGCTGAGACACAGAGAGATTAAACAGCATGCCCAAAGGCACACAACTAGAGTGACAGAGATGGCGTTTGAACTCCTGTGTGTACTCTGTAAAATGCTGGCCTGTTTTGAAAGCTTGAGTAGCAGGGCAGAGTAGAATTTTGTCGATTGCATTAGATATTTATTCAAATCTCAACTTTGTCCTATACTTGTTACTAGTGTCTCAGAGCCTCAGCATGGCTATCTGTGTCAAGTTAGAATGCCATCACAACAGTCTCTGCATGCCTATAGGAACAGATCTCTTGTGCCTAATACCTGAGCACAGTGCTTGGCTCAGGATATTCAAGCGTCCTTGCCTGCCTTACACTCACCACTTAGAACTGTGATGCGAGTCTCAGTAAGTGCATCACCTAGGGAAAGCAAAGGAGAGAAGAGAGAACTTACAAAAGCCCATGGATTCACCCTCAGAATAATAGTTTGTGATTTGATGCAGTGCAATTTTTGGGTCCCATGCTATTGGAAGTAGGCTTCTAAGGTGGCTCAGTGGTAAAGAATCTGCCTGCCAATGCAGGAGATGCAAGAGATGCAGGTTCAATTCCTGGGTCAGGAAGATTCCCTGGAGAAGGAAATGACAACCCACTCCAGTTTTCTTGCCTGGAAAATTCCATGGACAGAGGAGCCTGCCAGACTACAGTCCATGGGGTTGCAAAGAGTCAGACCCAACTGAGTGAGCTCACATGTGTGTAGGTTTTAGGTTACATGCTATGCTATTGGAAAGTTCCTATAGGAGTCTCTGTGTTGGCAAGAGTCTAAGATAAAACCTGATTCTATTTTGTTGAGTTTTGTTCTATAAGGCAGTGATTTTAATACAGGTGTGGGAAGGTTGAATCACATGAGGGTTTTTTCAGATGACACAGCCCTCCTCCTGATGAGCAAGCATGATGGCCTTCTCTGCCAGCTCCCCATCCCTGCCACAGAGAGGCACTGTTATTGTCTACTCTGTCCATCAGGTGTGTTACCACAGAAAAATGGATTGAGCTATGCAGGGTTGTGTTATAGTGGGGTTTCCATTTGAAAGAGCTCTTCTGACATGAATGTAGTCCCTGTTCTGCATAGTGGTAGGTTTATTCATCCATTCAGTTAGTGGAAAATGCCAGCCTTCTCCGTGGGATGTGCCGGTGGTACATGTAAGTAGGTTTGCAAATGGGCTCAGTACTTCCATGTTTGAAATTCATTACGGTTGTTTACTGCAGTGCAAGATATTACATTGGTTTTAATATGTAGAGAATATGATGTGGTGAAATGGAAAATACATACAGTAAGGAAATTGTAAAAAGTTCCAATGAAGCCTTTTTTAAATCGGTCCATTTCTTTGAAATAGTTAAAAATTCTGTTGGCCCTCACTACTCTTGTTAAAATACTGCAAGAATGACTGTATGTTTAATGTAGTGTGTGGAGTTGGAGTCTTTTTCCTATAATGCAGAAAGCAGATTAAAAAGGAGGCTTTTTTTGCTTGTGCAATCTACAAGGCCGTAAATGTAAGCAAAATAATAATTTAGCTTACATTTAACCCAGCAGGAAGCTGAGTACAGATTGAGTAATTCTCCACAACATATCTACTGCTATGTAAACTAATCTCACGGTTTATTCTTCATTAAACTGCCAAGATGCTATTTTTCTGTTGGCTAGTTTGTATATGTGCTTTGTTTTCTCTCTCTCCCCCCCATTTTCCTTGCTTTTCTCTCACATTAAAACTTTATACTATAACTCTATTAAGATATTCTTGGGTTTATAAGAATAATAAGCATCACATTTTTGGCTTACAGTGTAATGTTTCCTAAAAACAAAGGGAGCCAGGATTTGATTAACTAATTTACAGAATACTATGAAACAAGTACCAGACTGTTAAAGGTAGATGGTAATTGTGCAATTTTCTGGATAACAAAAGAAAATTATAAAGTAGACTAAGTAGTGGCAGACTTGGCATTCTGAGATCTTAGAGAAGCTGGCATTCCAACATCTTGTGGTATTCAGTGCTTAGGTACTTTTCCTCATGATTGCTTCAGCTTCAAAGCAAAACATGGACCTCAGCCTTCTTTAGGAAGTAGATATGAAAACTACACTTAATATAAAAATGACAAGTTCATGCATTATGCAGTGGAAGAAAAATTTCTTGACTATAATATACTTTGAAAATAATCATGAAGGAGCATATGTGGTAAAACAGGAATGTGGGTACATCTGGAAAGCATTTAAGGCATCTTGGAAGCAGGATGCAGAATCACCAAAATTGTAAACATCTTCCATCTGGCCAGTTAGAGTGGTAACGTTGACCAGTACCAGAACAGACAAATCTCTCATGTGACCTCATGAGATAGCCAGGCAACCTGGGTGAGATGATCATAAAGATATGAATGCTTTGCAATACGACCTCATTAATCAATACCGTATAGAAAATTATGAGAGAAAAAGATACTTCATCGATCAATACTATACAGAACATAATGAGAGAAAAAGACAAGCCTTGAAATGTGAAAGACTAAGGTGTTGTTATATGTTATGCTGGATGGAGGTTGTATCAATAACTATATAACTGTGTGCTTCTCTGCTTGTATTGTCATGAGGCTTCAAAGAGGAAGGGGCCTCATTTTGAATTAACACAGCTGCAAACCTGGATTAGCACAGTTCTTTTGCGAAATGTTCAGGGACCATATGCTGCTCCTAGTCTCTTCTTCACAGTGATGCTTCAGACAGCAAATACTGAGCACCTTTTTGAACGGGCACTTAGGTTGCTATTTGGAAATTACCAAGACATAGCAGGTGTTACCGTCCCTTGCTTTGACCTGCTGGAGCCTTAAAAATGATTATAGAAACGGAAGAAGTTTTCATTTTGAATTTTAATTGCTCGATCACCTGCTTTTCTCTAGCTCTTCCCACAGCTGCCTACTAAAAGCCACCTGAGGGCAGGCACTAAGCCTGTATCATTCATTGCTGCATTCTCAGTGCTTTTGTTTTTAGTAAGCGTTTTGACACTAAGTATTTCTGAATGAGTTGATCTATTAGAAGCCCATTTCCCCCAGTGTTAAATAAAAATGTTTAAAGAACCTTGTTCTTTGATTTGGGATGCTCATTGGCCAGTAGCTTTAAACTCAGAACAACTGAGCTGGGCAGGAGTCATTAATTTCTTCCCAAATGGCCCAATGGTAAAGAATCCTCCTACCAAGCAGGAGCCATAGGAGACAGGGGTTTGATCCCTGGGTCAGGAAGATTCCCCTGGAGGAGGAAGTGGCAAACCCACTCCATTATTTTTGCCAGGATAATCTCATGGACAGAGGAGCCTGACAGGCTACCGGCCGTGGGTTCACAAAGAGTCTGATGTGACTGAGCACAGAGAGATGCAAACAGAGGCACATTTTGCAGATATCACCTAATTTCCGGAGTCTGACAACATCCAGAGCTGGTTAATAGCTGTGTGTTGAAGAGAGTACATAGAGACACCATAGAATCTAACAGTTTTAATTTGCTCAAGGGCAAAAAGAAAGAATATCCTTGAAAAGGGCTTAATGAAAAGGGGAAAGATAACGTAAAAATTTAGGTTTGCAGGAGAAGGAAATAGTCAACATATATAAGTGCAAGAGCATTTTCATTTATTAACATTTCAGATTGTCCCTCGTTGAAAAATTGTGTTATGCTAGCTCATTGCAGTGTAGGTAATATTAAAAAATTCTTTAAGATTATTTTCAAGACATCTATGAAATGGGATGATGATAATTTCAGTGAGAGAAATATTTCTTCTATTCCCTCAGGGACAGAAATAGGGCTTTTTTTCTTAGAACTAATTGGAATGTGATACTTGGATCTGCTATGTAAAAACATAACAGGCAATTTTAAGAACTGCAAATATTATGTTTATCATCATGCATTTCTTCAGTAACTATATTTAGTTATATTTACGATATAGCACACAATTATGAATTATATATTCAGTATTTGTTTGTTTATAGTGCTAATATTTATTTATGAAAATCCACTCGTGGAAAAAAGACTCTGCTGTGGTTTCTTTTAGGTAGCTCATATGCGTAAACTTGGTTGGCATCTCTCAACAAGCAGCAGGATATTTATAATACTGTGAACCCTAAACTTAAATAAAATTTTACACTGAAATTAACATTAAACTTCTTTTGGTCTTAGGTAAAAACTGACTCATGAAGACTTTTATTTAAGACTAATAGTTTCTTAAATTTATGTACATCTATTTTTATTGAAAGCTGTTATTTTTTGGCTTAAAGCACTTCTTTGAAATTCTTAAAATATTTGTATTTTCATGATACTGTGCCCTATGTTTGTCATTTAATAAAAACAGTTCAGAGAGACCTAAGACTTTGGCTTTTTTCTTTGGAAGAGTAGTTACTTCTGTGATATCCTGTCCCTGTCTTAAAAAAGAAATGAACGTATTAAATCAGTGTTGTGTTTTGACCCTGGATAACTTTTTTTATTTCTTTAGATAGGATTTGCTTTATATACCTGAAACTAAGGAGACTTTTTTCTGTTGGTGAAGTAAATTTATTGCTGATTGCTGCCTGTTGCCTCAGTTATGTAAATACGCCTGAATAAGTGCTGTATTGATTAGTAGACTATTTAATGTGAGGTTGTAGCTGAATTGTAAATGATACTACAATAAATGATTGTGGCTTCATTTAATAATAGCAATAATAATCTAACACTTGCCATATGTCAGAGAATGTTATAAGTCCTTTTTATGTCCTTCCAAACCCTTTAGGTAGGCACTGATTCTCATTTTTCAGGTGAGGAAACTAAGCTTTATGATGAGTCAAAACAGTAATGTCTCTTTCCTGACATTCATGTGAGAATGCCTTCAGCCTCTTTGTTATTAGTAGCAAATGACTAGCTTTTGAAGCTTCTGTTATAACAAGCATGAGTGACCATTGGTATTTTTAAAACCTGTATCACCTGTATCTGTTACAGAAACCAGAATTTCAATTTATTTTTAAGAGATTACAAGAAGTAAATTATTAAGTAGGGTAAGAATGTTGGCAAAAGCCCAGAATCTAAAATCATAACTAAGTAAAACTGAACTCCAGTAAACAGCATCTTCCAACCCTGCATTTCATAAGTAGGATTCTGTTTTTATCAGAGTGGTGTGGATTTTCCCCTCTCTATGTGTAAAGTATTAACTTTGAGTCTCTGTAACACTTATGCCAATAACTTAATCAATAGGGTTTTTGTTGTTGTTTGTTTCAGTTTTCAGTTTTTTGTTTGTTTCTGTAAACAAGCCTTTACAAGCCTTTGGTTGTAGTGTTGAGAAGCTTCATTTGTTTTTTTAGGTGTGCGTAACAAATTACAGAAAGTTGGGTGGGTTTAAACAACAGACATTTATTTTCTGATTGTTCTGGAGGCCAGAAGTTAGAATTAATATATCGGCAGGTGTAAGCAGTGGTTATAAGTTAGAATCTAGGTGTAAACCTTCCTGTAAAGGCTTTAGAGGAGAATCCATTTCTTGCCTCTTCCAGCTTCTGTGTCTTCAGTTAGTCCTTTACTTGTGGTGCATCATTCCAATCTCTGTCTCTTTTTTTCTCACTGCCTCTTCCCCTTCTCTATGTGTCAAACCTTCTTCTGCTTCACTGTTAGAGATACTTGTAATTGGATTTAGGGCTTACCCGGATAGTCTAGGATGGGCCTTCCCAGGTGGCTCAGTGGTAAAGAATCTGCCTGCCAATGCAGGAGACATGGGAGATGCAGTTTTGGTCCCTTGGCTGGGAAGATCTCCTTGAGGAGGAAATGGCAATCCACTCCAGTATTCTTGCCTGGGAAATTCCATGGACAGAGGAGCCTGGCTGGCCACAAAGTTGGACGTGATTGAGCACACATGCACAGATTGTCCAGGATGAGTTTCTCTTTTGAAAAGCCCCACTTCTCAAATCCTTACCTTAATAACCTCTTTTGCCAAAGAAAGTAATATTCCCAGTTTCCAGGGATTCTTGTTCAGTCACAGTTGTGTCTGACTCTGTGACGCCATGGACTGCAGCACGCCAGGCTTCTCTGTCCTTCACTGTATCTGGAGTTTGCCCAAGTTCATGTTCATTGCATCAGTGATGCCATCCAGCCATCTCACCCTCTGATGCCCTCTTCTCCTTCTGCCCTCGATCTTTCCCAGCACCAGGGACTTTTCCAGCGAGTTGTCTATTCTCATCAAATGACCAAAATAGTAGAGCTGGAGCTTCAGCTTCAGCATCAGTCCTTCCAGGGAATATTCAGGGTTGATCTCCCTTAAGATTGACTGGTTTGATCTCCTTGCTGTCCCAGGGACTTTCAGAAGTCTCAGCACCACAGTTTGAAGGCATCAGTCTTTGGCATTCTGCCTTCTTTACTCTCCAGCTCTCACAACCGTATATGTGACCACTGGGAAGACCATAGCCTTGACTACATGGACCTTTGTCAGCAGAATAACGTCTCTGCTTTTCAACACAAGGTCTAGGTTTGTCACCGCTTTCCTTCCAAGAAGCAGTCATCTTCTGATTTTATGGCTGCTTCTACCTTTTTATTAAATATTGAGTTTTAAGCCGGCTCTTTCACTCTCCTTCACCCTCAAGAGACTCTTTAGTTCCTCTTTGCATTCTGCCATCAGAGTGGTATCATCAAGATATCTGAGGTTTTTGATGTTTTTCTCACCTGTCGTGATTCTGGCTTTTAACTCATCCAGCCCGGCATTTCTTATGATGTGCCCAGGGTATAATTTAAGCAAACACGGTGACAGTAGTCAGCCCTGTCGTACTCCTTTCTCAGTCTTGAACCAATCAGTTGTTCCATACAAGGTTCTAACTGTTGCTTCTTGACCCGCATACAGGTTTCTCAGGAGACAGGTAGGATGGTCTGGTATTCCTAAGATGGTCTGGTATTCCCAGGTAAGAGCTTTGCACTATGTGTCATGATCAGTACCGTCAAAGGCTTTAGCGTAGTTAATGAAACAGATAGATGTTTTTCCAGGGATTAGGGTGTATACATATATTTTGGGTTCACCATTCAGTCTACTACAGAAGTCAAAATATCAGAAACTTTGTTAGAAAATATGTTTTGGTATTGGTAACAGCATACTTCAAAATATACAAAGCCTCCAGCCAATGAGTATGAATGAATTGGAAACACCCATTAAGGCAGATAGAAAGTTGCGATAGACATCTTGTCCATGTGTGACTGTGGTGCTTGCTGAAGGTTAATCATGACAGTGCATACACATTTTGAATCTATACTGATGGGTATCTGTTGAATAATCTCTTCAGAAGACTTGGTACTCCATAAATGCTGCTGCTTTATTTAACAAGACTTTTTCCTCATTATAACCAGGCTGTCTTTTAAATTAGTTGAAATCTATGGGCTATGAATAAAAAAAGTATGATGCAACTTTGTTTTAATGCAGGAGGTACAAACTTAGGTGTAAATGCTATGCTTAAAAGATAAGATGTGATTAACTTTTGTTGTTGTTTAGTCACCAAGACGTGTCCAACTCTTTTGTGACCCCATGGATTGTACCCCACCAGGTTCCTCTGTCCATGCGATTTCCCAGGCAGGAATACTGAAATGGGCTGCCATTTTCTTCTCCAGGGGATCTTCCTGACCCAAGGATGGAGCCCACGTCTCCTGCGTTGGCAGGTGGATGCTTTACCACTGAGCCACCAGAGAAGCCTTTTATCTTAGTCTGTCTAAAAAAGAATGGTGGCAGAGAGGGTAACTTTATTCTAGGAACTTACCCTCTATGAAAGCCTGGACTTTTTGGCCATATTTTTAGAGCAGACTTAGATGTGCCTTATTTGAACTCCCACTGCCTAAGCTGAGTCAGTTAAGAAGGTGTTCCATAAGCAGCTGGTTTTCTTGGGAGTCCCAAGGCTGCAGGAACAGTTCTGCTTTGCTGCCAGTGTGCACGGTGTCTTTCCAAACTGTTGGGAAAAGCTGTAACTTTTAAAAATTCTTTTAAGCTAGGAATATTATCCTTCTTTTGTACTGGGTCTAGTACATAGCAATAAGCTTACTTTTTTGTTTTATTGATACCTTATGAGTTTGTGTCCTCTGTAAGGCCCATTTCTTTAGACCTCTTGGAACTCAAAAATGAATATTTAATTAGACCAACACATCATGCTATTACATGAGCTTTAGTTAAGAATGTTTATAGGAACCTATAATAAAGGATTTGCTTTCAGGAAATAACTCATAACCCTTCTCCAGATTTTAGTGGGCACCAGAAATCTGGTATAATACTGGAATATAAGCTTTATGAGTTAGAGGCCATTATTTCTGGTCTGCTACTGTGTTCCTAGCACCTAGGATAATTTCTCAGAAAGTCCATTCATATTATGGATGGAAAATGATAAAATGAAAACTACATTCAGGAGTCTTCACTGAAAGTTTGGGATACACTGTTAGCTTAGCATGACAGTACAGTTGTTGGTTAACTGAATTCAAAATTAGTAATAAAATTTTGTCAGAAATACTTAATGTTTATTTAATAAAGAAGGGAAATTTCGACTTCAGTTTTTCTTCTGGGTAAATGACTATCACTCTTTGAGTAATATGTGTCAGGGATGCATAATAGACTTATTTTAAAGAAATTTTTGTTAATCAGAAAACCTGCTATAAGCCACAAAATGTTTTTAATTTCTTAAGATTCGTTTAACAAGAAGATAAAATTTTTGTGGTGATGTTTTGTGTCTTTCATCTACACATGTAAATTCTTAGTGGTTGATAGGAAATTATTCTTAGAATTGAAAACTTGACATTTCTTTTAATTATACATTTTAAAAAGAATGTATTTAGTACTCTTAAAAGATAAGGAGAAATGTTGTGTAAGAAAAAATGATGTTTTCCTGATTTTTTTCTTCTTTAAAATTTACAAAATGGATTTGTTTCATTTTATCTTTGGTATAGTTATTAAACTGTTATTATTTAGCTTATCAAAGTTACAGCATTTTGTACCAGTACAAGTTATTGTTTTAAAATAGCATTTGAAATATAAATATAACATCACTGATTAGAGAACATCTAATGATTTTAATTTTTATATAGGAATACTTAAATATGAATAGAAAAATAAAACAATAAGTACAATTAAGGGATCTGTTTGCTTTTTTTAATGAGAACTGTGGGTTTATCATTCTGGTTTTATAAATCTTGCTTGTGTTTATTCACATTAGGGCCGTATTTTTAAGTAAGTTAAAGTTATGAGTGGTGTCAGGTTTCCCTTTTCTTTCCCTTAAGTTTTTCTTGTATGCTTATACACTTGTGGGGGAAGATGTTCATATATACACTTACTCATTTAGTAAGTTATTTTGAGCATCATCAAGTGGCAGGCACTAGATTGGGCCCTTGGAGTGTATAACTTTAAGAAAAATGAACTGACAGTATTTATTTCCACTGGTTAAAACTGAGTTTTAAAGCAAAGAGTACGATTTTGGAGAACATATCTGCTGTCATGAGCTGCAGAGCTTCCCACTGCTTACTTTCCTGATAAGATTTGTAGTGGTACTGAATGTGATTGTGTAGTGAATTGAGTTAGTATTTGGAAGATCAGTATAACTTGGTGGACCAGTTGTTTCCTGAATGAACAGTGTGTGCTGTTAGAAAATCATGCAGCATGTAAAAGATTCATTTGGTGTGAAATACAGACCCAGGGATTTTATATAGCAAAGTACAGGAAGTTCATCGATAGTGGTTTCAAATTCCACACTGCAGGTAACCTTTTAGAAATGACTGCTTGTCAAATGCTGGTGTAGTATCAAAGAAAGACATCCATAACTATCTGAACACTCATCCCTTTTCCAACTACCTATCTGTTTGGGCTAGATTTTTTTAAAATATTTCAATCAAAAATATATTACTTTAACAGTTTAGATGTAGGAACAGATATGAAACTCTGACTGTCTTCTTTAAAGCCAAACATTAAAGAGATTTGCAAAGATGTAAAGCAATTCAGCTCTTTACCTTAATTTTTTTGTTTTAGAAAGTAAAACTATTGTCATAAAAATATTAATGTTGCATGCAATGAGTTTATTTTTTTACTGTTAAAGGAAGTAATAAAAATTTAAATTTTCTCCTTTTCAGTTTCCAATACAGTAAATATTATAGTTGTTATCTACATACAGAACAATTCATTGGCTATATTTAAGTATGAAAAATATTTAAGGGTGTAAAGAGGTCTGAGGTGAAAATTTGGAGAATTGCCGACCCAGAGGAATGATTCCACATCTGAAATACATGTCAGGGGTGAGATTATGGGAGAACTCACATTTTATACTAAGAGACTGATACTAAACAGTAAGGAGAATATTTTTGAGCATAAAAGTGATATCATCAAAGCAGTATATAAGGACATTAGAATTATCTGGAGATAATAGATGCATTATGATGGAAGGGGGGCGAGTAGAATGGGAGAAAAGTCACAGTGCATTAGAAGAAAGGCAGATGTAAAGTGTTAGAGCATCTTAGGTTGGCTAAATAAGAGAGACTTGTGAAGGCAGTTGGAGAAGGAAATGGCAACCCACTCCAGTATTCATGCCTGGAGAATCCCAGGGACGGGGGAGCCTGGTGGGCTGCCGTCGATGGGGTCGCACAGAGTCAGACACGACTGAAGTGACTTAGCAGTAGCAGCAGCACTGAAGTCAGTACTGACTTAGCTACTGATGAGAGGGAACAGTCAAATGTTAGGTTTGAGCTCAGATAACTGATGTCAGGAGAAACTGATTTGAAGGGAAAGCTGAACCGCTTTCAAAGTTTTGTAGTTCTGTGATTAAGCACTTGAGATTGAAAAGCCAGATAGAAATATTTGGTAGAGAAGTGAAAATTGAGACCAGGGAGCCTTCCAGCTCTTACAGTATCATGGAGTGCCTCTGTTGCTTAAAATTAAAAAGAAGGGTGAAGTAAGCAAATGGTGATCTTGATGCTAACAATTTATATTTTGGTAGCTAGTTGATAGCTTGTATCAAAATCTAATAGAATATACATTTATTGACTATTATGTGCTTGGCACTAACCACGTGTTCTTAGGTCTTACATTTATGTGTATGAATGCGTGTGTGGTTTTTAAGCTGTATTAACCCATGTTCTTTCATTTCCTTGACTTGTTTACAGCATTTGTGCAGTTATTTTCCTTTTAATAATAGAATGTTGTTTAAACAAGTTATGCTCAAGATTTAACAATGAAAATAGACCTTTTCCCTTTCTTTTTAAAAAATGACACGATTAGTTGTGGTACATGGAAGAGAAACATCTATTTCATGTCCCTCTTATGATAAGTGTTTTTCATCGAAATTCCTTGATACTGTGCGTATGATTTATTTACCAAGGCTTTTTAAGACGACTGAAAATATGCTCTAACAACCATCTGATATGAAAAACTGAACAAAATGTGTACTCAGTTGAATGATTCTCTAAAGAAATAATGGTGCAAATGAATTATCAAAGTGTGAAATCATTAGAAACAAAACATGTTTGGGTTTTTATTGAATCTTAATTGCAGGCTTATGTATTTCCTTTTGTAAGCTAAGTTAAAAGAAAATTGCCTATCTAAATTTTTGGAGGCCAGTGTTGTAGGACATATATTGTACCATAATTTATTTTTTCACATAAAAGCTGCTGTTCATTTTTCCCCCAGCATTAACATGCATGCTTTCCTCACGTAGGAGAATATATAAAAAACTGGAGGCCAAGATATTTCCTTTTGAAGACAGATGGCTCATTCATAGGATATAAAGAGAAACCCCAAGATGTGGATTTACCTTATCCCCTCAACAACTTTTCAGTAGCAAGTAAGTTAATTACAATTGTTGATTCACCTTGTATTTATTTATTTGTATGGCTGTATGTGTCAGATACTTTGAGATATGTGAAAAGCCTATGAAAAAGTTTAGGTTTGTTCTTAACTGCAGATAAATTTTCAGTTTATATAGAATTTCAGTTCCTTAGCATTGGAACTGAAAGATTCCATAGATTATTATAATGTGTGGTCTTATATAATCCAAAATAGTATAATTTTTTCCTAGTTAGAACTTTGTGATAAAAACCATTCCCCAGGTACATACCTCAAGTTTTTCTTTAAAATGTAAACAGAGACCTTTGAACTTGACTGCTGGATTGAACTTGACTGCTGGATTGAACTTGGTTGTAAGATGTTGTAGTTCTTAGTGCACCTCTAATCGAAGTTTCCTGTCATAATCTTAACCCTTTTGATTGATTGTATGATAAGAAACAAGTGATTTGATTGATTGTATGATAAGAAACAAATGATTTATTTATCTTAAACATTATTTTCTGAGAAGATTTTGTTTGTGGTATATTTTTCTTCCTTACAAATATCTAACACTGTTTCTTCCTTACAAATTTCTAAATAAGTTTGTAATTTAAACTTATTTAGGAATTATATATTTTCTTGAAAATAGCCAAAAATAAACTGAAAGATGATGATGATGATGGTGATTATAATTGTTATAACCAGACTTTCAGATTGTTTAAATTGCTGATTAATCAATGAAAGGGGTTTTCTGTGTTAATTCAGGAGTAAAACATTTTAAAGCATAATATTAAGTTAAAATAAACTTGCATAAGAGGTAAAGTTTGTGATAAAATCTTTAACTAGACACACCATTCTTAATTTTAATTTTGATTGTATGCTGCTGCTGCTGCTGCTGCTAAGTCGCCTCAGTCGTGTCAGACTTTTTGCACCCCCGTAGATGGCAGCCCACCAGGCTCCCCCATCCCTGGGATTCTCCAGGCAAGAACACTGGAGTGGGTTGCCATTTCCTTCTCCAATGCATGAAAGTGAAAAGTGAAAATGAAGTCGTTCAATCGTGTCCGACTCTTGGCGACCCCATGGACTGCAGCCTACCAGGCTCCTCCGTCCATGGGATTTTCCAGGCAAGAGTACTGGAGTGGGGTGCCGTTGCCTTCTCCATTGATTGTATGCAGTTATCTATTAGTCATGATTTGGAAAGATATGAGGGAAAATTGAAGCAAAAATCAGTTAAAAAATATAGCAGCATCAGAAAATCCAAAATGATAAAAATCCTCGAATGTTATACACGTGATTTTATCATTATATAGTGTCACAGTCTTTTTTTGGGGGGGGATACTTTCAGTTTTTTTAAACAATAAGGTAGGACAATAAACCAAAAAGTTTGTGAAATCATTTTAACTAAAAAAAAAAACCTCCTGTTTATGTAAGTGGATTTTTCCATAGGGAGTTTCATTTTTTAAAAAGTGAAGATACCGTTATATTTGTGTATTAAGAAAATAATTTTTTCTCCACCAAAATGGCTCATTAGATACTTATGGCTTTCTCTCAGTAGAAAATTATTTTAAAAATCCTGTTGTCAATTGAAATAATACCTTATATTTTGTATTGACTTATGAATACATTTTCTTTCTAAAGACATTTGGGGCAAGTGTTTGGTTTAAAGTGATAGAAATTGGCTTTTAAAACATTAGCAGTGTACATTATCATATCTGACCTAAAGCCAGTGTGGTTTCTTAGTTTGTCTATTTTACTAGCAAATGCTATTACTGGTTTGTCTGAAATAATTTATAAAGTACAGAACTCCTGTATCTGCTGATCAAAATGCAGCATTTTTTGACCTTATGAAATTTCACACCCCAACAAGTTTTAAAGACATACTGTATGTCACAGTCTGCCAACATCTGCTCCAACACTTCCACTGGCAGAGGCTGAAATAAATGCTGCACTCTTGAGGAGAGAACCTATTTAGTGACTGACAGTCAGCTTATCCATGAAATCAATATTAGTTGGCATCTGTAATCTTTACTTGAATAATCAAGTAGTTGTGGATAGTTAATAAGCGAAGTTATAGACCAGCTCCTTAATTTCAGGAAACATGTTAATAACATGCATCTTACAACAAACTGTTTTAAACTGATTGTTTTTAATGCCTGACTTATCGCAGTCATAAGTTTGCAATAATTTGTTTTTGTCAAAGTCGTGTCTGACTGTGTGCAACCCCATGGACTATACAGTCCATGGAATTCTCCAGGCCAGAATACTGGAGTGGGTAGCCTTTCCCTTCTCCAGGGGATCTTCGCAATCCAGGGATTGAACCCAGGTCTCCTGCATTGCAGGCAGATTCTTTAGTAGCTGAGCCACAAGGGAAGCCCAAAAATACTGGAGTGGGTAGCCTATCCCTTCTCCAGCAGATCTTCCCGACCCAGGAATCTAACCAGGGTCTCCTACATTGCAGGCAGATTCTTTACCAACTGAGCTATCAGGGAAGCCTCCTTGCAATAATTACCTGAGATAGTAATGTGTAGTGAAAAGGGCCCTAGTTGAAGAAATAGTTCAAATTTAAGCTCTACCAAAAACCATGAGTACGACCTTGGGCAGGTCGTTCTCACAGTCTCTGGTCTTTAGTCCCTTCATCAGCATGGTGAGGACACCTGAATGAATTTGTAAGGTCCCCTTTGTCTCTAGCTTTCTGTGATTCTGTGAGGGAAGTTTGAGCAGGCCATTGAAGAGTGAATGGGGATGAAATTATTATAAAATAGAGGACAAGAATATTTCAGGCAGAGGGTAACAAGGAATGTTTTCGTGAGGTATTAAGAGAAGGAACAGTAAGAGCCAGAGAGAGTTACTCAGTAGTCTCCCACTGGTTCTAGCTATCTTCAGCATATGACAGAAAGGAGCCAGGAATACAGGGTGCAGCATACTCAGGTATGTTGGGAGATGTTATATATAGCTACAGTGTGTCCCCTATTTTCCCCCTATAATTAAAATATGGTACTTCAAGATTAATCTTTGTGAGTTTTAATGAAACTTTACCAAAATAGGCTTTTTATTTGTATGAAAATAATAAAGTAAGAGAACTAGATGGGACTTGGTATTGATCTTTCCATTCTTCATTAAGTTTCAGATTCCTTTTCTTCTAGTTCAAAATTTCCCCAAAGATGTCTTTATACTAGTTGTTTCTACTTTTCAGTCCACTTCAGTCTAACTTTTTTATTTGCTTGATGAAGCTACTTTCAGTAAGTTCTCCAGTGACCCCTTAACTGCTCAGACTAGGAGACATTTTTTTTAGTTCTTCTTTTCCTGGATTTACATTTGAGGGACATTTTATAGTTTTGATTACTACTTCTTTCTTGGGATGATCTCTCATTGTTTTCTAAGATGCTTTTCTTTGCTGGTTTTCTTGGTTGACTTATTGCATGCATTTGGATATCTAACTGGGTTCTGGCCAAGGACTATTCTCACTTTGTACTCTCTTCCTGGATGGTCACATTCACAATAAGGTTTCAATTCCTCCTAGTATACAGCTTGCTCCCACACTTATGTATCTTCAGGGCAGGCCTCTTTTCTGAGCATGAGATTGCTATCTTTACTATATTCAACTGACTACTGGACATCTCTGCCTAGATATTTTTGGAGGCAACAAATCTTAAGCTGAACTGAAGATAATTTGATTAACTTTTCCCCCCGTATTCACTACCTCAGTTCTGTCTTGAGCAGAAACCTGGATCTGTTTCATGCCTTTTCCTCCCTCATATCTTCATCTGACTCCCAGTTTATTTCTAGGCTTTCTGGTCTGTCTTCTTATTTCTTGACCTTCTCTCTAATCTCTAGAATAGGCCCTCATCATCTCTGCTATCGATTTTTAACTATAGATCTCTGCCTGTATTTTCTACCATTCATATTCTTCCTTCCCATGAATGTCAAAGTGATCTTTCTAAAATTAAATCCTAACTATGCTGCTAACCTGTGAAAGCCCGGCCCTAGATCTTCATTTTATCCTGCTGGATAAAGTCCAGATTCCTTAATATATCACACAAAGATCTCATGCTGGCCTCCGCTTTCAGCTCTTTGCTCATCTCTCTTCTGCTGTCCATTTACACTTTGGCAGTACTGAACTGTTTGTAATTTCCTGTATAAACTATGTAGCATTTTTACTCTGAGCCTTTATGCTGTTCCCTCTGTCTTCTATTTGCTGGAATAATATTTTTCTTTCATCCTTTAAGACAGTTCAGATTTAAATCCCCAGCCTCATTCCTTGGTAAATTCTTCCTTTCTGTCCTTCACAAAGCTGTTATCTTTTGTTGTTAATCACGTTTCTTGGTTGTCTTGTTCATGTGTATGTCTCATCCAGTGAACTGTGAGTTATTTTAGGGGAAAGAGCCTAGTATTATAAGATCTTTATATCATATATCGTAGTGCCTATATCTTAGGCACTAATAATAGGTTTTGAATGCATTTCTGAAAACATCTAGTCCAGATTTTTCCTTTTGAGATGAGAAAAAATGAAACCTTTGAAAATTCAGTGATTTAAAAAAAATTTATTTATTTATTTTAATTGGAGGCTGATTACTTTACAATATTGTAGTGGTTTTTGCCAAACATTGACATGAATCAGCAACAGGTGCACATGTGTTCCCCATCCAGAACCCCCCTTCCACCTCCCTCCTCATCCCATCCCCAGGGTCATCCCAGTGCACCAGCCCTGAGCATCCTGTCTCATGCATCGAACCTGGACTGACGATCCGCTTCACATATGATAATATACATGTTTCAATGCTACGCTCGCAAATCATCCCACCCTCGCCTTCTCCCACAGAGTCCAAAAGACTGTTCTTTACGTCTGTGTCTCTTTTGCTGTCTTGCATATAGGCTCATTGTTACCATCTTTCTAAATTCCATATATATGCGCAATATACTGTATTGGTGTTTTTCTTTCTGGCTTACTTCACTCTGTATAACAGGCTCCAGTTTCATCCACCTCATTAGAATGGATTCAAATGCATTCTTTTTAATGGCTGAGTAATAGTCCATTGTGTGTATGTACCACAGCTTTCTTATCCATTCATCTGCTGATGGACATCTAGGTTGCTTCCATATCTTGGCTATTGTAAATAGCGCTGCGATGAACATTAGGATACACGTGTCTCTTTCAATTCTGGTTTCTTCAGTGTGTATCCCCAACAGTGGGATTGCTGGGGCATATGGCAGTTCTATTTCCAGTTTTTTAAGGAATCTCCACACTGTTCTCCATAGTGGCTGTACTAGTTTGCATTCCCACCAACAATGTAAGAGGGTTCCCTTTTCTCCACACCCTCTCCAGCATTTATTGTTTGTAGACTTTTTGATAGCAGCCATTCTGACTGGCATGAGATGGTACCTCATTGTGGTTTTGATTTGCATTTCTCTGATAATGAGTGTTGTTGAGCATCTTTTCATGTGTTTGTTAGCCATCTGTATGCCTTCTTTGGAGAAATGTCTGTTTAGTTCTTTGGCCCATTTTTTGATTGGGTCGTTTATTTTTCTGGAATTGAGCTGCAGGAGCTGCTTGTATATTTTTAAGATTAATTCTATGTCAGTTGCTTCATTTGCTATTATTTTCTCCCATTCTGAAGGCTGTTTTTTCACTTTGCTTATAGTTTCCTTCATTGTGCAAAAGCTTTTAAGTTTAATTAGGTCCCATTTGTTTATTTTTGCTTTTATTTCCATTACTCTGGGAGGTGGGTCATAAAAGATCCTGTTGTGATTTATATCAGAGAGTTTTGCCTATGTTTTCCTCTAGGAGTTTTATGGTTTCTGGTCTTACGTTTAGATCTTTAATCCATTTTGAGTTTATTTTTGTGTATGGTGTTAGAAAGTGTTCTAGTTTCATTCTTTTATAAGTGGTTGACCAGTTTCCCCAGTACCATTTATTAAAGAGATTGTCTTTTCTCCATTGTATATTCTTGCCTCCTTTGTCAAAGATAAGGTGTCCATAGGTGCGTGGATTTATCTCTGGGCTTTCTAGAAAATTCAGTGATCTTTTTAAGGTTGCTTTACTAGGTAGTGGTAGTTAAGTGTGTGTCAGTTGCTCAGTTGTGTCTGACTCTTTGTGACTCCATGGACTGTAGCCGGCCAGGCTCTGTCCATGGGATTCTCTGGGCAAGGATACTGAAGTGGGTTGCCATTTCCTTTTCCAGGTAGTTAAGTATCAAGATTAAAATTCATATTTCTCTACTGTCACCTAAGTGTTATCTCCCGCTCTGTGCTCCCCCAGTTCAGTCCAGTCGCTCAGTTGTGTCCGACTCTGCAACGCCATGGACTGCAGCACGCCAGGCTTCCCTGGCCATGGGTTGTTCCCCCAACCCCTCCTCCATTCCCCACCTCCATTCTGTGACATTTTCCCTATCTAGAGCTTTCAGATCTGATTTTGGGTCAGAATTCCAACTCTTAAATTGCTAGATATTCTTTGGCATGCATAATGTAAGTTCTCCAATGCCTATAAAATGTGGATAACAGTATTTGACCTTTATTCTTTTTTGGATGGATCAAATACGAACTATATTGGAAATTGCCTTCTAAATATAATACTATATAAATGTAAGTAAAATAATATTTTTTCCAAGAAAATTGTATCTCTGATCAGAAATATGGTTAGGTAAATTATTAACTCTGAGCATTCAAAACACCAGGATCATGGCACCTGGTCCCATCACTTCATGGCAAACAGAAGGGGAAAAAGTGGAAACAGTAACAGATTTTATTTTGGGAGCTCCAAAATCAAATCATTGCATACAGTGACTGAAGCCATGAAATTAAAAAACACTTTCTCCTTGGAAGGAAAGCTATGACAAACCTAGACAGCATATTCAAAAGCAGAGACATCACTCTGCCAACAAAGGTCCATATAGTCAAAGCTGTCTTTCCAGTAGTCATGTACAGATGTGAGAGCTGGGCCATAAAGAAGGCTGAGTGCCAAAGAATTGATACTTTCAAATTGTGGTGTTGGAGAAGACTCTGAGAGTCCTTGGACAGAAAGGAGATCAAACCAGTCAATCCTAAAAGAAATCAGCCGTCAGTATTCACTGGAAGGATGGTTGCTGAAGCTGAAGCTCCGATACTTTTGCCGTCTGATGCGATGAGCCGACTCATTGGAAAAAACCCTGATGTTGGGAACAATTGAAAGCAAAAGAAGGGGTAGCAGAGGATGAGATGGTTACATAGCATCACTGACTCAATGGACCTGAATCTGAACAAACTCTGGGAGATAGTGGAGGACAGGGAACCCTGGCCTGCTGCAGTCCATGGAGTCGCAAAGAGTCAGACACGACTTAGCAACTGAACAACAGCAGCAAGTTACTAATTATAGATTGAAATTTATCTCTGCGTAGAAAACATTGCATTTTGACATACAAGACTTGTTGCAAAGCTCTTTTCAAAGATACATTGAGCACAATGGCTTGTCTACCCAGGGTAGTAGTCATGATTCCTGACATGTTGACAGTTATTAGCTCAACTCAAAAGTGGATGCAATTGCTCAGTGGAGAACTTGAACATTGCCCATGTCTTGAGACTGATCATACTTTTGACCTAGTCCTTCCTTCTCACTGTGGTGGGAAGGGAAAAGTGCCAGCCTATGTCCCCAGGAGCACCTATTAGAATTCTGCCTTATTCTGTGATGCAGATACTGGCCCACTCTGACAATATCCCTTTCCTCTCTGAAACCTTTCTTCTGTCTCTTTTAGAAAAAGAAATTGGTCAGCATTTCTTAGGCCAATTTTAGAAGTGCAATGACCTGTTTACTCACTAACCTATTTTTCTTCTTCTGTTTGAAAGAAAGTAAGGGTGTTATGGGACTTAAACCTACCAAAAACCATTTTTACCTCTGAATAATATTAGACTCTGAGATTTTAAATAAATGTGTAGAAAAATCAATTGATTCCTACTAATGCTTTCATTGTGTTTGTTCATGGGGATAAAGAAATAGCTTATGACTTGATTCTTAGTCTTACATGTGATAAAAGTAGTCTGTAGAAAGCAACTCTAACTCTATAATATATAAATACACAAGGATTATGGGAGATCAGAAAATTAATGCCGTAGAAGTTGAGAGAATAGGTAAAAGTAAGGTAGGAATACTAGAAAAGAATTTATGCATAAGGCAAGATTAACATGAGCCTAGAAGGACAGGTGATATTTAGGTTTTTTGAAGGAAGAAGACTTTCTCAGTGAGGTTAACAACATAAGCAAAAATGAAGTCTGGAATTAAAGAGTAGCTTGTTTGTAAATAGTGTAAATGATATGCTAGATGGATAGAAAGTTTTTGTTGAAGGAAAAAACTCCTAAGGTTGGATAAACTATAATCAGACTATGAAAGATCTTGAATACCAGTTTGATTTTCTTAATGGAAACCCATTGGAAACCATTGGAGGCTTTTGAGCATTAGGTATCCAAATCAGTATTTGAGTTAAAAAGAACCTATATAGTTATAGGAAGATGACTATAACTATAAGTCCCACCGTAAGTCAGCCAGTCAGCCAGGCACTGTCGTGTTTTCCCTACTTATCAGTCTTACTGCTGTCTTCCTGGTTCAGTTGGATTATTATGATCATCTCTTAATGATTATCTCTTGCCTTCATGTATTCTCTGGAGTATTTGGAAGCAATACAGAGGATCTTCAAAAAGAATCTTCCTTAGCAAGTGCCATTTTGCTCAGGAGAATCTTAAGATTTCTCCATTTTCACAAGAGGAAGATGAATTTTTTTCTTACTTATGTTTATACGTGTATATGTAAATATTCCTTTTTTTCTTCTATTACTCCTCAATGTTCCATATGTTTTTTGGACACAAATTAGTAGATTTTATAAAGTTCAACTGGATGTAAAATTCCTAATCCTGTTTTTGTTTTGGGTGATTTTTAGACTGTTTTATGTACTTGATCATTGGAAGACTTGTTTTCTCTAATTGTGTTCAAATTTTTAGGAAAATAGAAAGTTATATCTGGTACTTGGATTATCCATCTCTCTATGAGGAATGCCTTGAAAGAAAGTGAAAATCACTCAGTCATGTCCAGCTCTTTGGGACCCCATGGACTGTATAATATATAGCCCATGGGATTCTCCAGACAAGAATACTGGAGTTGGTATCCGTTTCCTTCTCCAGGGGATCTTCCCAACCCAGGGATTGAACCTAGGCGGATTGCAGGTGGATGGATTCTTTACTGTCTGAGCCACCAGGGAAGCCCAAGAATGCTGGAGTGTGTAGCCTATCCCTTCTCCAGCAAATCTTCCTGACCCAGGAATTGAACCAGGGTCTCCTGCATTGCAGGCGGATTCTTTACCAGTGGAGCGACTAGGGAAACCTGGTATGCGTTATTTAAAAATTAAATGAATTACTGTAAATTTAATCGAAATTTCTTCCTATCCTTCATTTTTATGAATGATACTGTATTCATATATTTACAAACTTTAACCCATAAACCAAGTTTAGAATTGGGAATGTCGAGAACCTTTTTAAAAAATCACTGCTTGGGGCTGGTGCACTGGGACGACCCAGAGGGATGGTATGGGGAGGGAGAAGGGAGGAGGGTTCAGGTTGGGGAACACATGTATACCTGTGGCAGATTCATTTTGATATAAGGCAAAACCAATACAATATTGTAAAGTTAAAGTAAAATTTAAAAAAAAAAAGGAAAAAATCACTTTAAAAGGAGATAGTTTTTTGAAAATTTTGAAGAATAGTGCCATATTTAGTCACATATTTCCTCCTCATTGAAATCACACTTCAATCTGATTTAAAAAAATTTTCCATAGAATTTCTACTTTTTCGTTCTTTTTTCTACATTGTACAACAAATGTGCACAAAAGAAAATGTGTAATTCCATTTTAATTGATATGACTATGGCAGTTTAGAATGTCAAATCCATCTCCTACATATGAGAACTGTCTGTATCACTGAAATATTTCATCAGTTATATGTCCTTTATAAATGTAAATTTACATGTGTATCATTTGAGCTTCCTGTTAAATAATCTCATGATTTTACTACTTCCTTCATTATAATACTGCAGGTGAACTGCTCAGATTTTGCTTAGAGCATGTATTTTCCTGGTAGCAGCTCTCATGATTTCTCACTCCTGTTTTCTGATTTACTCTAGAGCTAATCTGGGGCTTCTCTGGTGGCTCAGAGAGTAAAGTGTCTGCCTGCAATGCGGAAGACCCAGGTTCGATCTCTGGGTCAGGAAGATCCCCTGGAGAAGGAAATGGCAACCCACTCCAGTATTCTTGCCTGGGGAGGGTCCCATGGATGGAGGAACCTGGTAGGGGTCACAAAGAGTCGGACACGACTGAGCAACTTCACTTTGAGAGCTAATCTATTTAGTTGTAGTCTTTACCTCTCAGTTTCATTCATCAGAATATAACTTAGCATGGGGTCTTATGCAGAATCGAGGGAAATGATAAACTTCCAGAGCATAATCACTGTGTATACTCATTTAAAAAATTTCCTCCAGTGTTTATTAAGATCTGATATATTAGAAGATCACAGGACTTGGAATCAGAAGACCTAAGTTTGAGTCTTGATTCTGCTGTTTTACTAGTTCTTTGACCTTGGGCAAATCACAAAACTCTCCTGATCTTCATTTTTCTCAGCTTTAAACATGAGGTTATCTCCTGTTCAGGATTAGGGTGGGAGTTAAATGAAATTATATATATGAAAACACTTTGTAAATTACAAATGCTAAAATACAAATAAAAGTAATAGCATAAGATAGAATATGCTCAGTAATATTTGCTTCAGTTCAGTTCAGTCACTCAGTCGTGTCTGACTTTTTGCGACTACATGAACCGCAGCATGCCAGGCCTCCCTGTCCATCACCAACTCCCGGAGTTTACCCAAACTCATGTCCATTGAGTCGGTGATGCCATCCAACCATCTCATCCTCTATTGTCCCCTTCTCCTCCTGCCCTTAATCCCTCCCAGCATCAGGGTCTTTTCAAATGAGTCAGCTCTTCGCATCAGGTGGCCAAAGTATTGGAGTTTCAGCTTCAACATCAGTCCTTCCAGTGAACACCCAGGACTGATCTCCTTTAGGATGGACTGGTTGGATCTCCTTGCAGTCCAAGGGACTCTCAAGAGTCTTCTCCAACACCACAGTTCAAAAGCATCAATTCTTCAGTGCTCAGCTTTCTTTATAGTCCCAACTCTCACATCCATACATGACCACTGGAAAAACCATAGCCTTGACTAGATGGACCTTTGTTGACAAAGTGATGTCTCTGCTTTTTAATATGCTGTCTAGGTTGGTCATAACTTTCCTTCCAAGGAGTAAGCGTCTTTTAATTTCATGGCTGCAGTCACCATCTGCAGTGATTTGCTTGAGTTAAATGCAGCCATTCCCCCCTTTCTGGTTAAATTGTTTTGGAGTAAGGTGGGAACCACTCTATTGGGTTTTCTTTAAAGACATTGCAAGTTTTAAGTAGAACCTATGTACAGCTAGCATCACTGACTCAATGAACATGAATCTGAGCAAGCTCCAGGAGATAATGAAGGACAGGGAAGCCTGGCATGCTGCAGTCCATGGGGTCTGAAAGAGTTGAACGTGACTTAGCAACTGAACATACATATCTACAACAGGATTGAAATTGAGAATGCCTCCTCTTGTTTGGTGTGGGGGAAAAAAAATCTCAATTGTATTTAATGCTCAAGACTTTGTAGAGACTGGTCCTTCTTATAACTAAATAACATGTGCTAGACCCCTCAACCACGCACATGGCTGCCTCCTGGAAAATGAAGAAGAACATCACTGCAGCGGAAAAGGCGGCACCACTGGACTGACCTCAGAGGACCTGGAAGCAGACCAAATTCTTTAATTAGAAGGTTTAGTCAGAAGTGTTTTTTGGTTTTTTTTTAATGTAATAATACCCCCAAATGTCTTTCTGACTGTTCTAAGAGGATCCTTTGGTTACTATGTACTGGGGGAAATTTCACATTAATTTGGTTCTTCCATTAGATAATTACTTTTTTTGTAAGATGCAGTGGGAATTGTTTTTAATGGAATATAGGCAAGGAGTGGTCAGCTTCAATAGCCTATATTAATGTGAGGACATAAAAGAGGTCCCGGCAGAATGACGCTTCCTTCCTCCCTTCCTTCATCCTTTTCTTTTCCCCTTCCTCCTTTCTCTTCTTCCTCTTCTTCTCTGCCTTTCTCTCCTCCTCCTTCCCTCCTTGCTTCTCTCATTCAACTTCCTCTTAGGTCAGCAGTCGATTCTTGCTTATCCAGAGATACTTGTGTGAAAAATACTATGTGTGCAATAATTTTCCCTGAATTGTTCTTAAATACTATTTCCTCCGACTCCTCTCTTTACTTCCTTTTCTCATCATCTTAAGTAGCAGCCTCACACACTTGTTCTGTTTTGAGATTTCCTACTTTGTTTGCATAAGATTTAAAGTAACACAATTCGGATACATAGAAGTTATCACTTAATATTTAAACATATTTTAGGAAATCTAAGTTCAAATGAATATTTAGAAAGTTTTTATTGAGGGTTTATTGTGTTCTCAACATTGTGCCAGGTACTGAGGGAAAAGAGAAGGAAATAAGGAAGGAAACCAACCTTTTTTTGAGCCTTACTATGTGCCAGGCCCTTTCACATATGTTATCTCATTTAATCTTCACAACAACATTCTGAGGTAAGTATTATGTTCTCCATTTTAAAGAGACTGAGAGATTATGTGACTTAACTGGCAAATGGCAGAGCCAGAATTTCAGCCCATGTCTAACAGAATGCTAACCTTGAAGTCTGCGTTCCTTTCATTAATCCACAGATACAGCCCTTGGATTTGAAGAATTTATAACCTGCTAGGAAAATATGCCACAAACCCTTGGAATTAGTATTTTTTGAAATTGGTATTTTGATGGCTCAGTTCTGAAGTAGGTTTATAATTAATATATTCAGTAAGAGTTTTAGGAAAAGGAGGTATCATTGAGGAGTAGATCATCAAGAAAAGCTTCATTGGAAATTGAGATTGTTTGGAAAAATAGTAAGATTTCAAAAGATGACATATATTCCAGGTAACAGATCACAATAATTTGAAAAAATTATTTCTGAGAAACTTCGGTTGAATCTCTTATTGTTAATTTAAATGGGTCTGAAATCCTCAGAATATGGATGAAACCTCCAGATGGTATGTTATTTCTTTGTCCCTGTATAGACTGAAAGATATCAAAGGAGAAAGAAACATAAGTGCTAGGAATAAATATGGCACCTTAAATATTTAGTAGACTGCCATAATCATACCAGATACTTTGTATGATTTCTCAGTGTCAAAGTTAGGCATTATGTCCCCTATTTGCTGACTTGGTTTTTACATGAAGTTTCTTTTGTCATATTGCTATTCATCTTCTCTCCTTGTAGAATATACAATAATTTTACTGATGCAAATAAATAATTCTATTTTAAAATACTATCTTAAAGTCAATATTTTTTCTTTAGCCAAAAATATTTTGAACTGCAGGTTTTAGCTCAGAAAGGGGCACATCATCTGTTTACTGTTTTTTAACCTGACTTAATTTATGTAAGAGAGCCGAGGTGGTGTGACTGGGGAGTGAATAGTGGGTGTGGAGTAGGAGGACCACCACCTGCAGCCTGTGTATGATAAGCAGCTGTGATGGGGTTTTGCATAATTTTTAATATTAATTACTATTAGGTCAGTATACTTCAGTTTTTCAACTACAGTTTTGCTAAGTGTGTAACACTCAGGTAGCTTTTGTGCTAAGGATCCTTGTACTGTTATTTTCTCTTATTACTGATCCTAGAATTTTCCTCTGTGATATCGTTCCATATCTGAAGTGACAGTAATCCTTTTTATACACTTTTCTGTGTATACTCATTTATGGCCTAATTAAATCTATAGATTGTTTTTGATTAAGTTAAATATAGGTAAAACCTACCTGATTTACATGTTTAATATATATTTTTTAACTTAGTTTCTTTTCTATAAAGTAGAGGCTTATTTGTAATTACTTTCTAAAATTTTAAATTAGGAAATACCCTGGCAGTCCAGTGGTTAGGACTGCTCTTTCACTGCTGAGGGCTCAAGTCAAATCCCTAGTCAGGGAACTAAGATTCCACCGGCCATACACTGCAGCCAAAAAAAAAAAAAAAAAAATACCCCAAAATTGTAAATTAAAAAATGATTATATGCCCATTACTTACTCCTTTAATCCCATCTTACTTATAATTGGGCTTCCCAGGTGGCTCACTGGTAAAGAATCTACTTCCCTACTTATAATTAATGCATGTGAAATTAATAGAGACTTAAGGAAGTAAAAGGAAGAGAACTAACATTGTTTAATCTCCTATGTATAAGGTGCCTTATTTACAGCAACATGACAAGAAAAACATGAGATAAATATTACCTTTAAAAAAACAAACTAGTAAAGCTGGGGCCTTGAGAGATTAAGAAATTTTCCTAGACTCTCAAAGCAAGTACTTGGGAAAACTAACAATGATTTGGTCCGGACTGTCTAACATCTGGGGCTTCCACAGTGGCTCAGCGGTAAAGAATCCGCCTGCAACGTGGGTTCAATCCCTGGGTCAGAAAGATCCCCCAGAGAAGGAAATGGCTAACCACTCCAGTATTGTTGCCTGGAAATTCCCATGGACAGAGGAGCCTGGCGGGTCACAGTCCATAGGCTTGCCAAGATTCGGAGACATCTGAAGCAACTGAACAAGCATGCATTTCTCACACCTGGCTTGAGTGTATTTAATCATAAGTGGAGGTCAGAGATAACTCTTCTTTGAGTAATGCTTATTCAGCACCACAGAAACTTTGTGGTATGTCAAGTATTATTAACAGTAGGTTAGTAGCAGACTCTTGTTTTTGAGAGGTGTAGTGTATGTAACCTTGATACTTACTTATGCTTTAGCAGAGGGACAAGCATGGAGGTGGTAGCCAGGTGGCTGACTATTTGATAGAAATTTATTATGTAATATTGAGCCAGTCACTTCACCATCCCTGGTGTTTTATTATCTGTGATATGAAGGAGTTGGCATGAAGAATCTCCAGAGTCTTCTAGAAGTCAATGATTTGCCTATGAGCCACATATAATAATTTCTTGGAACATTCAGTCTTTTGAGAATTAATGCAAATAATAATTTACCACTCCCTGAGCATCTGTGTGCTGTGCATTTTGTATGTGTATTATTAGTCACACTGATATTTTTGTAGGATACATAATGTCTCCGTTTTATAGCTGGGGAAAATGGGTCCATAGAATGGCCCATGGTCATGCATTTGATGAACTTTGGGACTTAAAGCAAAACCCACAGCTTTCAGGTGTCAAGGCCAATGCTTTTTACACATCACTGCTTAACTAAAATATCTCTGGCTGCTGTACGTTTTCTAGCATAGGAAGCATAGTCAGAAGGTGTGGGCTTTCCTTACCTCTAGATTATATGTCAGTGTCATGGATCAAGTCTTGTCATTCTCAACTAGTATGTGGAAATATGTTTCAGAGCTTTTGGATGTTCCCATTTAGGGAAACTAAAGCTAAATGCAGAAAATTTACACTAATAAGTGAAGATTTCAGCCTTCCTCTTCTATCAAAGAAGGCATACGAGTTTGAGAGACAGAATCATCTGGATATTAGTATGAATTATATGATCATTGCGTTTTTAACAAGTTAGGCTTGAGGGACACTTTTTTTTTATCTTGCTGGAGCTGTATACTGAATCACTGCCTTTCTGTTTTTCCCCTATATCTTTGTTATTTTAAACCTTTGTTATATTTTTTGAGTAAAGTTAAATGAGGCTCAAGGCCACAGTGAGGGGAAGGACCTTTAAGCCTTGGAATTTAGGAAGGATAGAGAAGCATTCTTTCGGGTTGGAAATAATACATAATCAAGCAGATGCTAATGAAAAAATGAAATGCAGAGAATGAAAAAAGAGGCAAGGGTGCCTGTTTGAAAGTTTTATGGAGGAGAGTACATTGCCCCTTTATTACAATAATGTTTCTGCACTATAATAAGGTCTTTCATTGCAAGTTCAGCTTTTTTCATTCATTTGTTGTGTGCTCTGCTTCCTGTTACTAATTGTCAGCACAATGGTCTTCCAGCTATGAAGTCTCAGTGTCCTTTTGGACCAATTTGTCATTGTCTTTCTCCCTCACCCCAGCCCGTGCACTATTACTATGGTTGCATTTTTAGACATTTTTTATGTTTTAAAATGGCAATGCTTTTGAAACATGCCAGAATAGTTCATGCTAATTGAATCATCCATCCAGCAACAGTTATTGCTTCCAAAAGCACACTGATAAAGTTTCTTTCTCTAGATGATATTCTTAGAAAGTAATTAAAATATATAATACTTTCTTCATAGCATTATTTCATATGAATTGTTTCCTTTGAGCTTTACAGTTGTGCTATGGAAATAGGATATTTTTAAAAAATATTTTTGTTAAACTATATTATTTATAGTTCTGCTGTTACCTCCTAGATTCTTTGGGATTTCTGTGCCTTTAGGAACTTATATTTCTGTTGTATTCCTTCTAATGGCTCTGTACTCTAATAGATAGATTATCTTATCATTAAGGAATCAACAAGATTGACTTAGATTGACAGACCTGAACAAGTTCCCACTCCAGCAACTCTAGTTACATGTTAATTCGTGTTTGTTTTAACCTTTGGGCCAATAAGTATTTCAAATGTGCTCTCAGCTTTGTATCAGCAATCTAGTATTGACAGAAAGACATTTTTTCCAATGACAGTTTGGTCAGTTTTCTCTGGGGGAAAACTTTGTCAGTGTTCTGTATGTCACCTGTTTCTGTCACTTTAGTACTGCAGAAAACTTGAAAATAAAATATAAATAAATCTGGTTATAAATAAAAAACAAAACATTTCTTCCTCTCTTGTAAGAGGCTTACATTCCTAAAGCAGTACGTGACATACAAGAAGGTCCAAGAATTTAGAGCTAGAAAATCTGGATTTAGAGACTCGGCTTTACAACCTTAATGACTTGATGATTTTGAACAAGTAACTTAAAAATCAGACAATCTTCATTTTCTTATTTGTGAAATGGAGATGATAAAAATACTTTATCAGGAGAATTAAGTGAGAAATCATACATGTAATATCTTAATCTTGTGGTTAAGCTCTAATAACATGCTAAAATAAAGACTTAGTAGTCAATTATAGAAAAAGAATGAATTTTAGAGAAATATATAATGGAAAACAGTTTTCCTATTGACTTAAATTGGCAAAGATGAAATTTTTTTCAATTCTGCTAGAGATGAATGAGCTGATTCTTCCAACATATGCTGTTCCTTTGGCTTACCAGTTAAACTAGATTATAAATTAAGTATTTTTATACTGCTGCAAGGACTTCCCTGGTGGCTGACGGTAAAGCATCTGCCTACAATGCGGGAGACCCAGGTTTGATCCCTGAGTCGGGAAGATCCCCTGGAGAAGGAAATGGCAACTCACTCCAGTATTCTTGCCTGGAGAATTCCATGGATGGAGGAGCCTGGCAGGCTACAGTCCATGGGGTCACAAAGAGTTGGACATGACTGAGTGACTCTACTATACTGCTGCAAATACCCAGATACTTGTTTGTGGTTGTAGTTGAAGCTTTTTAAATAAAAATTTGAGTAAGACTAATCAGGTTGATAGTGTGTAGCACAACTCAGTCAGGAGAGAAGACTAGAGAAAGGGAGACCATCTGGGAAACAGTATTAGGGGTCCAGATTTTGGTAAATTCTCTGGTTGGATATAGCAGTGAAAAGAAGGGACGGTTCAAAAGACATTACAAAAGAACTGTTACAATGAGTGTTGTAGGCTTAGCCATGGGTTGAAAGACAATCAAAGATGACTCAGGATGTGTTTCTTGGATGATTAGGAAGATTATATAGTTTTAAAATGAATAGAAACAGTGTGTTGATGCGCTGATTTTGTTTGGTAGATTAGGAAAAAATACCCATTTAGATACGTGGAGAATGAAGAAATAATAGGTCCTCAAAGGAGCTGCCGGTTTTGCTGTAAAGAAATGGAGCTTGAGGGAGAGGCTGACACTAGAGGTGCAGGTTTGTCGTCAAATGTCACGTCTTAATTTTGGCAGAATCATGCGAGAGACTCCCCAGAGTGACATCCAAAGTCCTCGCCAGGTCACTGAACGTCTTAGATCTCCTCTCCTAACATACTTATTTAGTCACACTGCACTTGCAGTTTCTGACGTGTCTGAACTCTCTCCAGCTGTGGGTCTTTGTTCTTACTGTTCGTTCAGCCCAGATCACTCTTCCCACAGATATCTGCATTGGTTGTCCATTTCACTAAGAGATACCCTTTCTAACTAGTCTTTCTAAAATAGTACTACTTTCCTTCATTTTCTAACTTGTTGCCCTATGTAATTTTTCTTCACAGTACTAATTAGCACCTGTTATGCTGTGAACTAATTGTTTTTCATGTTTATTGTTTGATCATGTATCTTCTCAGTAAAACATAAGCTTTTTGAAAAATAGGGACTTGCTCACTGAACAAGTGAACAAGATAGAGCAAAATAGTTTTGTTCACTGCTCTATCTTCAGTGCCTGGGTTTTGTCAGGCATACTGTAAGGACACAATAAATATTTGTTTAATGAATGTCTAAATTTATTAAGGATAAAATTATCATAAAAAAAAAGTGTAGCACAAAGGTCTCAACATAAGGGAGCAGCTCAGTTTTAAGGAAGAGGCTCTATGAAAGATTAATGAATGGTCAGAGTTGCAGGTAAAATCAGGCTAGTCTGTGTCACAGGACCCTGGGGGAGTGCCTCATGGGTAGGGAGGCAAGTGCATCAGATGCAGCAAAGAAATGAAAATGAGAAAAACAAAAATATATCTGATGAGATTTCAGGAGACCGGTAGGAACCACAGTTTAGGTAAATGGTTAAGGAATATGTAACAAAGGCCGTTTTTGTAAATAATGGTTTTTAAAGGGAGGGAAAGGAGCATTTAGTACTTGTGCATCTTGCTCTGTATGTATATTTATTATTTGTTCACCCTGGTATGCATTGATAAGCAACTATGAAAATGAGTAGAAATGGTCACATTGATACATGGAAGCTTGAGGTATTTAAGTTGTAAATTAGAGTTAATACAATGTAAATTGATTTTTCTAATAGTGATACCTTTCCCTGGTGGCTCAGATGGTAAAGAATCTGCCTGCAGTGTGGGAGACCTGGGTTCACTTCCTGGGTTGGGAAGATCCCCTGGAGAAGGAAATGGCTACCCACTCTAGTATTCTGGCCTGGAGAATTCTGTGAAAAGAGTAACCTGGTGGGCTACAGTCCATGGGCTCGCAGAGAGTTGAACATGACTAAGCGATTTTCACTTCACTTAAACTTCAGTGCTCAAATGAAATATTTTGAAGTTTAATTTATGTTCAGTGAGTTTCATTTACTGGAATGGTCTTTGTTTTAGATATTAAAATGCACATTTTATTAAAAAACATAATTTCCTTGGACATTTTGGTACATACTTTGTGAAAAGAATCTAATATTATTTTTGAAGGAGTTTCTATTTTTGACTTTTTATTGTAAACATTTTCAGAGATACAGATAAGTAGAGAAAATAGCTTATTGAACTCTCATGACTATTGTATGCCTAACAAACAACAGAACCGAAAAAAAAACCTAGCTTGCCTAATGGTATATTAGATGTTTGCATGACTATTACAACTCTTTTAGGAAAAGCCTCTTGTTATTTTTGTTATCAAATCATTGTCCCACAATGACCACAATGTGTTTTTACCTGAAATTTCAAGTGTGCACAGGGTGTGCAGAGAACAGTTGTTCCAGAAGACTCCTGAAGTGTTTGTTTGTTTATTTGTTTAATTAGAAGCAGGATGTGGTGGACCAACAAAATTGGAATATGTTGATGGGGAAAATGTTGGCTCTAAAATGTATTATTGGTAAATGGTGATGTCTGTGGTGACCGTATTCATTAAAGAACAACGAATTAGGAGAGGTTCCCCGTAACATGTTGTGATTTCAAGTACAATTTAAATCCACAAGTAGCATTCCATGTTACAGCCAGTGTTCCATGTTACTGAGCAGTGAGGTTTATGATAATGAAAACGTCAGGATTTGATATACGTATCATAAAGTGAAAACCTCTTACAGAGTGGAATATAATGTTAGTAACCTAGTCTTATTCCTGTCTTTTATGGAATTTTGTATGTTATAAAATAAAATGTAAGAACAACTTTTTTTTTTTTTTTCCTCTTCTGTTTCCTTATGTGGAGAAAGGTTTGTTGATTCTGGGTGATAGGTAAATGATTCAGACCCAAACAGCTAGAACCATGCAGTTGGACCAGTACAAGTTTGGGAATCACTTTTTTATCATAAGTAGTTGAAAAATTTTATTAGAGCTAGCTTTATTGGTATTGCAGTATGTAACATCCAGCAGTGCAAAGATCTGGAGGCTCTGCTGCCTTCCTGGCTATGTTCTTTCCCTTCTGCTTCTCATCTGAATCCACCTTTCCCCTACATGCCTGCTTGGAGAAACGCAAAATGCCGGGACCAGTATCCTACTAAGAGTAGTTCTCATCCCTGCCCATCTCATCCCCATGGTGTGCTCAGCCAGGAGCAGACACATTGGGGCCTACCTCCCTCTCCAGACATTGTTACCAGTGAAAATTATCCTGGTTTTCTTTTTAGGAGAAAAGATGTCACACAAGGGAGAACAGTCAAGCATAGCAAGGTATGGGGAAGGCGCTGAGGAGGGAACAGCCTGGCCTTCCTTCTGCAGATGATTACCAACCTTGTTACAGGCAGTTTTCCTAAGAGTATATTCTTTCCAGATAAGAATGGAATGTGGTTTCAGACAGACCTGGGGGTAAAGCCTTATATGGGTACTTAAAACAAGCTAAACCAGCTGTGTGTTTGTGAGCAAGTTATTTAGCTAGTTTCAATCTCAATCTGCTCATTTATAATGTGGAGGATAATAACAGCTCTTAGGTTTGGCCTTCAGAGGAAATTAATATTTAGAAACCTCTAATGAGTACAGTGCCTGGCACATAGTGATCTCAGTATATATATCCTCTACTGATCTTGCTGTCTACCATGGAAGCTGCCACACCTAAGCTATTTTCCTCTTAGTGGAATGAATGAATCTCTTTAAGGTTGATGAGTCTTAATCGGGTGCTATGATTTTCTGCTCCCTGGACAGTAAAAGCTTTACATAAAAGAAAGAAATATTCTTTTCCTTCTTATAAAGAATATCTGTAATAGTATTATAATATGGGGCTTTAAAAATAAACTCTCCTTATGGTCATTATAACTCATAGTTAGCATTATTTAATTTTGTGATTCAATAATTAAATAGAATATATTATTACTCCTTTGTTTTCCACACATGCTAGTAGAATTATTTTTAAAAGAATATAGTTAGCATTTAAATGGTTAAAACCCTTGAAATAAGACCTAATCTTTGAAATAACATCTGAACAGGTGATATCCAAAAACTTTTTTTTGGTATGTATATTTTTTATATGGAATCTTGCAGTTCCTCTATTTATTTGGCTTTCAAGTTTACAGAATAATTACAGCTTTGAGTAAACTTGGTCACCTGTGGTTGATAGAACATTTGAGGTTCAGCTTATAGTTTAACTTGGTCAAGCTGGTTCTTTGAAAAGGTAAGCAAAATTAATAAAGCCTTAACCAGACTCTTTGGGAAAAGAAGGGGGAGGGCTAAAATCAATAAAATTAGAAATGAAGAAGTTATAGCAGACACCACAAAAATATAAGACAAAGGATCATAAGAGACTACTGTAAGCAACTATATGCCAGTAGAATTGAAAACCTAGAAGAAATGGACAAATTCTTAGAATGTACAATATCCTAAGACTAAACCAGGAAAAAATAAAAAATGTAAACAAACCAATTGTAAATAGGGAAATTGAAAGTGTGATTAGAAAACTCCCTACAAAAGTCCAGAACTAGATGGCCTTACAGACGACATCTGTCAGAAGAGTTAATACTTATCTTTCTGAAACTTCCAAAAAATTGCAGACCAAAAAATTGCAGAGGAAGGAACACTTTCAAACTCATTCTACGAGGCCACCATCATGTTGATAAGAAAACCAGACAAAGAGACAACAAAAAGAGAATATTGGATGCCAGTATCATTG
Source organism: Bos mutus (assembly GCF_027580195.1). Taxonomy (NCBI): domain Eukaryota; kingdom Metazoa; phylum Chordata; class Mammalia; order Artiodactyla; family Bovidae; genus Bos; species Bos mutus. The sequence continues at coordinate 52,598,008 of NC_091632.1, read as the reverse complement.
ATAAACATAGACACAGAAGTCCTCAACAAAATACTAGCAGTCTGAGTGCAACAGTGCATTAAAAGGGTGAGCAAATGGAATTTATCCCATTTATCCCATGGGTGCAAAGGTATTTCAGTATCCACAAATCAATTAGTCTGATACAGTACATCAGTAAACTGAAGAATAAATTCATATGATTATCTCAATAGATGTAGAAAAGCTTTTGACAAAATGATCCACTTATGATAAAAACTCTGAAAAGTGGGCATAGAGGGAACATACCTCACATCATACTAAGCAGTGAAAAGCTAAAAGCATTTTGTCTGTGATCAAGAACAAGAAAAGCATGTTCACTCTCGCTGCTTTTATTAACATATTTTTGGAAGTTTTAGCCACAGCAGTAAGAGAAGAAAAAGATATTAAGAGAATCCAACTTGGAGAAGAAGTAGTAAAACTGTCATTGTTTACATGTAACATGATACTATACATAGAATATCCTAAAGATGCTACCAGGAATATATTTTACTAGAGGTCATCAATTAATTCAATAAGGTTTCAGGATACAAAATCAATACTCAGAAATCTATTGCATTTCTATACAGTGAATTTAAAATAGGTAACCGTTTTTTGGGGCTCCAAAATCACTGCAGATGGTGATCGCAGCCATGAAATTAAAAGACGTGTATTCCTTGGAAGGAAAGTTATGACAAACCTAGATAGCATATTCAAAAGCAGAGGTATTACTTTGCCAATAAAGGTCCGTCTAGTCAAGGCTGTGGTTTTTCCAGTGGTCATGTATGGATGTGAGATTTGGACTGTGAAGAAAGCTGAGTGCTGAAGAATTGATGCTGTTGAACTGTGGTGTTGGAGAAGACTCTTGAGAGTCCCTTGGACTGCAAGGAGATCCAGCCAGTCCATTCTAAAGGAGATCAGTCCTGGGTGTTCATTGGAAGAACTGATGCTGAAGCTGAAACTCCAGTACTTTGGCCACCTGATGTGAAGAGTTGACTCATTGGAAAAGACTCTGATACTGGGAGGGATTGGGGGCAGAAGGAGAAGGGGACGCCAGAGGATGAGATGGCTGGATGGCATCACCGACTCGATGGACATGAGTTTGAGTGAACTCTGGGAGTTGGTGATGGACAGGGAGGCCTGGCGTGCTGCGATTCATGGGATCGCAAAGAATCAGACACGACTGAGTGACTGAACTGAACTGAACTGAACCAAAAAGGACTAGATCCTGATTGAGAGGAGATGGGGGCGACAATAGATGAAATGGTTCGATAACATCACCAACTCAATGGACCTGAGTTTGAGCAAACTCCAGGAGATAATGAAGGACAGGGAAGCCTTGTGTGCTGCAGTTCATGGGTTCACGAAGAGTTGGACACAGCTAAGGGACTGAGCAACAACAAACCATGAGGACCTACTGTGTAGGACAGGGAACTTGGCTCAATGTTCTGTAATAATCTAAATGCGAAAAGAATTTGAAAAAGAATGGATACTTGTGGGTCTAACTGAATCACTTTGCTGTATGCCTGTAACTAACACATCATTGTTAATCAACTCTAATATAAAAATTTTTTGAAAAAAAATGTCATGGGTTATGATATAATAAAAGTTAGCTACCTGACATTTTATCTAAGAATGCTTGTCTATTTCTCCATATTAAATTGCTCAGCAATCATAGATAATCATTTGGTTAATACCTTATTATACTCTCTATCCAAAATTTCTTCCTTTAAAAAAAACAACTGAATTGTTCTACCTTGAGTTAAGAATCTTTACTAAAAGGAAAATATTCTTCTAAGTATTGATTAACCAGTTTACTTATTCGCCCTCTCCCTTTTAAGAATCCTCTTTAAAAGAGTAAGTGTTTTCAGACATGCACTGTGTTCTGAAAACTTTCATGGCTTGCTTTTCTTCATTGTAGAGAGAATTGTGTGATGTGTTGATGTTTCCATATTATGGCTAACATAAGAGAACCCAGTGTTTCTACTTACCGGCTCACTTGTTTTGGTATGGTAATTTAAAGTTTGAAGTGTTTTAAGTTTGGAGTCAGCTATTTAATTACATGTGTTTATGCACAGCAGTAAACCCTGAAGTGTGGTAAAATATTCTCCTCTCCAGATGTTGACCTGTCACTTGAATATTGTGGACTGGTTCTTGGTAGCCACTTCTTTCTTTTATAGTTTCAGTCTAATGGATAATATTTAGAAGTTGGATTCATTTATAGAGTATTTAATACTGAGACCTATAACATATAGGTTTATTACTATTCTTCAAGTCCATAACTACATGTAACATTTTTGTTGAACTAGAGATCTCAAGAAGACCTGAATAAAACCTTTTTACTATTAGTGAAATATTACTTTACAATTACACAGAATTATTAAAAATAGAGCTTGGTATGTGCTGTAAGCTTGTAGAGTTTCTTACTCATTATTCTTACTGTGCCCAGAATCTTGCATAGTGATTGGCCCATAATTGGCATTTCATATATATTGTTGAGTTCATAAATACTTAGCATATTTAGCCAAAACAACTTGTGTATAACTACTTATGTCATTATATTATTATTTTAATATTTTTCCAAAACCATCTTATACGTAAATACAAATGTTTCAGTCTTTCCTAAACAATTATTTTTTACTAGTCTACTTGGGAATGGTGTTTAATCACTTCTATTATCCTTTTCATAAATTGCAGTAATTGATAACCACTTAGAATGTCATACGTAGTATTTTAAATAGCGTTTACATATATAGCCTTAAAAAGTTCTTTAGATTGTAGCATTTAAACTTCATTTAGGTGTAGTGTTGAAAATATGCTTCCTCTTAAGTTTAATTCCTCATAGTGCTTTTAAAGGTAGAAAACCTTGGGACTGAGAGAAATAATGTACTTTGCCTAGGATAGCACTGCTGATCGTGGGTGATGAGCCTGGATTTGAGTCTGGCATTCTAGTTTTCAGGTCCATTATCTTAGTTACCTTGACATCACTACAATGGAAAACATAACAGAAACGGAAACAGGTAGCCTTTAGATTGGACATTCTTTCTTTTCTTTTCTGTTCTTCCTCTCTCCCTTTACTCCTTGGTTCACTCTTGAGTTTTCCATCAGGACTGTCCCTCTTTTTAAGAATCTGTTCTGCATTCTTTACATTGAAAGCCAGTTAGTCAATTACTCAATCATCAGGCATTTACTGTGTACCCTTATGTGCTGACACTGTTGTAGATGCTTGAGGAAGAGTTGTGCACACAATTCCTAACTTTTATTCAATCCGTCTAACTGGAACATCAATTTAACATTACTTAAACATCTCTAAGATAGTACAGTAAATCATTGGCTGGAAGAATGAAAGAAATTTTATGAAGAAGGAAAGAGGAAGGAGCAAAGAGAATCAAATTGAGTCTGTACCTTATAGGCAGAGTAAGTTGGGCGAAATTGTGTGGTTCTTTATTGTTATAAATTGTATGATATCTTTGGTGTTTTAAAACTTTTGTATTTCAGACAAGTAAATTAGCACACTGATATTTTAACATTCATATTTCAGAAAGTATTTAATATTGTTATTAATTATTTAACTGTGAGATAATAGATGTTATGATCTGTCGTTTCTGCTACCTTTTTATTATTTTCCACACCACCAAGTTCTCACTTCCCTCCTTTTAGTTCCTTAGTTGATAATTGCAACCATTCCTTTGTCTTGCATCCTGTATTCTGTTTCACTTTCCTGCATTCTCAAACTTACTTAGTTAAATTATGGCTTTGCTTAAATCCGATCCTCTGTGTTCCCCATCTGTACCCATGTAGCTGAATATATCTGGGGAAAAATATGATCCCCGGTGATACTTTAAATTCCAAGAGATCTTCCTGACCAAGAAATGGAAGCCACATCTCCTGCATTGCCAGGTGGGTTCTTTACCACTAGCGCCACCTGGGAAGCCCCATTAAGTTCCATTGGACCCTTAATGCCATTTAGCAGTCATGGGTATTTATTTACCTGTCTGTCTGCTTCTAGAAGGCTGTTATATATCTTCTCTTTTCTCAAAGCCCCAGTGCATCCTCATCCAACCTAATTCTTAAGGATGGCTTTACATCCTGATTCATTGGAAAAAATGGAAGCAATGAGCAGATAATCTCTACTAGTTCCTACTTTCATCTATACCCCTAACTGCATTTGGACTCCTTTACCCAATCTTCTCCATCACTAAATTCTGTGTACTCCTGACTACAGCCAGTCCCGTACTTGTTCAGTGAATCCTTTCCCTTCTTGAGTATATAAGGAAGTTGCACCAGAAATTCTCTCCTCTTTCCTGTGTCATCGAAATTACCTTCTTGTTGATTATTACTGTCAGAATTCACTCACTTGGAAAATATTTACTGAGTGTCTGCTATATGTTAGGCACAGTTCTAGGTACTAGGAATATGTTATTAGAGCTTACATTCTAGTTGAAGAAACAAACAGTAAATAAAAAATAAGTCATCTCATAGGAACAAAGATGGAAACATGCTATGAGAAATAAAAAGTAGAGCAGGTGAGAGGGGTTGGAGAGTCCTGGGAAAAGGATACAGATTTCAGCATTGAACATCATGGTTGAGGCAGGCTTCAGGAAATGAGGGAGTTAGCTAGGGGGTTGTGTGAGGGGAAGAATACCCAGCAGAGGCACGACTAGATGAAAAACCCTAAAGGCAGAGACTGCAGTGCATTGTGGAGGAAGTGCAGGGTGGCAGGGTAGTTGGCAGAGTGACCTGAAAGACAGTACTAGGGGAAGAGGTGAGAAACTTCGGTGGGACGGGTTGGAGGTCCAGATTGTGTAGGACCCTTGCTGATCATCTAAAGGCCTTTGTCTTCTGTTGTCAGTGAATTGGAAACATTGCTTTTTTTTTTTTTTTTGCAGTTGTTCATTTTAAGGTTTCTGACTGTAGGTCTCTGCAGAGAGGGGCAGAGGAGAACTGTTCTAGGGTTTGGGGAATATTCATGTCAGAGACAATGATGGCTTGTTCCAAGATAGTGGAGGAAGTGTGAAGTGATACTAATAAATCTTGAAAGCGGAGTCAACAGGATTTCCAGAGTGAGATGTGAGAGAAGAAGGGACTTAAAGATGATCCCAAGGTTTTTGACTTGAGCAGCTGAAAGGCTGGAGGTGCCATCATCTGAGATAGAGAAAGCTACAGTTAGGAGGTTGGCAAGGGGAGCAAGAGTGGGAGAAATCAGGAGTTTAATTTTGATTGAGTTCAGATGTCTCTCAGAATACAGTTTCTATATTTAAGTAAATTATCTGACCTTTCCACATCTCTAAGTAGGAAGATCCAGTTTTATGGCACCTGGGGAGGTTTAGCATTGGGTGGTGAGAACCTGAAGTACAGTTGCATCAATGGAAAAGTAATGGTATATGCTCCCAGTATCAAAAAGGAAAGTCACCTGTGTTTTCAGTTTGAATGATGGAAAAAGTTAGGAAAGCCAGGTCTAAGAACAGATTTAGAGGGAAAGATAGTAGGTTGGGTTTTAGGTGTGGTTCCAATAATTCAACCAGCTAGAAATAACCATTGTATAGTTAGGCATGTGTATCATAAAATAGAGATCCAAGATGGAAAGAAATTTGGCTGAGACCATAAAAACTTGTTAGAAAAGAGGACAAAAAAAAAGCAGAGACCCTTGATGAATTATCTCTTTTAGTGTGAAAGGTGAAGAATTGGTCCAGTGTGATTAATGACTTCATCCTATAAAGACCCATGTAGTTGATAGTTGCTAATGATGAAACTAGCACAAAACAGATACGCACTGAGAAAACACTGTTGAGTTTGTCAACTAGAGGTAAATTAGTTTCTTTTAAGAGGAAAATGTCAGTGGACAACCCTAACCTATTCACTTGTGTTGTCCAATACCAGATGGTAGCCCACCGGACTTCTCTGTCAATGGGATTCTCTAGGCAGAATTCTTGAGTGGGTAACCATTAGGGGATCTTCCCGACCCAGGGATCGAACCTGGGTGTTCTTCATTGCAGACAGACTCTTTACTATATGAGTCACCAGAGAAGTTCAGGTGTATATGTAATAATATCAGCTAACATTTATTGAAAACTTAGTATGTGTCATACACTACACTGTTATATGTACTCATTATTAATCCCCTAATGGCTCAGACGGTAAAGAACCAATCTGCCAATGCAGGAGACCTGGGTTTGATCCCTGGGTCAAACCCGGGTCTTGGGAAGATCCCCTGGAGAAGATCCCCTGGAGAAGGGAATGGCTACCCACTCCAGTATTGTTAACTGAAGAATTCCATAGATAGAGGAGCCTGGTGGGTTATAATCCATGGGGTTGCAAAGAATCGGACATGACTGAGCAACCAACATTTTCATTATTAATCCCCACATCACTTTTATGATGTAGGTACTCTTATTGTTTACCCATTTAATACTTAAAGACCAGACAAATTAATGAACTTGTCTAAAGTTGCAGAGTTAATGGTAGGAAAAAAAGATCATATCCAGGCTCTGTAGTTTTAAAAATCCATGCTTTTAGCCACTACGCTATGCTCCTTTTCTTTGAAGTCTTCATAGATAATCCTTGACAGAAGTTACCACTCTTTGACTGACTGACCCTAGATGACTCTAGAGTTTTAGGGGGTACTTACTGTCAAAGGCTTATAATCTAGGTAGGCATAAGGACATTGTCTTAAAAATTATAATATTAGATACTCTATGCTAAGTGAAAATGAGAGCTACAATAATAAGTAATGAGAATATAGGGTGGGGAATGTAGTGATAATGTTATAAGAATATAGGCTGGGAAATGGTCAGTCTAGACTAGGTTTTTATAAAAGGCTTCATGGAAGGAGTGTAATTTGATACCTTAGAACAAGTATTCTTTTGACAATTGGATATGCCTAAGGGTAAAATAAATAGGAAACATTCTGAATAATAGTATTAGCTGGAACAATGGTGTAGATACAGGAAAGAGCAAGATGTATTTAGGGAGAGTTTCAGTTCAGTTCAGTTCAGTTGCTCAGTTGTGTCCGACTCTTTGTGACCCCATGAATTGCAGCACGCCAGGCCTCCCTGTCCATCACCAACTCCCGGAGTTCACTCAGACTCAGGTCCATCGAGTCGGTGATGCCATCCAGCCATCTCATCCTCTGTCGTCCCCTTTTCCTCCTGCCCCCAATCCCTCCCAGCATCAGAGTCTTTTCCAATGAGTCAACTCTTAGCATGAGGTGGCCAAAGTACTGGAGTTTCAGCTTTAACATCATTCTCCTTCAGAATGGACTGGTTGGATCTCCTTGCAGTCCAAGGGACTCTCAAGAGTCTTCTCCAACACCACAGTTCAAAAGCATCAATTCTTTGGCGCTCAGCTTTCTTCACAGTCCAACTCTCACATCCATACTTGACCATAGGAAAAACCATAGCCTTGACTAGACGAACCTTTGTTGGCAAAGTAATGTCTCTGCTTTTGAATATGCTATCTAGGTTGGTCATAACTTTCCTTCCAAGGAGTAAGTGTCTTTTAATTTCATGGCTGCAATCACCATCTGCAGTGATTTTGGAGCCCCCCAAAATAAAGTCTGACACTGTTTCCACTGTTTTTGCATCTATTTCCCATGAAGTGATGGGACCAGATGCCATGATCATAGTTTTCTGAATGTTGAGCTTGAAGCCAACTTTTTTACTCTCCTCTTTCACTTTCATCAAGAGGTGTTTTAGTTCCTCTTCACTTTCTGCCATAAGGGTGGTGTCATCTGCATATCTGAGGTTATTGATATTTCTCCCGGCAATCAGCTTGTGCTTCTTCCAGCCCAGCGTTTCTCATGATGCATATAAGTTAAATAAGTAGTGGGAGAGTTTAATAGTCCAATTTAGCTGGGTATGTGACCAGAATGGGCAAAGGATTAGAAAGGAATACTGAAGTCAGGTTTTGAACAACCTTGAGTGAGACCATAGAAATCTGTGAAGTTGCAGTGGTTTGTTTAGAATGGAACTCTGTAGTTCTCAACTATTTACTTGTTTAAATATAAGATTATTCAAAGAGACATTTTATTTTATTTCTAGAATGCCAGTTAATGAAAACAGAACGACCAAAGCCAAACACATTTATTATCAGATGTCTCCAGTGGACCACTGTTATAGAGAGAACATTTCACGTAGATACTCCAGAGGAAAGGTAAGAAACTCATTTTTTCTATTTTGTGAAACAGCAGCAGTCAGTCTAAAGATGTATGCGTATCTGACTTGACCACTTGTAAATATATTGGTAAAATGCAGTTCAGTTCAGTTGCTCAGTCGTGTCCAGCTCTTTGCGACCTCATAAACCACAGCACGCCAGGCCTCCCTGTCCATCACCAACTCCCGGAGTTTACCCAAATTCATGTCCATTGAGTCGGTGATGCCATCCAACCATCTCATCCTCTGTCGTCCCCTTCTCCTCCTGCCCTCAATCTTTCTCAGGATCAGGGTCTTCTCAAATGAGTCAGCTCTTCATATCAGGTGACCAAAGTATTGGAGTTTCAGCTTCAACATCAGTCCTTCCAGTGAACACCCAGGACTGATCTCCTTTAGGATGGACTGGTTGGATCTCCTTGCAGTCCAGGTGACTCTCAAGAGTCTTTTCCAACACCACAGTTCAAAAGCATCAATTCTTCAGTGCTCAGCTTTCTTTATAGTCCAACTCTCACATCCGTACATGACTATTGGAAAAACCATAGCCTTGACTAGATGGACCTTTGTTGACAAAGTAATGTCTCTGCTTTTGAATATGCTATCTAGGTTGGTCATAACTTTCCTTCCAAGGAGTAAGCATCTTTTAATTTCATGGGTGCAATCACCATCTGCAGTGATTTTGGAGCCCAAAAAAATAAAGTCAGCCACTATTTCCCATCTATTTGACATGAAGTGATGACCAGATGTCATGATCTTAGTTTTCTGAATGTTGAGCTTTAAGCCAACTTTTTCACTCTCCTCTTTCACTTTCATCAAGAGGCTCTTTAGTTCTTCTTCACTTTCTGCCATGAGGGTGGTGTCATCTGCATATCTGAGGTTATTGATATTTCTCCTGGCATCTTGATTCCAGCTTGTGCTTCTTCCAGCCCAGCATTTCTCATGATGTACTCTGCATATAAGTTAAATAAGCAGGGTGGCAATATACAGCCTTGACGTACTCCTTTTCCTATTTGGAATCAGTCTGTTGTTCCATGTCCAGTTCTAACTGTTGCTTCCTGACCTGCATACAGGTTTCTCAAGAGGCAGGTCAGGTGGTCTGGTATTCCCATCTCTTTCAGAATTTTCCACAGTTTATTGTGATCCACACAGTCTGTATTCCTTTAATTATTCTGTTTCTGGTATAATGAATAAATGACAGGCTTACAAAGATATTAAATCAAAACCTATAGAAATGCTGTAAGATATACTTTTAAACAGAAGACCGCACACTTAAAATATAAGTTAAAGAGGTCACCAAACTACATTTTAAAAATTATGTAATTGATTATGGCTATATTTGGAATTCTAGGGCTGGTGATGGCAAAAGGTTTCAAATAGCGTGCCATTATGCAAGTGGCTTCCCAGAATGTTATGCTGAGAAGGATTCTGAGATTGGGGCTACACTCAGTAAGGGAAAAACATCAGGTGTGATTGGTATTAAATGTCATCATTGGTAAAGAGAGGGATATTAGTAATTAGCACACCAACATCAGGGCTGCATGTCATCCTCCTGATCTACTATACTTGAATTCTATCTTAATATTCTTTTATCTGGTGACTCTGATACTGAGTTAAGTCCAAGAACCACAAAATAATTTTTCTACACGTTACCGTATTTGACCCAAATCAGGAACTTTGTGAAGTTAAATGTTATTAGCCTTATTTTTCCAGTGAACAAATTAGGTCCTAAGAGACTTGTTTAAAATTTAAAACAAAAAACTCTTTCTCAAATGTGGTGAAGTATATTATTTTAGTAACACTTTTTTGTCAATAAATGGTAAGTAATAAAGTATGATTGATTACTTTTGGAAATATAGAAAAGAATGAAAAATTACTCAGAATTTTAATTCGATAACCAGACTTAGGGTCTGATAATATTTTCTTCAATATACTTTCCCTCTGACCCAGTGCAGATGTGTAAAGGTCTTTGATATACATAAAATTTGATATGCCCTCCCTTCCCACATACCCCTGTCTTCCCTATGCATTGCTATATGTTGGATCCTCAGTTTTCTTATATCTCTACTCATAACCATGGTTGAGCCCATTACCTTGTACCTTTCAGATCTGGGCTTAAAATGTTACATTTCCTACAAAACCTTCTCTTATTCTTATAGATGGGGTAGGACTCCCTGCTGCATGCTTACGTATCTCCTTGTATTCTCTGTATCAAGCTTGTCTCCACTGTAATCTTTGATTGCCTTTTTCTCTCTTGATTATAACGTTCTTGACTAGCAAGTATCATATCTTCCTTGCTCATTATTTTATCTTTAGCATGTAGTTGAAGATCTGACACAATGTTTGTTGACTGGCTGAATGAATGGAACTTTTCCCATGTCAGTACATAGTCTTTGGAAATGTTATTCTTAGTGGATTGTAACATCCCACGGAAACAGTGATTGATTTTGCCATTTATGTCGGCAAAGCTGGACTTAAGCCATATCTTAATGCTTTAAAATATCTAGTTTGCCGTTCTTCCAATAATATCACAGTACTTTTTAGAAAACTAGGAATAGAAGAATAAGGAATGAACAGAACCTGAAGTTAGTAGAAAGAGACAATAAAGACTGGAGTATAAATGAATAAATTAGAGGCAAAAAAAAAAAAAAAAACTAGAAAATATCAATGAAACTAAAAGCTGGTTCCTTGAAAAGGTAAACAAAATTGAAAATCCTTTAGACAGACTCATCAAGAAAAAAAGAGAAAAGGCCAAAATAAAATTTGAAATGAAAGGGGAGACATTACAACCAAATCCACAGTAAAAGAAAGGATCATAAGAGATACTATGAACAATTTTACACCAGTAAAATGAATAACCCAGAAATTAATAGAAATGTGCAATCTGCTAAGACTAAACCAACTAGAAAGGAGTATATGAACAGACCAGTTACCAGTAATTGAAATTGAATCAGTTAAAAACAAAGTAACAAAAACAAAACCTTTCTAAGAAACCAAAGTCCAGGCCAGGTAGAAAATATTTGCAAACAATATAATCAATAAGAGCTTAATTTCCAAAATATAGAAACAACTCATATAACTCAACAACAAAGAAACAACTGTGCAATTAAAAAATGAGCAGAAGACATAAAGAGACGTTTCTCCAAAGAAGAAATACAGATGACCAATAGGCACTTGAGAAGATGCTCCGTATCACTAGAGAAATAACAAATCAAAACTACAGTGAGTTACCTCCCCCAAGTCAGAACGGCTATCATTAAAAGTGTACAAATAACAAATGCTGGAGAGGGTGTGGAGAAAAGGGAGCCCTCTTCTACTATTAGTAGGAATGTAAGTTGTTGCAGCCACTGTGGAAAACAGTATGGAGATTCCTCAGAAGTCTAAAAATAGAATTAGCATATGATATAGCAATCTCACTCCTGGGCATATATAGATACAAAACTATAATTCAAAAAGATACATACACCTCTATGTTCATAAGAGCTCTATTCAAAGTAGCTAAAACAGAAACAACTAAATGTCCATTGACACACAAATGCATAAAGAAGATGTGGTGCGGTTTTGCAATGGAATATAACTTACCCATGAAAAAGAACGAAATAATGCCATTTGCAGCAACATGGGTATAACTGGAGATTGTCATACTAAGTGAAGTAAGTCAGAAAGAGACAAATATTGTATGATATCACTTACGTGTGAAACTTAAAATATGACGCAAATGAACCTGTCTGTGAAACACATACACAATCGTGAACATGGAGAACAGCCTGTTGGTTTCCAAGGGGGACGAAGTTGGGGAAGGGATAGAGTGGGAGGTTGGGGGTAGCAGATGCCAGCTTTTATATATATAATGGCCTTGCTGTACAACGTAGAGAAGTGGGTTCAATATCCTATGATAAACTATGATGGAAAAGAATATATTAAAAAGAATGTGTATATATAAATATATATATGTATGTGTATATATATATAAAAAACTGAATCAACTTGGCTGTATGGTAATAATTAGTATTGTAAATCAGCTGTACTTCAATAAAAATATTGATCAAAAAAAGAAGAAAGAACTATAGCCCAGTATACTTGTTACTATAGTGAATGCAAAATTTCTTAACAAAATTTTGAGAAACCGGATTCAAGAAAATATGTAAAAAAGGTCATATGTTATGACTACATGGAATTTATCATATAATTCAGTTGTATTAAATCTGAAAATCATCCAACTAAATTCACTATATTAGAAAAGAGAAATGACATGGTCATTTCAACAGGTGCAGAAAAAGTGTTTGAAAAACTCCCAACACTGTTTCATAACAAACTGGTTAGGAATGGAAGGGAACTTAACAAACTGGTTAGGAATGGAAGGGAACTTCATATACTCAACTGGTTAGGAATGGAAGGGAACTTAATCAATTTGATTAAGTGTATCTACAAACAAACTACAACTTTATATAATATTCAGAGGTAAAAGACTTGATACTTTCTCCCTTAAGATCTGGAACAAAATAAGAATGTCTGCTCTCACCACTTTTATCTAATATTGTACTGATGGTCTGCTCTAGACCATTACAGGGCAAAGAAATAAAAGGGAAACACACTGAAAAGGAGGAAGTAAATTACTCTCCTTTATGGACCATGTGGTTGCATGTGTGGAATATCCAAAAAAATAAAAGCTATTAGAACTAGTAAATGAATTTATTAAGGCTATAGAACATATGGTCATCATACCAAAAGCAATTATATTTCCAAATACTAACCAAAAAATTTGAAAAAAAAAAACTTAAACCTCCACAGTAGCATAAAAAAATACTTAGAAATAAATTTAGTTTGTGGTTTGCAAGACATTTTCACAGAAATTTACAAACACTGCATTGGATAATTAAAGATCTAAATAAATGGAGAGCTATACCATGTTCATGGATTAGAAGACTTAATTTATTAAGGTACCAGTTTCCTCCAGATTGATCTATAGATTTAATGTAGTTCCACTTAGAATTCTAGCAAAGTTTGTCTTATGAAATCTACAGACTGATTTTATACAAATTGTATATGGAAGTGCATGATCCTTTATCTGATAGCACAACTGTCAAAAGTAAAAGCCTCATATTACTGCTCTGATATCCTATTATTTAAGCTACAAACTGCCTATCAGTTTTTTTAAAAGAAACTTACCTATGATCTGGGAATAGATTTTGCCTTTGAAAAGTTTTTCGAACTTTTTTAAAAATTTATTTTAATTGGGGGAAAATTGCTTTACAATGTTGTGTTGGTTTCTGCTGTCCAACAACACACATCAGCCATAATTATATCACCTCCCTCTATTGGACCTTAATAGAGAAACTGAGTATGTCAGTGATGGACTTACAGATGTGTACAGATAATTAAGATTTAATCATACTTTTAAATAATTTTTACTGTTTTCTTACAATCATCATCTCCTCCTCCTCCTCTTCTTCTTCTTCTTTTTAGCTCCAAATAAATGCTAGTATTGATAAAAACTTTAGGCCTGTAATGTAAAATACTTCTAGGATCAAATTCATCTTCGAGTTATGGTGGGGGATATGCACTATTTTGAAATAGACTTTGTGTTGACTTTATACTTTATAGAAGAGAAATATTTGCATCATTTACAATTCTTTATTAATGGGAATTTTTTTCTTGTTTCTATAGGGAAGAATGGACAGAAGCTATCCAGGCTGTAGCAGACAGACTCCAGAGGCAAGAAGAAGAGAGAATGAATTGTAGTCCAACTTCACAAATTGATAATATAGGAGAGGAAGAGATGGATGCTTCTACAACCCATCATAAAAGAAAGGTAGAAAAGAACATTTATTCCCCTCTTCAGCACAACATTTATGTGTGTGGAAGAAAGATGTCAACAATTGCCATTTGCAGAAATCGTTAGCCAGTTATCTTATGATATGCCATTTCGTTGGTGTGAATGGATTTTAATCAGGTGGATCTTAAACCTGTCATTGTTTAAAACCACATAATTGAAACATCACTTTATTTCAGTGTTTCAGCAATTAGCACTGAATGCTGAAAGGGCTTGTTAGGATGCGGTAACTGATGTGCCATCATACTACTTTATAATTTGCATTTTTCCCTTACTGTTTTTAATACTATTTTAGAAACTTGGAAATAAAATGTTTTCCCTAATGATTTGGTCTTTTTCCATTTGGCATTCTGTGTTCTCCTGAAAGCAGAAGCTTGAATGGCTCTGTGAACTTCCTGCTTGGTGCCCCAGCCTTACTAATATCAGCAGAAAAGTGAGCAATCTTGGAAATTATAGCTTTTTATTTTAATGGCTGCTTCTAAGCCAGTGAGGGAAAGAGACTTTTCCTACCCTCAGTGCTCTAGAATAATAAACACCAATGTATGTATCTAAGGGAATTGTAAATTGTGTCTTTCATTACTATAGAATATTGAAAAGCATCTTCCTATGCAAAAAGGGGTATTTTAAGATTAAGGGTATAAGTGTTCAAAATAGATGAACATGCCATTTTTTTATGTTAGAATATATTTATTATATTAGATTTTAAATTAATCTTCAGGTTGAAAAATGCTAATTCTTAGGATAATTATCCATGTAATTTTGTATTGGCACAGTGGTTAAGAACTCTTTGGTGTTAGTCTGCCTGAGTTCAAATCTCTTTTTCCTATGTGCTAAAGATGTGAAGGTAGGCTTTGCAATTACAATTTAGATTTAGTTAATTACCCTTTCCTTATCTGAAATTTCTCTTCTAATTAGAATTACATTCTATGCTTGATCTTAACCAAATGTCTGAGAACCCTGTGTAACTTCCTTGAAGACTTATCCTCTACTTGTTAGCTGACCTGTATCCCTCTTTTCTTTTGAGTCTCCTTATCTACCCTGTGCCCTTGTTCCTTAGTTATTGCCAAGAGAAAAACACAGTCTAGCTTTACCTCCTTCTCAGAGAGAAAGTTCTTTTGCTCATGTATGTTCACATGTACACAATTAATTTGAAATTTGACTGTGCTCATAAATTTAAAGTCATATCCTGATTATTCTCATCTTTTGAGTAATAAACTACTTCATTCAATAGCAAACTATATCAGCTGTATAATTTCTTAGTAACAAAGATTAATAATAAGATGTTGTCTAAATAGCTAGAGGTTGAAATTGGGACTTTTATAACACTCTTAACTAGAAATACTGTTAGTGGTGTAAAAATTTTGGAAATGAAAGGGGAAATTTATAGAACTTTGAATGAAGAGAGGCAAACATTTTGAATGATACAAGAATGGAAAAGAATGGAAAATACTACTTTTTCTGTTAAGGCTGGTTGTAAATGATTTTTTAAGCATAATACATTTTCCTGTTTTCAGTTACCAGTGTCGATTGTCTTAGGGTTTCTCACTTTTACTAGTTATCACTTGTAAGCATTTATTATATGCTTATTTCATGCTAGGCTCTGAGCTGTACTTCCGTATGTATTATCTCATTTGATCCTTTTAGGAATCATACAAGGATAGGCACTGTTACTATTCCATTTCACACTTGAGTCATCTGATATTTAGAGAAGTTAAATATCTTGTTCAAGTATGTAGTGACTTTACACACTATGCAACTTCAGTGTGCAGTCTGCTTTTTATTGATTCACATATCTTGAGCTTCTGCAACCTCTATATTGTTATAACATAATCAAGCTATATTAGAAAGAAGATTATATAGACAGCCTCTCATTTTGTACTTTGTTTCTTGAAATAGTATGTTGTATTGTTGCTTTTACACAGTGGTTAGATATTAGTTAATTTCATTTTGTATTAGAGCACTTTTGGAAAAATCAGTCGAGTTTCAATATTATAGAATACTGGTGGAAAGGGAAACTTTTGTTGTCCTACTGCTTGTGTTCAAGTCCTGGATCTGCCATGTGTATTATTGTGGGGGAAGTTTCTTAATTCTTCTGTCCTTTAGTTTCTTCATCTATAAAAGGGATGTAACAGTGGTATTTACCTCATAGAGTTGTGAGGATTAAAAATATAGTTGGGAGTATATGTAAATTGTTTATATACTAAATGCTATTAGCTAGTATTAGATAGTATTTTACTTTATCCACATAAGGATAATTAAACATTCACATATTTTTGAAACAGAGTCTCTTAGAATTTTCTTGTTGAAACTAAGTCTCCAAAATGAAAAACTGATAGAAGTATTATTTTGAATTTTGGAATGGGGTCCATCTTCTTGTTTGGCCTGTATCTTATTTCCTTGTAATTTTAATACTTCATTTAAAATGAAATGATATAGAATAGTTTGAAATAACAGAGTACAGAAAAGAACATTTGTACCACTAACTACCTGTGCTAGAACAATCCTAATAACTTGGTTCAAAAGGGTGAAATATTACTATCACTTCCTTAGGATAAATGACTCTAAAACTACAGTTGACACTTGGACAACACAGAGGCTTGGTGAGCCCACCCTCTGTACAGTTAAGAATCTGCCTTTAATTTATAGTTGACCCTCTGTGTCTGGGTTCTTCTCAGTCTGTGGTTCCTCTGAAGCAGCAGTACCTCCATATCCACAGTTGCTTTGTATCTGTCTGTGGTGGTGCATCTGAGGATTCAATCAATAGTGGATCAAAAAAAAAATCGATTGAAAAAAATCCACAAATCAGTGGGCCCATGCAGCCCAAACCCATACTGATTTGGCAACTGTTTGGTTTGGCAACTGGTTTGGTCAAGAGGCAACTGTGTATCCTTTGTGAGTGTTACTTATAAGAAGACTTGTGTACATTCAGATTATTTTTAATTTTAGGTTGTAAACCCAAATATTCTGTGATAAGAATATCCTTCTCATAATTTACGGAATACATTTTCTTTGTTCACTTTTTGACAGGTGGATACTAGGAGGAAGAGAATAGCTACTGATAATGATAGCTATGCTGAGAATTGTCCTGACTGTTCCCTCTTGTTTGGGTCAGACAGATGGTTATTTTCCTTAGTGGTAGAGTATTGCCATAGTATCTGCTCTTCTGATTGAAACTCTTGCAGAGGGAAAGGAAAGATAATGGTGGTAGAGAGAAGAGGCAATAGCCTTGCAACCAGATTCAAGTGCTGATCTTTGTTTAAATTAAAAGATGATGTTTCAAAGGAATTTAATTAGAAAACTCAGAAATGTCTAACCTTGGTCTGCCAAGCTGCCACTATCTGGACCCTGTTATGTATGTAAAGGGCCACAGTAAAAGAATTAATAGCCAAATGGAAATACAATTTTTGGTTAGTTTTTAAGTGATCAGTATAGACTTCTCTGGACATAGTTGGTTATCATCTCATGACCTAGGAAGTATAATCAGTAAAGTATAATTCAGTTCAGTTCAGTCACTGAGTAGTCTGTGACTCTTTGCGACCCTATGGACTGCAGTACTAAAGTATAATTAGTACCTCCTATATTCCCATTATGTCTGATTCCAGTTCTTGGAATTTTATTATTTAATGTCCGACTACCATAACTCATAGCAATCACTAGCATACAGAGAAGGAGAGAAAGAAAAGAATAGACCTGAAATCAAGTCATTTCTCACTTCCTGCCTAGAGGGAGGAGCTGTGTTGTAGAAATTGACTTGATAAGATTAGTGCTTCCCCTTACCTTGGGGAAAACGCACTAGAGGAATGGAGGAGAGATGTGGGCAGAGAGGTTTACTTCTTGAAAGACTTCTTTTCACTCCTGGGACCTTATTTGGTGTATCTCTTACATTGTAAATGTATATGGAATTGATCTTTTGGGCCAAACTTGCTAAAACATGAGTCTTTTAGCCTAAAACAGCCACACTGATATGTTACAGAGATTATGTACAGGAAAGAGTATAATTCTGTAAAAATATTTCCTAATAAATTCTTAGGTTTGGGTTTTGGAAGATTACTTTTCTATGGATTATCTAATGCTCTTATTAAAAATTTTTTTATTGAAGTATTTTTATAAAAGTTTCAGCTATTAAAATTTTTTTTTAATTGGAGTATAGTTGATATACAAAATTATGTTAGTTGATTTACAATATTGTGTTGGTTTCCCCTTTGGTAACCATAGTTTGTTTTCTGTCTGTAAAGAATTCGTTTGTACTGGTTTTTAAATTTCCACATATAAATGATATTTATTGTCTTTCTCTATCTGAATTACTTCACTTCACTTCTCTAGGTCCATTCATGTTGCTGCAAATAGCTTTATTTCATTCTTTTCTATGGCTGAGTAATATTTAGTTGTATGTATGTGTGTGTGTGTGTATACATATACACATATATACGTGTACATATATATGTATGTACATATGTACACACATATGTACATATACACATATATACATAAACACACATTTGTTGTTTTACTTGCTAAATTGTGTCCAACTCTTTTGCGACCTCATGGATTGTATAGCCTGCTAGGCTCCTCTGTCCATTGGATTTTCCAAGCAGGAATACTGGAATGGGTTGCCATTTCCTACTCCAGGGGATCCTCCTGACCCAGAGATCAAACCCATGTCTCTGGTGTGTCCTGTGTTGGGAGGCAGATTCTTTACCATTGAGCTACCTGGGAAGACCAGATATTAATACATACCACATATATATCCATTCATGTGTTGATGGACACTTAGATTTCTTCCATATTTTTGCTGTTGTAAATAGTATGTCATGCTCTTAATTTTAAATAAAATCTTATTGTATCTTTGCCCTTAACACTATCCAAAAAAGGAAAATAAGTTGCATTTTATTTGCAAAGAATAGATAATCACTGTGTATGCTGCACTGAAGATGAGCATTTGCTATCATGGATACTTCTTAATTTTTCTAAAGTTTTATCAAACTGGATCTGATACAACCTAGATATCTTTGAGAGATGAGTAGATACAGAAGTTGTGGTACATATATACAATGGAATATTTTTCAGCCGTAAAAAGGAACACATTTGAATCAGTCCTAATGAGGTGGATGAACCTAGAGTCTATTATACAGAGTGAGGTAAGTCAGAAAGAGAAAAACAGATTTTGTATATTAACACATATACATGGAATCTAGAAACATGGTATGATGAGCTATTGGCAGGGCAGTAGTAGAGACGCAGGCATAGAGAACAGACTTGTGGACATAGCGGGGGAAGGAGAGGGTGGGATGAATTGAGAGGGTAGCGTGGAAACGTATACATTACCATATGCAAAATTAGATAACCAGTGGAAATGTGCTGTACGATGCAGGGAGCTCAAATCAGGTGCTCTATGACAACCTGTAGGGGTAGGAGCGGGGAGGGAGTTGCAGGAGGGAGGGGACATATGCATACCCACGACTGATTCATGTTGATGTCTGGCAGAGACCAACACATTATTGTAAAGCAATTATCCTCCAATTACAAAGAAATTTTAAAAAAAGCTAAGAATTAAAAAAAAAAAAAAACCCTAAAAAAGAGATATGATAAATGTTTCTGATTTAATCATATAGAATGCTTTGTTAGACACGTAAATTTCCATGTGAATTCTTCTTTTAAAAAAGATTGACAAACTGACAGAAGCTGTGAAATTTAGTGTTAAAGCTGTCATCCCTCTTTTAACCTCCTTGTCCCTCAGAATTACAGTCCTTAAAGAAGGTAGTACTGTTTCATTAATGTATATTGCTTTTCAGGTGAAAATGTCATAAAGCAGTTTATAAATTCTTTTCTAATCTTTATCCCCAGAATTCAGTTTCAGTTTATATGATATTTAGTATTTAATAATGGAACACAGTATCATTTTCCAGTATTTTTAGATATAAAGTGAGAGAAGGTACTATTCAGATGAAGCTTTGAGCAATAACGTAACATATGGCTTAGTTACAAGACGTGGATCAAAAACCACCATTTGATTGCTGTGATTTATGTCAGAGAATGTTCTGCCTGTTTTCCTCCCTAGAGTTTTATAGTATGCAGTCTTACATTTAGGTCTTTAATCTATTTTGACTATATTGTTGTGTATAGTTTTAGTGAATATTCTAATTTTGTTGTTTTACCTGTAGCTGTCTGGTTTTCCTGGCACCACTTACTGAAGAGACTGTCTTTTCTCCATTGTATAGTCTTGCCTCCTTTATAATAGATTAAATGACCATAGGTACATGGCTTTATCGCTGGACTTTTTATCCAGTTCCATTGATCTGTGTTTCTGTTTTTGTGACAGCACCCTACTGTTTTAATGACTATAGCATTGCAATATAGTCTGATGTCTCAGCTTCCGATTCCTCTAGTGTCATTGTCTTTCTCTGGATTGTTTTTGGCCATTTAGGGTCTTTTGTGTTTCCATACAAATTAAAATAATAATAATAAATATCCCCTCACTTTCAGTCTGTATGTGTCTCTAGGTCTGAAGTGGATCTCTTGTAGACAGCGTATATTTGGGTCTTGGTTTTGTATCCATTTAGCCTGTCTGTGACTTTTGGTTGGAGTATTTAATCCATTTACATTTAAGGCAATTATGGATATGTGAGTTCCTATAGCCATTTTATTTGTTGTTTTGGATTTGTTGTTTTTTTCTGATTTGGTGATACTGAATTCTCTTACTTTTGCTTTTCTGTAAAGCTTTTGATTTCTCTGTCAAATGTAAATGAGAGCCTTGCTGAATATTCTTTTTTCTTTCATCACTTTAAGTGTATCGTAA